>NC_138777.1:113603637-113826137 GCF_965119305.1 Pelophylax lessonae
AAACACACCTGGGCATTTTTTTTTGACGCTAGCGTTTTTTTGGCATTTTTTTTGGGTTCTTTTGAGGCAGACAAAACATCTGAACATGTGTATAGGGGGTATATATACACATATATGTCTGAATATATACCCCTAGACATATATAGGTGTGATAGTAGCAGAAATATATTACTGTAAATGATTTCATTAGCGCAAGCATTTATTTCTGCTACTATCACACCTATATATGTCTAGGGGTATATATTCAGACATATATGTGTATATATACCCCCTATACACATGTTCAGATGTCATGTCTGACATCAAACATGTCCTCAAAAAAGCACTGACAGTGGCAGCCCCTGCAGCATAAAAAATGCTTGCTGGTGAGAAGCCATAATGGTGTTCCGAAGCTATTCAGAGAAATGATCATTTCTCTATTGCGGTCACCCTGACATGGAAGGGTTTGGTCACCCTGCCATGGCAGTCACTGTCAGTTCACCCTACACTACATTACGGTCACCCTGGTATGGAAGGGTTTGGTCAGCCTGCCATGGCAGTCAGTTTCCCCTACACTACATTACGGTCACCCTGGTATGGAAGGGTTTGGTCAGCCTGCCATGGCAGTCAGTTTCCCCTACACTACATTACGGTCACCCTGGTATGGAAGGGTTTGGTCAGCCTGCCATGGCAGTCAGTTTCCCCTACACTACATTACGGTCACCCTGGTATGGAAGGGTTTGGTCAGCCTGCCATGGCAGTCAGTTTCCCCTACACTACATTATGGTCACCCTGGTATGGAAGGGTTTGGTCAGTCGGTCAGCCTGCCATGGCAGTCAGTTTCCCCTACACTACATTACGGTCACCCTGGCACTTCATACTTTCCCTACAGAAACAAATTTTTTGAAGCTAACTTAAGTGTAAAGGAGCACTCTAACTACACTAGATATCCCTTTCCTCACACTAAAAATAGCTAAATGACACCCTTAAAGTGAAATTAACAGAACTGCTTCCACTCTCTTCCATGTCCAGTATAAGAATGCTAGGAATTTGGCGGGGGGCGATCTTATATACTGGGGGGCGTATTCACTAATGATTGGTCTAGGGACCCCCTAGTCACTCCAATCACATTCCTAGCATTCTCCTGCCCCCTCAATTGGCTTTTGCTAATGGTTCTGGTCCAATCACGGGCTTTTAAAGCCCATTTCCTGAAGCATTGCATTTTGGTCGGTTCTGGTTGCCGAATTCCAAACTTTTTGGGCAAAAAGTTCTAAATTCGGCCGAACCTCGAACACCCAATGTTCGGGCCGAACCGATGGTCGACCCGAACCGTTCGATCATCCCTAATATATAACAGATGTGCCACTTTACAGGCAGACTAAAGGGACCCCCCAGGCACTAAAATGAACCTCCTTAGCAGTATTCCCGAGTTTGGCTAGGGGTTAAATTTCAGTGCAATTAGCGGTAACCTCGAGCCACACTCAGGGTACCGCCAGGAGCATCGCTGGATCCTGAAAGAGGGGTTACTTACCTTATCCCCGGGATCCAGTGATGTATCCCGGAGGTGTGCGGCGGCCGGATCTTCCGACCGATGCTTGTGAGCCCCGGCTTCCGTCTCCTGCGACCTGATGCTCGATATATGTATATATACGTATATATATATATATATATATATATATATATATATATATATATATATATATATATATATATATATATACTGTATATATATATATATTTTTTTATATATATATATATATATATATATATACACATACATACATACTTTACCTTATTTATAGTTATTTATCATATTATAATTTATGATTTTGTGTTTCAAACTTAATCATAACCGAGATGTTATAAAGAAGAACGCATAGTAAAAAAAAAACATATGTAAATAGTTGGTTTGGGCTGCTCATCATTAAGAATTACATGCAAAATAATGGTACCGCTTTCAGCACCTAAAATCCGAAACAATCATACCGCCAGGGAGGTTAAAGGAATTTCTAATTTTTATTGTTGCACTTTATGCATCAATAAAATCACTGATCCTGAAAAAATTCGATCATTATTAAAAAAAATGTTTGCAGTGATACATGTCCCCCAGGGAAATATGCTTAATTACTTGAATTTAAGTTTTCAAAATGGGCACTTTTGATTTTTCCTGTTCTTCTCCCATAGACTTCAATGGTGTTCGCCATTCGGGTTAGAACTTTTCCTCTATTCGGGAGTCCTGCTGTGAACCGAACCAGGGGTTATTCAGGCACATCTCTGATTTTGAACATGCAAGGCCTGCATTCATTTATTTTGAGGTAGGAGGTGTGGTGTTTAAACATTTTCTGTGTGTATGATTCTACGAAAAAGCAAGAGAGGGTGGTTTTGTTTGACAAATTACAGTTTTTTTTGAAGGTAGGGAACCTACACTCATTTTGGATGACTTTAATTGTATTATTAGGGACAGTGTTGGAGTAGTTACTCAAAAATGTAACTAGTTACTAGTTACTTCTGTAAATTGTAACGAGATTACTTTACTAGTTACTGCATTTGAAAAGTAACTTCACTACTCATTACTTTACTATCCTCTTTCTTAATTGACCGTGTAGAAGAAGATACATGACACTCTTTCTGCATAGAGTTTATTGTATAAACACAGGCTTTGGGAAACATGAGAACAAAATCTGAAAAAACAGAATAAAACATAAAGTGCAACAAAAAGTCATAAACTTCATCCCTCTCTATTCTTCGAAATAACAATTGTATCGCACGGCTTGGGTAACGCAGGAAATCGTGTTCCTATGGCCTAGCAAAGTAGTGTAGTTACCTCCTATAGCCTAGTAAAGTTGTGTAGTTACCTATATTAGTATTGTAACTAGTTACGTTACTTTGTTATCAAAAAAAGTAATGTAGTTACTGTAATCCGTTACTTTGTAACTTATTACCCCCAACACTGATTAGGATAGGGATACGTGTGGGGGTGGTGGATATGTCTCTACTGACTTTCAATATTTGTGCATTCTTCTTTACATACATACTCAAGATCAGTTAAATTTGATGGAGACCATTAGTGATGAGCTTCATGTTCGAGTTGAACCTAAGTTCGACTTGAACACTGCCTGTTCGCCCATTCGCCTAATGGCAAACAAATGGGCTTCTTCATGGGAACTTTGAGTCCCCGCATCCATAATTAATTTAATAGGTTTTATTTAATATCCATAATTAATATATATCATCTGCTGGCCAGGGAATCAAACCTACAGCCTCTCATTTGCAAGCATATTATTCTAGCACCTACGCCACCAAGCCAGTTGTTTAACCTAAAACTCTCTCTGCCTAACTAACTTCTATATGAGTTTGACAGCTCTTTTATAGGGCTCTGACATCACCAGCGCCCCATAATCCACTGCTCAGGTGCAGTGAATAAATTCCTGATGTCACGTCAGAAGGGGCGGGGACAATTAATAGGTTTTAATTAAAATCCATGTGTGTTCCAGGAAAGTAGAACCAGTCTGCAGGCGTTAGTAATCGATGTAGCAAGTCTGTTTGAAATGCAAACTTGGGCTACCAGGGCTACCAGGGAGGTGTCTGCTATTTACACTTAAAAACATAAACTGATATGCGAGGTAGTACAACACCGTAATTAAGTTCCTATTTCCCAGACCTTATGGGACCGAGGTAATAATTGATAATAGGCCATGTCATATCCTTCGTTATCTCGGACTCTACTTCAAAGACGCTCTCTTTAAGATATGCAATGAAGGTGGCCATCTGTTGAGGAATGGACAACTTGCCCAGGATATGACCTCGCATATCTAAAAACCTCAATTCAAGAGGAGGTCAGCAAGCATAATTACATTTTACCTCCAACAGAGAGGAGGTGCTAGCAAGGGGCTAAGTTATGCTAAGCTAGGAGAGGAGGAAGTTGTCCAATCTTGAACGAGATATGCCCAGAGGAAAGAAAAGGGTAGGATAGCTACACCAATCAGAATGGCCCTATGCAAGTCTATGGGATATAGGTGTATATTAGTTAAGGCGGGAAGGAAGAAAATCTCTTTGAATCAGCAGACTAGAATGAATCTCTTGTGAGAATGGTAACTATGGAATGTACCTCCTGCACTTATATCTAAATGCCTGCCCTATGTGTTGTGTGTCTGGCTGTTTGTATCTTCATGTTTTGAGTATCATACTCTATATTTGTTCATGTAACCTATGAATATTTTCCATTTTGTATGTATTATAGATAAATTGTAGATTAATTTAATTTAGGCCTCCATGCTATTTACCAATACATTTCTGTTGCTGTGTTAAAGGTTTTACTCATGGTCAAAGAATTCTCATTTAACCCGAATATTATCTGAGGTACCCTAAATCTCAAAATATAGCATACGGGTAACAAATGCAATTCCAGATAATCCAGAAATTGGGAACTTCTACATGATGCCCCTGATTCACAAGCCAAGAAATCCAGGCAGACCCATCATAACAGGTATGAATACACTTACCGAACATATCTCAGGCCTTAATATATGTTAAAACCGTTAGTCATAAATACTGCGAGTTTCCTGCAAGACACCATTGATTTTCTGAACAAGCTCAACAATATACAACAATTACCACCAAATACACTTCTAGTCACTATGGATGTAGAATCTCTGTACAGTAACATCCCTCACAAGGATGGGTTGGCTGCATGTCACAGATTCTTATCATCCTCACCAAACCACAAATATAGTGCTGAGGATGTTACACAGCTCATCAAATTCATTCTTACACACAACTATTCACTTTCAACAATGACATCTATCTCCAGTGTATGGTTACTGTTATGGGAAGTAACATGGCACCCCAATATGCAAACCTATTTATGACTGATCTGAAGGACAAATTCCTGAACAGCATACAACAAAAGCCATACAGATATTATCGCTATATCGATGATATCTTCATCATATGGCAGAAGGGGAAGAAAATCTAAAACAGTTTTACTCATTGATCAACACTTTTCACCCATCGATTAAACTAAAAATGGATTATTCTAACAGGCATGTCAACTTCCTAGACACCACAGTATACATAAGGGATGACAAGCTTCACACTTCGATATACAGGAAAGTGACTGAACGATGCAGTTATCTCCACAGTTCCAGTTTTCATCCCCAACAAACTAAACGGGCCATCATACACAACCAAGCCATCAGATACCACCGAATATGTTCAGACCCAGAAGACAGAGATAAACATCTCAGAACACTAACAGACTCCTTCCATAAGACAAAACCATCAACACCTGCATAAACACAGCCTTAAAAACCCAAAGAGAAAATCTTCTCCAACACAAAGAGAAAAAAACAAATAACTGTGTACCTCTAGTCACCACATACAATCTAGCACTAGAAGGGATAAAAAGATAATCAAAGATTATCATAACAGAGCATGAAACTCTGAAAGGAATATTCCAACAACCCCCGAAACTAGCTTTCAGACAACCACTCAACCTCAGACATAAACTAATCAGCAGGAAACTTCATTCTGATTATGGAGTCACAAATAATGGAAGCAAACCCTTCATTAAAAACACTGCAAACTGTGCAACCAGATCAATCTGTCCTTAAGTGTCAAGCACACAAAAGGGACCTTCAGTATCACATGGTCATACAACTGTACCTCATTCAATGCAAAAGATCTAGTAAAAGATCTTATGTAGGTGAAACAGGACAGAAGTTGCAAGAGAGGATGAATTTGCACAGACATACCATCAAGGAACATAAAGAAGACAGTTTCTGCACACAAGTGGCACATCATTTCTCACAACTGGACCACACTATAGAAGACCTTAAAGCTTTAGTTCTTAAAGGGAATTTCAGAACTGTCCAGGAAAGGAAATCTTTTCAATTAAAAATTATACTTCTATTTGACACAAGAAAATAACAGTCTAAATTTATATACGGGGTTCCTTACTCACTATTCTACAGTTTTACAACCCCCTCTGTGACTACCCCCCCCCCTACACCCCCAGCCTATAGCTCTCCCTCTTTCTTATCTTCTTATCTCACTATCTATGCTAGTTTTATTACCATTGCCAGGTACCTTTGTTTATGTTTGTTTGTTTTTCTCTGTTTTTCCTGAGATATTTTTTTTTTTTACCATTCTGCTAAAATGTTTGTGAAAATGTTTGTGAATCAGTACTGCTTGGACCTTGATGAAGGGGACATACCCCGAAAGCTTGTCCTAAAAAACTGTATGTTAGTGCAAATAAAAAAGTATCACGGACGGTACTCAATTGTCTCTGCCATACATTTCTGAAACTGCTTCAGAGGCCTCATAGGTCTCTTAATAGCCTCTTGGTAGCCTCTCTGACCAGTTTCCTCCTGGCTCTTTCATCCAGTTTGGAGTAACGTCCTGATCCGGGGAGGGTCTGTGTTGTACCAAATATCTTCCACTTCTTAATAATAGACTTCACTGTGCTTCTAGCCATTGATAAAGCCTTTGAGATTTATTTGTATCCATCTCCTGATTTATGCCTGTCAACAACTGTATCACGGAGATCTTTTGACAGTTCCTTGCCACCCATAGTTGATTGATTGCTTCAGTTGCACTACCAGGGACTGAAATGCCCTAGGAAAGCTCTTTTCATGCTGAGTTAATCAAAAGGACCACAGTTGATCACAGTTCAAATGGCTTTGTTTGCCATTGAGAAGGCGATTAGCTACACCTGATTTCGTTTACAAGTCATTTTTAGAAGGGAGTGATCCTTTTTTCTAACCCAGTGATTCTGTTTTTGATTTTTTTTTTTTTTTTACTGACATGTTGGTGGTATATCTTTCACTTGGATGTTGTAAGTTGCATATTTGTAAATAGAGCTGAAAGCAACAAAATGTGATTATTGTAGAAGGGGTGATTCTTTTCTTTACCTACTTCTATATATAGCTTATCAAGGAGCATGTAATGTATATGATATTTGTATTATTTTTTAAAAATGTTTTATCCAGCTGTATTTACTCAGTGCAACTTATACAATTCAAGTGAAACATTAATCACCAACATGTCAGAAGAAAATAAAAAAAATAAAAAACAGAATTACTGAGTTGGAAGAAGGATCACCCCCTCGTACAAATGACTTGTAAACTCAATCAGGTATAGCTAATAACCTTCTCAATGGCACACAAAGTCATTTGACTTTCAACTGTGATCAGCTGTGGCTAGAGTTGAGCAAACACCTGGATGTTCGGGTTCGGCAGGTTCGAACCCGGACTTAACCCGAACTTTGTCCCGATCCCAAACCCCATTGAAGTCAATGGAGACCCGAACATTTGAGCACTAAAATGCCTCTAAAACAAACATGGAAAGGGCTAGAGGGCTGCAAATGGCAGCAAAATCATATTAAGAGCATGGCAAGTGCTCTGCAAACAAATGTGGATAGGGAAATAACTTAAAATAACATAAAAAACAGAAAAATAAAAAATAATCATCTTGAATGATGTAGGAGGAGGATGGGGCCCATATGGAGCAGGAGGTTGAGGTGGCGGAGGATATGGCGGTGTAGTTGGAAGCGGCGGTGGAGGAGGAGGACGAGGCCCATATGGAGTAGGAGGTTGAGGTGGCGGTGGATGTGGCAGTGTAGGTGGAAGCAGCGGTGGAGGAGGACGAGGTAGCCAACACTGGTTTTTGTTTTTAATTTTATTTCTTTTTAAATTAGGGTACACCCCAAAAGAGTGAGAAAGATCAAAAATACAACAATGGCTGGGTAAGGCCGGTATACATGTCTATTCTGCACAAGGTACGGACCAGTCCTGTGGGATCCATGCCTGGTTCATTTTAATGAATGAGAGCTTGTCCACATTGGCTCTGGACAGGCGGCAGCGCTTGTCTGTGATAATGCCCCCAGTCGTGCTAAATACACGTTCAAATAATACACTTGGCTGCAGGACAGGTCAGCACCTCCAAGGCATAAAGGGAAAGCTCAGGCCATGTGCCCAATTTGGAGAACCAGAAGTTGAAGGGGGCAGACCCATCATTCAGTACGTCTAGGAGTGTGCACACATACTGCTCCACCATGTTAGTTCTGGGTGGTGGTGCTGCTGGTGGAGCTCCTGTTGCAAGGAGAGGACGTGGTCGATCTGTGCCAGCTACACGCACAAGTGAAACACCTTTCTCAGCTGCGAGTAGGCGACAGAACCTTACAGCAGTATTTGGCAGGGCCTAATGCGCCTCTACAAATGTTGAGGTCCGAACAAGTACAGGCGATAGATAGTAGATTGGGTTGCTGACAGTGCCTCCAGTTCCTTCACATTGTCTCCCACCCAGTCTTCTGCTGAAAGGTCAGAGTTTCCACCTGCAGCCGATGGCCATCAATCTTTCACCTCACCCCCTTGCAAATCAGCCAAGCAGTCTGAGCCCCAAGTCATGCAGCAGTCTCTTCTTCTTTTTGATGACTCTGTTAGCATGGTTTCCCAGGGCCATCCACCTAGCCCTGCCCCAGAAGTGGAAGAGATTGAGTGCACCGATGCCCAACCACTTATGTCTCAAGAAGAGTACATGGAAGGACCATCGCAGCACGTCTTGGATGATGACGAAACACAGGTGCCAACTGCTGCGCAATTCCGAATTGTGGAGACCGATAAGGGTTGCAGGGGTGAAGACGGCATGGAAGATGATGTGGAGGATGATGAAGTCCTTGACCCCACATGGAATGAACTTCATGCAGGTGACCTGAGTAGTTTGGAGGAAGAGGCGGTGGTCGCACAGAGCCACCAGCACACCAAAGCCAGCTCACAGGAGTTCCCTAGCGTGGCAGTTTTTCAGACAATGTGCTGATGACAGGACACAAGTGGTTTGCACGCTGTGCAATCAGAGCCTGAAGCAAGGCATAAACCTACTCAACCTGAGCACAACCTGCATGACCAGGCATCTAAGTGCAAAGTACGAGCTGCAGTGGAGTGCACACCTCAAAAACCAAGACAGGTCTCTGGCTCCTCCTGCTTCCTCTTCTGCTGCAGTCTCTTCA
Source organism: Pelophylax lessonae (assembly GCF_965119305.1). Lineage (NCBI taxonomy): Eukaryota > Metazoa > Chordata > Amphibia > Anura > Ranidae > Pelophylax > Pelophylax lessonae. The sequence continues at coordinate 113,612,621 of NC_138777.1, forward strand.
TCCACCTCTGTAGTGAGACCGGCACCCCTGCCATACCACAAACAGAGGATCTGCCAGCAACACCACCACCTGGGTTACCAACAACCATCTCCACAATGTCCCATGGAAGCGTTCAGCTTTCTATCTCCAAAGCACTGGAGCGAAAGAGGAAGTACCCCCCTACCCACCAGCGATCCCTGGCCCTGAATGCCAGCATTTCAGAATTCCTGGCCTTTGAAATGCTGTCATTCCGTCTGCTGGAGACACAGAGTTTTAAAAGCCTTATGGCGGTGGATGTCCCACAGTACGTATTGGACAGCCGCCACTACTTTTCCAGGCAAGCCATCCCTTCCCTGCACAACCAAGTGGGTGACAAAATCAGGTGTGCACTGCGCAACGGCATCTGTGGCAAGGTCCACCTAACTACGGATACGTGGCCCAGTAAGCACGGTCAGGCACGTTATATCTCCCTAACAGCACATTGGGTAAATGCAGTGGCGGCTGGGTCTGAGGAGGATGGCAGTTTGGCGCATGTCCTTCCACCACCGAGGATTGCAGTGCACTTCAGTTTGCCTCCTGTTCCTAACTCCTCCTACTCTGCTTCCTCATCCTCTACCGCCTCCTCATCCAGTCAGCGTAACACCTTCACCACTAACTTCAGCACAGCCAGGGGTAAACGACAGCAGGCAGTTTTAAAACTTGCCTGTTTTAGGGGAAAAACCACACACCGCGCAGGAGTTGTGGAGGGGCATTGAACAGCAGACCGATGAGTGCCAGTGAGCCTCAAGCTCGGCCTGGTGGTGTGCGATAATGGGCCTAGCCGGTTTGACACACATCCCTTGCCTGGCACATGTGCTGAATTTGGTGGTGCAGAGGTTCCTTAGAAATTACCCCGATATGTCAGAGCTGCTGCAGAAAGTGCGGGCCGTCTGTGTGCACTTTCGGCATTCTCACCCTGCTGCTGCTCGCCTGTCAGCGCTACAGCATAACTTTGGCCTTCCCGCTCTCCGCCTCATGTGTGACGTGCCCACAAGGTGGAACTCCACCTTGCACATGCTGGCCAGACTGTGCGAGCAGCAGCAGGCCATAGTGGAGTTTCAGCTGCAGAACGCAGGCATGAGTCGCTCTGCGGAACAGCACCACTTCACCACCAGTAACTGGGCCTCCATGCGAGACCTGTGTGCTTTGTTGTGCTTTAACATATGCAGACTAGGCTGCAATGTAATCTTTTTCCCCTAAATGGGTGTTTATTGAATAGCGGAATAGAACAACAGTATCCAACAAGTGTATCTCACAGTAAAATATGCAGACTAAGCCGCAATGTAACATTTTTTCCCTAAATAGGTGTTTATTGGATAGCGGGCTAGAACAACAGTATACAACGGGTGTATTTCACACGTATAGATACAGACTAGGCCACAATTTAATATTTTTCCCCTAAATGGGTGTTTATTGAATAGCGGACTAGAACAACAGGATCCAACGAGTGTATCTCACAAGTACAGATACAGACTAAGCCGCAATTTAATATCTTTCTGTCCCTTAAATAGTTTTCTTAATTGCAAGGCGCAATATAACAGTATGCAATGGTTGTATCTCACTGTAACATACGCGGACAGGGCCACAATCAACTTTTTTTGTCCCCTAAATAGTTTTTTTATTGCAAGGCGCAATTCAACAGTATGCAATGGGTGTATCTCACTGTAACATATGCAGACAGGGCCGCAATCAACTTTTTTTGTCCCCTAAATAGTTTTTTTATTGCAAGGCACAATTCAACAGTATGCAATGGGTGTATATCACTGTAACATATGCAGAAAGGGCCGCAATCAACTTTTTTGTCCCCTAAATAGTTTTTTTTATTGCAAGGCGCAATTCATTAGTATGCAATGGGTGTATCTCACTGTAACATATGCAGACAGGGCCGCAATCAACTTTTTTTGCCCCTAAATGTTTTCTTTTTATTGCAAGGCGCAATACAACAGTATGCAATGGGTGTATCTCACTGTAACATATATGGACAGGGCATCGATAAACTGTTTTGTCCCCTAAATAGTTTTTTTTATTGCACAGCGCAATACAACAGTATGCAATGGGTGTATCTCACTGTAACATACGCGGACAGGGCAGCAATAAACTCTTTTGTCCCCTAAATTTGTTTTTTTTATTGCACGGCGCAATACAACAGTATGCAATGGGTGTATCTCACTGTAACATATGCGGACAGGGCAGCAATAAACTCTTTTATATAAATGTATTTATTATTTTCAAAAAGAAGAGAACATATAAATACATTTCACACAAATAAAAAACTTCAGATTTCCAGTAATATAACTTCCCCCTTCCCTTATTTTTCCCTCTATTGACCCCCCCCCCCTTATCTATATTAGTTGTCTTTCTCTTTTTCTCCACTCCATTTAGTGTATTCTCTTGTTGTCTTAAATTCTCTCCAATTTTTCCATATATCACCCCACTCCTCTACATCATCTTCCTCCCAATCTCTCAGATATTCCAATGTTCTTATTCTCTCGACTCTTTGTACCCATTCTCCCGTCATCGGGGCCTCTTCCTTCTGCCAAAATAATGGAATTGATCCTTTTGCTGCGTTCATCAGATGGGGTATTATGTTGTTTTATATTGCCTAATGGAATTTTTAATACCGTGAAATAGGCAATACCAAGGATCCTCCGGTATTTCTATTTTCATGATTTTTTTAATTAGACCCAGGATTTCCTTCCAGTACTTTTTAATTTTTGGGCAATCCCACCATAAATGCGCCAGTGTACCTACTTCTGGGCAACCCCTCCAGCAATTTTTAGATTTTTCTTTTTGATAATTATGAACTTTATCGGGGGTAATGTACCATCTTGCAATACATTTGTAATTCATTTCAGCTGTGTTTATATCTACTGCTGAGCTGTGTATTAAGCAATAAACTCTTTTGTCCCCTAAATAGTTTTTTTTATTGCACGGCGCAATACAACAGTATGCAATGGGTGTATCTCACTGTAACATACGCGGATAGGGCAGCAATAAACTCTTTTGTCCCCTAAATAGTTTTTTTTTATTGCAAGGCGCAATTCAACAGAATGCAATGGGTGTAGCTCACTGTAACATATGCGGACAGGGCAGCAATAAACTCTTTTGTCCCCTAAATAGTTTTTTTTATTGCACGGCGCAATACAACAGTATGCAATGGGTGTATCTCACTGTAACATACGTGAATAGGGCAGCAATAAACTCTTTTGTCCCCTAAATAGTTTTTTTTTATTGCAACATTTCAACAGTATGCAATGGGTGTATGTAGCTGTAACATATGCAGACAGGGCCGCAATCAACTTTTTTTGCCCCTAAATTTCTTTTTTCATTGCAAGGCGCAATACAACAGTATGCAATGGGTGTATCGCACTGTAATGTATGAATGAAAAACTGAAAAACAATTTTTTTTACCCTAAATACTGTAAAATAATTATTTTCCCTTCACATTGGTGCTTTTTGAAGAGCAGGTTAGAAAAGCAATGTCTGTCTGACATACAGTCTTTAACTACCTCCCACCCGGGCCATAGTACATATATGGCCAGGTGGGAGTCTCGTCCTTCTGAATGGACGTTCCGGTACGTCCTTCAGAAGGAGAGAGATCGCGCCGCCGCGGGCACGCGCAGCGGCGCGATCTCGATGTGCCTGTGTCCCTAGGACACAGAGCAACAAGACTCGGCAGGAGGGCCCTGTGATTGGCCCTCCTGATCACATGACGGCTGTGACCAATCACAGCCGTCATGTAATGTCAATACAGCCGTTGTAACGGCTTCGATCTCTTCTCCTCCTGACAGATCCTGTCAGTGTGAGGAGAAGGAGAGGATCGATTCTGCAGCCGGGGTGATCAGTGAGTATTTCTAATTACTCACTGATCACAGGGGGGGTCTGTGCTGGTAATCAGATGATTGATTACCAGTGCAGCCCTGGGGGGAGGGGATGCCACTAGAGCCACCAGGGATACCCACCCATGACTACCAGGGATGCCCACCATGGCCACCAGGGATGGCAAACAGGGCTCAGAGAGCATGCCAGTGGTGCCCCCCTATCAGTGCTGCCCACCAATGCCATCTATCAGTGCTGCCCACCAGTGCCCGTTATTGCCATCTATCAGTGCTGCCCACCAGTGCCCATTATTGCCCACCAGTGCTGCCTATCAGTGCCCATCAGTGCCCCCCATCAGTGCCGATCAGTGCCGCCCACCAGTGCCACCCATCAGTGCCCATCAGTGCCGCCTATCAGTGCCCATCAGTGCCCATCAGTGCCGCCGATCAGTGCCCATCAGTGCTTCCTATCAGTGCCCATCAGCGCTGCCTATCAGTGCCCACCAATGCTGCATATCAGTGCTATCTATCAGTGCCACATATCAGTGCCCATCAGTGCTGCATATCAGTGCTACCTATCAGTGCCCATCAGTGCTGCATATCATTGCCACCCCATCAGTGCCACCCCATCAGTGCCACCCCATCAGTGTCTCCTCATCAGTGCCTGTCAGTGCGGCGTCATCAGTGCTCATCAGTGCAGGAAAAAAATGTATCTATTTACAAAATTTTATAACCTAAACAAAAAAACTTTTTTTTTTTCAAACTTTTCGGTCTTTTTTTATTTGTGCACCAAAAAAGAAAAAACCTGGCGGTGATCAAATACCACCAAAAGAAAGCTCTATTTGTGGGGAAAAAATGACATAAATTTGGTTTAGGTACAGTGTTGCATGACCGCGCAATTGTCATTCAAAATGCAATAGCGCTAAAAGCTGAAAATTGGTCTGGGAAGGAAGGGGGTTTAAGTGCCCAGTATTGAGGTGGTTAAAGTTAAATATGAAGGAAAAAATGTTTTTTCTTTTTTAAAGGCAGATTAAGCACACACACATATGCACTGAGGTTGCATGACATGTGCAGCACCGCATGCCTAACAGCCAGGTTGAATACTGTTGTTCTATTCTGCTATTGAATAAAAAAAAATAAAAAAATAACCCATTTGAATGAAAAACTGAAAAATAATTTTTTTACCCTAAATACTGTAAAATAATTATTTTCCCCTCACATTGGTGCTTTTTGAAGAGCAGGTTAGAAAAGCAATCTCTGTCAGACATACAGTCTTTAAAGTTAAATATGAAGGAAAACATGTTTTTTCTTTTTTAAATGCAGATTAAGCACACACATATGCACTGAGGTTACATGAAATGTGCAGCACCGCACGCCTAACAGACTGATAAAATTTTTTTGTTTCTCCCTTCTCCTCCTCACTTGGCCCAGGTCAGGGCATAAAGATCATTCACTGCACCCCCACAAAATACAATCAATGTAGATCGCTGTCTGATTAAAGCAGATTGTTCCTATCTATGCTTTCCCTACAAGCAATCTCTCCAGCCTTGCCCTATAGTAAAGTCCTATCTCTCCCTCAGCAGCAGCAGTCAGGAACCTCTCCCTACAGTAGTATTAGCAGAGTGATGCGCGGCGCTGTGTGACTCCAGCTTATATAGAGCCTGGGTCACATGCTGCACTGGCCTTTCACAGCCATGCCATTAGTAGACATGGCTGTGATGGCTTCTAGGGCACACTAGTTAAACGCTTGCTGATTAGCTGCCTTGCACCTGTTGAAAGCGTGCCATTAAAACCGCGCCAAAACATTAAAATAACGTTACCGAACAATGGACAGTACCCGAACATACAGTGAAATGTCCGGGTTCGGGTCCGGGTACCGAATACCCAAAAGTCCGGTACAAACACGAACAATACAGTCCGGGTTTGCTAAACCCTAGCTGTGGCCTGTTTAAAACATGTTAAAAAAATATTCAAAAAGTGATACCATGGTCATTATACCATGGTATGTTATGATTGATAATTAAATAAAGTTAAAGTGAATGTAAACCCTCACATATACCTAGTGAAGTGAACAGCCTGAGATGATACACAGAGATCTCCCTACATAGTTTTAATTGTATATGTGCTGTCTTAAGCTTTTGATACTGTTTAGAAGGTACACATCCTGTTAGAATTTTCTCTTCCTGATTCACCTGTGGGAGGCTGAGACAGCAGATTGGAGGAAAGGCTGCGAAGCAACAAAGTAACTTTATAAAACACAGTGGGCCAACACCAGCAGATGGCATGGCTCCCCAAAATCATCACTGACTGTGGAAACTTCACACTGAACCTCATGCAACTTGGATTCCGTGCCTCTCCACTCATCCCCCAGACTCTGAGACCTTGATTTCCAAATGAAATGCAAAACTTTCTACGGTCAGTGATGATTTGGAGAGCCATGTCATATGCTGGTTTTGGTCCACTGTGTTTCATCAAGTTCAAAGTCAGCGCAGCCCTCTATCAGGAAATTCTAGAGCACTTCATGCTTTCCTCTGCTGACCAGCTTTATAGAGATGCACATTTTATTTTCCAGCAGGTCTTGGTACCTGCACACACTGCCAAAAGTACCAATACCTGGTATAATGACCATGGTATCACTGTGCTTGATTGGCCAAAAAACTATGTATGGGGGAAGGGAATGGGGAATGCCGCTCAGGTGTGTGTCCAAACAGGTGCTGGCTGGATCCGCCGTCCAGGAAGATACAAGTAGAAATGTGAAGCCGCACTCAGATGATTGAAATCAAATGAAAATGTCTTTATTCTTCAAAAAGTATCCAGGACAAACAGACAGTGTGAGGAACAGAATATGTCCAAGGTAGACGCGTTTCACGGCTCGAATGGCCGCTTACTCATTACCACGGTGTGGGATAGCGGAAATTGGTCAATATTTAAAGGTGGTCACCAGGAAATTGATTGTTGTAGCTCTGCACAACTGCATATCATTAAATAATCAAGCATATTGAACATCCAATTTCTCTGCGATCCAACACCGAGGACATGTCAAAAAACACACATGAAACAACTTCACAAAATATGTGTAAAACAAAATTAAGAACGATACATTCAAGTGAATATACAAATGAATGTAATAGTAAAAGCAACAAAGTTAAGCGTAAAAAGTCAGATACACATATGCCGATTTCATATGAGAGATTGCATATGTAATCTAAATATAAATAGAACCACATATAAATGGAACCACATAGGATCTCAAATGTTCATATTTACATGTGTCCTATATTAGTATATGGTCTCTCATTGGTGCAAGATATAAACTATACAAAATACAAAGATATGAAAAAACTTTGTTATGCATATATGTCCATAAATATGTGATATGTTGTAATTTATGTGTATGCAAATGTGTGACATATATATACTAAATAAAGTGAAAAATATGTATATGTGAATGTCAGAAGAAAAAAGGAGAATAGAAGCATATATATATGTGTATGAAGTGAAAAAAGGAAAAAAGAGTGATGCACAGAAAATGTGTTAATAATATGTGTAAAGTGATGTGTGATGAATAAATAAATGAATAATAAATAGAAATATAAGTGTGTGATCAGTGTATATATAAGTGTATAATGATGTAAATGAATGGGCGCATAAATGTATCACATGAACATCACCATATATATATATACAGATCCAAATGTCTATAAATCTCATCATAAACTTGATGGAAATACAGCAAAACATAAATATCAACCATTAAACATCATTAGGACATATTGATGCACCTTGAAACATATATCGGCATATGTGTAGACAAAATACGCAATGTGTGCATGTACGTTAGGAGAAGGTCCCAAAAAAATAGAATAAGGAAAAAACCTCTATATATGACCAAAATTATTAGCCTGGAAATTGGTATTTGTTTTTCGTGCCCATGTTATAAATATGGTTATTAAAAACTACAAGTAATCCATATAGAGCCGAAAAACATTTCCTGGCTAAAATGAGGTCAATTAGAAGGGTGATAATCAAAATGAAGTAAATGAATCAAAAGAAAAAGAAAAATTACTACATATTATCAGATATTATCAAATATATTATCAGCTGGGACGAACTCCAAAAACGAAAAAGCAACAGGTACCCTTATTTTACAAGTCGGAACATCAATAATGAATATATATATATGCTTCGTAAAAATCCATCATATGTAAACATATAGACATTAATCAATCCAAAAACAAAATCCGCAAGGATATACAGAACCCCAAGCAAATGGAATAAACAAGGATGGTATAATGTGTGTAATGGCCAGAAGATGAATGGAAAATAAATAGAAATTGTTGTAAAAATTGTTGTAAACAATTGTTGTAAAAAATTGTTGTGTTTTTTGACATGTCCTCGGTGTTGGATCGCAGAGAAATTGGATGTTCAATATGCTTGATTATTTAATGATATGCAGTTGTGCAGAGCTACAACAATCAATTTCCTGGTGACCACCTTTAAATATTGACCAATTTCCGCTATCCCACACCGTGGTAATGAGTAAGCGGCCATTCGAGCCGTGAAACGCGTCTACCTTGGACATATTCTGTTCCTCACACTGTCTGTTTGTCCTGGATACTTTTTGAAGAATAAAGACATTTTCATTTGATTTCAATCATCTGAGTGCGGCTTCACATTTCTACTGGCCAAAAAACTAGCCTGACCTAAACCCCATAGGGAATCTGTGGGGTTTTGTCAAGAGGAAGATGAGAGACACCAGACCCAACAATGCAAACAGCTTGAAGGCTTCCATAACACCTCAGCAGCCATATTGATGCAGTAATTCATGCAAAAGGAGCCCCGATCAAGTGTTGAGTGCATACTATACTGTACATAAACATACTTTTCGGTAAGCCAACTTTTCTGTATTAAAAAACCCTTTTATATATATATAATGTTTCAATGCACCTTGATTTTATGTAATTGAGAGAGGGGTGAGGAGGTATAGTCTGAGTTAGGTAAGTAAGGAAATGTGGTGTGAGAGTAAGAAAGTAAAGAGGATGATAGAGAATGTATGGAAAAGGGTGTGTAGTAAAAACTTGATCAATCAGCAGAAGGATGTGCACGGCAGTACATAATTGTTTATCAACAACAGTTTTTCAGAAGAAGAGATTGGTAAACAGAAGGATTTAGGGGGCACTAGGGTGTAGTTCATTTACTTTGGGAGTGTGGTTTGGGTAGTTAAAAAAACAAAAAATCACTGTGCTAAACCAAAGTAATTCACAAAAAATAAATGAGTAAAACAAGGTTTTATATATATATATATATATATATATATATATATATATATATATATATACAGTATCACACAAAAGTGAATACACATTCACATTTTTGTAAATATTTTATTATATCTTTTCATGTAACAACACTGAAGAAATTACACTTTGCTACAATGTAAAGTAGTGAGTGTACAGCTTGTATAAAAGTGCAAATTTGCTGTCCCCTCAAAATAACTCAACACACATCCATTAATGTCTAAACCACTGGCAACAAAAGGGAGTACATCCCTGAGTTAAAATGTCCAAATTGGGCCCAAAGTGTCAATATTTGGTGTGACCACCATTATTTTCCAGCACTGCCTTCAGCATGGAGTTCACCAGAGCTTCACAGGTTGCCACTGGAGTCCTCTTCCACTCCTCCATGATGACATCCCGTAGCTGGTGGATGTTAGAGACCTTCTCTATCTACCATTTGAGGATGCCCCACAGATGCTCAATAGTGTTTAGGTCTGGAGACATGCTTGGCCAGTCCATCAGCTTTACCCTCAGCTTCTTTAGCAAGGCAGTGGTCCTCTTGGAGGTGTGTTTGGGGGTCATTATCATGTTGGAGTACTGCCCTGCGGCCCAGTCTCCCAAGTGAGGGAATCATGCTCTGCTTCAGTATTTCACAGTACATGTTGGAATTCGTTGTTCCCTCAATGAACTGTAGCTCCCCAGTGCAGCACTCATGCAGCCCCAGACCATGACACTCCCACCACCATGCTTGACTGTAGGCAAGACACACTTGTCTTTGTACTCCTCACCTGGTTGCCGCCACATACACTTGACACCATCTGAACCAAACAAGCTTATCTTGGTCTCATTAGACCACAGGACACGATTTCAGTAATCCATGTCCTTAGTCTACATGTCTTCAGCAAGCTGTTTGCAGGCTTTCTTGTGCATCATCTTTAGAAGAGGCTTCCTTCTGGGACAACAGTCATGCAGACCAATTTGATGCAGTGTGTGGCATATGGTCTGAGCACTGACAGGCTGACCCCCCCACCCCTTCAACCTCTGCAGAAATGCTGGCAGCACTCATACATCTATTTCCCAAAGACATCCTCTGGATATGACGCTGAGCACATGCACTCAACTTCTTTGGTCGACCATGGCGAGGCCTGTTCTGATTGAAACCTGTCCTATTAAACCGCTGTATGGTCTTGGCAACCGTGCTGCAGCTCAGTTTCAGGGTCTTAAAGGATGAGGGGAGAAGCGCCACTGGAGTGCAGTTTAAAAAGGTTTTAATGTTTAAGAACAAGCAGGATAAGTAACTCACATCTGGGATCAGATAAAAACAATCACTGTGGTGCCCTCCGTGGGGTGGTCAGGTGGCTGGTCGCCTTCTCTGTGTCCTGGTGCGGTCCGATCGTCCGGGAGGAGTCCGAGGCTTATCTCAGGCGGCTTCCGAGTCGGGACAGCTGAGGAGATGCAGAGAGCTGTAGTGGCGGCGGCCGGCAGAATCTGACGTCACGGGCAGTCTGGGCTTAGTGGGCGTATCCGGGCATCACTACATGTTTCGGAGCATGCGCATCATGCCGTGGTCGAGCATGTGCACTCCTTTGTCAAGTGTCCGGATATGGGGAAGCAAGAGGAGTTTATGTAGGAAGCAAGGGGGCGTGAATCACATTAAAAGGGGCAATGACAGCAGCATTCTTAAAGCGGCAATGCTCTTTGTGGACAACAAGGGGGAAATTACAGGGATAAAATGTCCAGGAATAAAAAGTCCATGTTAGACGTTGGGGACATAAAAAGCAAATGTAAAGAGACCATCTTTGGCATCACTATTAATATGGTCTGAAGCATGAAGAATAAATAATTGAAGAATAATTTACCAATTGACAGTATTTTATCCATTAACAGTTTTATAAAAAACATTCTTTTGGAACACATAAGTGAATGTTTTAAAATATTCGGTATAGAGCGACAATGTGCGGCATATGTGAATTGTTATGGTCATATACCGGTCATGGGAGGTTGGAATACTGGGTCTAGTATATTAAAAGAAGATTTCGTAGACCATTGCAACAACAACCCTTTCAGTTTATCATTTACCCACGCATGGCACCAGGACAAACTGGCCTACCTGGACCTAGAACTCAGCCACGATGGCAACTCAATCATATCATGCAATTACATCAAACCCACTGCAGGAAACTCTTACCTCCTTTACAAAAGCTGCCATCCCCCACTATGGGTCAACAATATCCCCAAAAGTCAGTTTTGTCGTTTACGACAAAACTGCACTAAAGACATTGACTATCACACCCACAACACCCATCTTAAAAAGAAATTTCAAGATAAAGGCTACCCAGATGATTTAATAGACACAGCTTACACCACATACCTGCCAGGAAAACCCCCCAAAAAAGAAAACACCCAACCTGCAACTGCAGTCCGCTTTATCACCCAATTTCATAGAAAATACAAAAAAATGGAAAGTATCCTCTCCAGACATTGGGGTATCCTTAAACAGGACCCCCTCCTCTCTGCAAACATTATGGACAAACCCCGTATAACCTACCGCAAGGCTCCATCACTCAAAGCCAAAATTGCACCCAGCAAGCTCAAAACTCCAAAGCCCAATCCCCTCTGCCTTATACCATTAAAAGGGATTTTTCAATGCAAAAAGGCACTATGCAAAACGTGCGCCTTTATCCAACATGGCCAGAAATCTTTTACGCACAAGGGCATTACCTACATCTTTAAGGACTTCTACAACTGCTCCACCGACTACGTAGTATACTGCCTAACCTGCCCATGCCCCCTGCTATATGTGGGCCTTACCATCTGCCCCCTCAGACAACGCTTCGGAAAACATAGGCGTTATATAGAGACAGGGTGCGACCTCCACAGTGTCCCACGACACTTCCTAGAATTCCATCATCAATCCACTGCCGGACTCAAAGTGTGGGTCCTCGAATCCATCCCCAACACCTTACCGCCAGCAGAACGTTTCGCGTTACTATGTGAACGCGAAACGTTCTGGATCTATACCTTGGATAGTCTCAGCCCCACTGGACTCAACGAGGAACTCGACATAAACACTATTCTCTAGCCCACATGATCAATACTGTTCTAACCTCTTGTTGTCCTTATTTCAGGTCACTCATATCTTATATAATCATGCCCATCAAGAACACCACCTGTAAGTATACACTCACCCCACCACCCCTCCGCCCCCCCACCCCAACTTTTCCCCCCCTCCCCCAATGTCCTTTCCCCTTCCCATACCCCCAACCCCCCCCCCTCCTTCCTCTCCCCCCCTCCCCATCTCCCCCTTTCTTTTTCCCCCCCTTTCTCCCCTCCTCCCCATCTCCCCCTTCCTTTTTCCCCCCTTTCCCCCCCCCCCCTCATTAGTATTGTCTCCTAACAATACTGCCTAAACCCATACTGTTACCGACCCACTGGTACACCTTCCCCTCTAGTACCCTCCAGCCATTATTTCTTTTAATATACTAGACCCAGTATTCCAACCTCCCATGACCGGTATATGACCATAACAATTCACATATGCCGCACATTGTCGCTCTATACCGAATATTTTAAAACATTCACTTATGTGTTCCAAAAGAATGTTTTTTATAAAACTGTTAATGGATAAAATACTGTCAATAGGTAAATTATTCTTCAATTATTTATTCTTCATGCTTCAGACCATATTAATAGTGATGCCAAAGATGGTCTCTTTACATTTGCTTTTTATGTCCCCAACGTCTAACATGGACTTTTTATTCCTGGACATTTTATCCCTGTAATTTCCCCCTTGTTGTCCACAAAGAGCATTGCCGTTTTAAGAATGCTGCTGTCATTGCCGCTTTTAATGTGATTCACGCCCCCTTGCTTCCTACATAAACTCCTCTTGCTTCCCCATATCCAGACACTTGACAAAGGAGTGCGCATGCTCGACCACGGCATGTTGCGAAACATGTAGTGATGCCCGGATACGCCCACTAAGCCCAGACTGCCCGTGACGTCAGATTCTGCCGGCCGCCGCCACTACAGCTCTCTGCATCTCCTCAGCTGTCCCGACTCGGAAGCCGCATGAGTGTAACGTTCATGCGTTTTTGTTTGCGGATGGATTTACAGCTGCAGAATTATTACACTCAGTAGCCTTGTAGAGAATCTGTTGAACAACATATCCAACTCTCAGGACTTCATCACCGTGTACAGCCTGTTATACACTATATATATATTAATAGATGTTTAATGGAGGGATAGAGTATATGAGGATATATAGATGAGAGACAGGCTATTGTATGGTGAGCACTAGAAGTAGTATAGGAGAGTTGCAGGTGATGGTAAGCAGATAGGTTCTGATGTCAAGTATAGTGCAGATGGTAAGAGGACACAGATGGAGTATACTTTAGACAGAGTAACCTAGTGCAAGGATAGTTCAAGGTAGTCCCAAGAGCTAACAGGCTTATGCAGATGATTGTGAATAGATAGATACAGATAGTCTTGGTAATTGCAGTAGATGACAGTAGGAGATTGGTTAGTAAGAATCCCCTGCGGGGTACTTATCACTTAGATAGGTTAGGAAATACAATGTCCAGAGGAGAGGGGTGATCCCGTAGCGGGATACGGATCACCAGCGAGGTTTCCGGCTTAGTTCAGCAAGGAAGGTATGTCAGCAGCTCCGACTTCTCAGGCGTAGGTGCGATGAACATGTGGGTTTGAACGAGCGATGAGTGAGAGCAAACCGGCGATTAAAATAGCCGCTCATAGTGGCGCTCGGCAGTGATGTCATCCGGTCTTAAAGGTGTATGCGTCCTTTGTATATACAAGACGGGACGCAAAGAGAGGAGAAATATAGGAACAAGGGTACCATAGGTACCGGAACATTACACTGAGATAAGCCTCGGACTCCTCCCGGACGATCGGACCGCACCAGGACACAGAGAAGGCGGCCAGCCACCTGACCACCCCACGGAGGGCACCACAGTGATTGTTTTTATCTGATCCCAGATGTGAGTTACTTATCCTGCTTGTTCTCCAGTGGCGCTTCTCCCCTCATCCTTTATGTACACTTCGAGCTGCTTCGCTCAGCCGGATAGCAGCCCTGAGTGCTGCCCAGCCCAGTAACTTCTTCCCCTATCCACCCGGACCAGTGGATTTTTACTCACCACCCCCCTCCCCTTTGCACCGAGGCCAGCCTAACATTATTTATTACAGGCACTGGAATCTTTACCCCATCCCAAGGCTCCTCCAGCGTGCAGCCCCTTTATGTGCCAGTACTTATTGACTCCCACCTGACTGCCAGCTCCCACTATCTGCCATAACAGAGAGTCGCACCCCCTGTGAGCGCCGATTTACATACTTTTTATCTCCAGTTTCAGGGTCTTGGAAATCTTCTTATAGCCTAGGCCATCTTTATTTGGAACAACAATTCTTTTTTTTTCCGATCCTCGGAGAGTTCTTTGCCATGAGGTGCTATGTTGATTTTCCAGTGACCAGTATGAGAGAATGAGTGCGATAACACCAAATTTAACACACCTGCTCCACATTCACACCTGAGACCTTGTAACACGAATAAGTCACATGACATCAGGAAGGGAAAATGGCTAATTGGGCCCAATTTGGACATTGTCACTTAGGGGTGTGCTCACTTTTGTTTCCAGCGGTTTAAACATTAAGGGCTGTGTGTTGAGTTATTTTATTTTACATTGTAGCAAAGTGTCATTTCTTCAGTGTTGTCACATGAAAAGATATAATAAAATATTTACAAAAATGTGAGGTGTGTATTAAATTTTGTTAGATACTATATATATATATATATATATATATATATATATATATACATATATATATATATATATATATAATGAAGAGGGCTCGTCGTTAGAAAGCTGAAAGAAAGAAAAGTGCAGCAAAGGACTAGAAGCTCCTCCTGCCACTGTTTCCCTGCAGACAGACTGGGAGAGAGCTGGGTCATGTAAAAGCTGGATATCGATTAGGAAAAAGGTCTCAGCATTATCAATAAATAAATTATTGAAAAGCAAAGCTGAACTCCAAGGATACACTACAAATCATTAAAAGGAGCTTCGTTTTACACGATTCGGGGCATCGTTGTTGTGGGGATTGATCAACTGGATGTGGAGACTGCATTTCATACACAATGCGGTATCAGCTTACACACAAGAGTGATTAAGCATTGTGTTCCGGTGAGTGGCCATTCGACATCATTGTGTGGCACTTGGTGGTGGAATAAGTGGTGATCTCATCCTAATCTGCACGTCTATCTGGACTTGTATCTGGATCGCTTATTCATTTTATACAGTATATATTATTTGGAAGGTTTATTCCTACTCTGAATTGGAGGACTGTGGACTTTTGTGTGGTTATTCATTCATTGATCACTGTTACTGTTAAACCTGCATGTTTTTCATCTTGCGCTACTATATTTGTTATTGAGGAGTGCTGCTTGTTATATCAAATATTATCATTTTAAGTATAGTTATATGTTGCCGCTAATCACTGACGTGTTCCCACACCTAACCATTAGGGATGATCGAACTTTTCAAAAGTACGGTTCGGCCAGAACATCCAAACTTCCCGAAAGTTCGGCCCGGATTTCAGAACCCCATTGAAATCAATGGGACCCAAACTTCGGTAATCAAAAAACACCATTTTGAAGCCCTAAAACCCAATAAATGCCCCTAAAAAGTGCCTAGGGTTCTGGGTCATACCCCAGGGACTATTAATCACACAAAAAAAAGTTCTTGATAGAGAGCCACTTATTGAAAAAAAAAAAAAAAAAGATTTTTTGATTTTGACTTTGGATTTAGTATCTGGGGGGGGTCTAAAAAGTGTACCTGTGAAGTTTCAGCTCTGTAGCATGTCCAGAACCATAAAAAAAAAAGATTGTTTGTATTTTTTCACTTAGAACACAGGTTGTTGGCTTCTCGCTTTTCACACATTGCCGGTTTAAGAGCAGGCGTTTTTTTGGGGCATTTTTTGGGTTCTTTTGAGGCAGGAAAAACATCTGAACTTGTGTATACGGGTATATATACCACTATACACAAGTTCAGATGTTTTGCCTGCCTCTAAAGAACCCAAAAAAATGCCCAAAAAAAGCCTGCTACTAAACCAGCAAGGTGTGAAAAGAGCGAAGCCATATTACAGATCTATAATTGCACTGTGACGAGACCAATCTCGCCACTGGGCATTGGAGAAGCCTGGTTGCTCGCCTCCTGCAATGTGACTATGGACCCTCTCATCAGTCCCTGCTAAACGTAAACCCCATGGCGATTTGACTGTGTTTGTGGCATCTGAGCGCTGTTTGGATATGTTGAGCGCTCAGATCCAGGCTATCTGGGGATGGGTTGAATGTGGGGTTCTGTTCAGTAGACTGGGAGTTATGTATTTTTGTGTCTTTTTGTGTTTCTTTAACCATGCGGCTAATGGAGGTCTCTGTGGAAACTGGTTTTGGCTGCAGAGAGAGGGGGAGGATTGTTTCCAGCAGCCCCCTCCTGAGGAATGTCTACTGATTAACTGAGACTATTGATAAACATGTTAATAAGCTCACCTGGCTGTCTACGAAGGGGGGATTGTTTCCAGCAGCCCCCTCCTGAGGAATGTCTACTGATTAACTGAGACTATTGATAAACATGTTAATGAGCAGACCTGAGCTATCTGGGGATGTTTTGCTTCTGTGAGTCTGTAATGTGATACATATCTGCCTGTGTCACAGTCTTCCATTTGGTCCCCTAGGGGAGTGTCCACCAGGTGGGAGACCTGCATAAATACAGGGGCAGGTAGCCCTCAATAAAGAGTCCACTGCTTGAACCTCACACGGAGCTTTGTCTCGTTCTTGGGGGGATTCAATGTATGCTGTTGGAGACTGATTGCTAGGAGTGTAAGCTGATGTATGCTTTTCCTGTTCGTCTACTAGCAGCTATTCGTGAGGTTCCAGGTTGGAGTGCTAGTTTGTATCCAGTTCAGGAGTTTGGTGTCCTGCAAGTAGCTGTGCCTGTCTCTCACAAAGGGGCATATCGCCTAAACGGATTTTAACCCCTTGTCTGCTGAAACGGTCCGTAACATTTGGTGGCAAGCGGCGGGATCGTTCTCACAGCCAGAAGGACAGCTACAGGAGGCACAATTCTGTGGATTTACAAGTTGTAGGCAACGCATGTCTCAGTACAGCGACCCTTAAAGCAACAGGATGGAACCAGCAGTGGAGTACAGATATTCTCTGAAAGAATATGACCATATGGTGTGGTTACGGCTGAACTTCTTCGGACCCAATCCACTGGAGAGATCCAAGAGGTTCGTGAAGAACTTAGTGTTCGGGACTCTGCTAGACAGGGCAGAGAGAGAGGGCCAGCTGGCACATTGGGAGGAACTCCAGCGGCAGGTACAGTTAAGGGAAGAGGAGAACCCAGTCTCCATTCCCCAGCGGCAGCCTGATTTATTGGGAATTGGGAGCCCAGTCTCCATTCTCCAGCGGCAGGCTGAGTTACAGGGGGCAGAGGTAGTTGTTCCTGCCCCCCAGCAGCAGAGTTATATGCCGGGAAGGCAGTGTGAAGTACAGGGAGAGGAGAGCAGTGTCCTCCCTCCCCAGCGGCAGCGTGATTTTTTGGGAATTGGGAGCCCAGTCTCCATTCCCCAGCGGCAGTGTGATGTGCCGGGAATTGGGAGCCCAGTCTCCATTTCCCAGCGGGAGATACAGCAGGGAATAGGGAGCCCAGTCTCCATTCCCCAGCAGCAGAGTATCCTACAGGGAATAGAGAGCCCAGTCTCCTTTCCCCAGCAGCAGGACTCTGTGTTGGGAGGAGAGACAGTCGGTCTCCCTCCGCAAAGGCTGGAAGTATATTTGGGAGAGGAGCTTGTTACCCCCTCTCCCCATGGACAGTTTGATTTGTTGGGAATTGGGAGCCCAGTCTCCATCCCACAGCAGCCGAGTGAAGTGCAGGGAATTGGGAGCCCAATCTCCATTCCCCAGCGGCAGGCTGAGTTACAGGGGGCAGACACAGTTGGTCCTGTCCCCCAGTGGCAGATTGAGCTATTGGGAGCCCAGTCTCCATCCCACAGCAGCAGCTTAACGTACCAGGGGGAGACAGTAAGCCCCCCAACAGTGCAGATGGGACCGTGGTCTCTGCACTCACAGCACAGGGGGTAGGGGCAGTCGGTCCTGACCCCCAGCAACATGGCTGTTTAGCCAAAGGGAAGACAGTCGGTCTTCCCCCACAGCAGCATGGTGGTGTATCTAAAGGGGAGACAGGCGGTCTCCCCCTCCAACAACCCGTCTCCAACCAGGCTACTTCTGTGGTAGCGCTGGCACCAAGGAAGAGTACCGCTGGTCTCTGCCCACTCAGCAACCCACCAAGGCAGTCTGCCAGTCTCCCACACAGCCAAGGTGAGGCACCAGGACATGGACAAATTTCTCTTCTACCCAGGTGTAGTAACCAGTTCTTTTGGGTGGGCTGTACTGCTGTTTCTGTTTTGTGGGTGGGCTGCTGGACTAACAAGGGCACTGACCGGCAGAAGGTCAGATACCCTGTTAGTCTCTTTGGAAAAGGGGAGAAATGTGACGAGACCAATCTCGCCACTGGGCGTTGGAGAAGCCTGGTTGCTCGCCTCCTGCAATGTGACTATGGACCCTCTCATCAGTCCCTGCTAAACGTAAACCCCATGGCGATTTGACTGTGTTTGTGGCATCTGAGCGCTGTTTGGATATGTTGAGCGCTCAGATCCAGGCTATCTGGGGATGGGTTGAATGTGGGGTTCTGTTCAGTAGACTTGGGGTTATGTATTTTTGTGTCTTTTTGTGTTTCTTTAACCAATGCGGCTAATGGAGGTCTCTGTGGAAACTGGTTTTGGCTGCAGAGAGAGGGGGGGGGGATTGTTTCCAGCAGCCCCCTCCTGAGGAATGTCTACTGATTAACTGAGACTATTGATAAACATGTTAATGAGCTCACCTGGCTGTCTACGAAGGGGGGATTGTTTCCAGCAGCCCCCTCCTGAGGAATGTCTACTGATTAACTCAGACTATTGATAAACACGTTAATGAGCAGACCTGAGCTATCTGGGGATGTTTTGCTTCTGTGAGTCTGTAATGTGATACATGTCTGCCTGTGTCACAGTCTTCCATTTGGTCCCCTAGGGGAGTGTCCACCAGGTGGGAGACCTGCATAAATACAGGGACAGGTAGCCCTCAATAAAGAGTCAGCTGATGTATGTAAGCTGATGTATGCTTTTCCTGTTCGTCTGCTAGCAGCTATTCGTGAGGTTCCAGGTTGGAGTGCTAGTTTGTATCCAGTTCAGGAGTTTGGTGTCCTGCAAGTAGCTGTGCCTGTCTCTCAGAAAGGGGCATATCGCCTAAACAGATTTTAACCCCTTGTCTGCTGAAACGGTCCGTAACATGCACTAATACAAATGATCTTTTTTTATGGTTCTGGACATGCTACAGAGCTGAAACTTCACAGGTACACCTTTTAGACCCCCCAGACACAAAATCACACAAAAAAAGTTCTCAAAAATTGTCATTTTTGAAAAGAAAAAAAAATCATTGGATTTAGTATCTGGGGGTCTAAAAAGTGTACCTGTGAAGTGTCAGCTCTGTAGCATGTCCAGAACCAGAAAAAAAGATCATTTTTCAGTAGAGCAGGGATGGTGGGACCCTCCTTTTACACCTATATGATCTTTTTTTCTGGTTCTGGACATGCTACAGAGCTGAAACTTCACAGGTACACCTTTTAGACCCCCCCAAACACAAAATCACACAAAAAAGTTCTTAAAAATTGTAATTTTTGATAGATTTTTGATAGAGAGCCAATTATTGAAAAAAAAAATAAAAAAAAAAAAATTTCTTTGGATTTAGTATCTGGTGGGTCTAAAAAAGTGTACCTGTGAAGTTTTCAGCTCTGTAGCATGTACAGAACCATAAAAGAAAAGATTGTTTGTATTTTGTCACTTAGAACACAGGTTGTTGGCTTCTCGCTTTTCACACATTGCCGGTTTAGTAGCAAGCGTTTTTTTGGACATTTTTGGGGTTCTTTGGAGTCAGGAAAAACATCTGAACTTGTGTATAGTGGTATATATACCACTATACACAAGTTCAGATGTTTTGCCTGCCTCCAAAAACCCAAAAAAATGCCCAAAAAAACACTAGCGTCAAACAAAAAAAAAACGCCCAGGTGTGTTGTTGCAGGCATTTTTTGGGGGTTTTTGGAGGCAGGCACACACATACTTATATGTATTTTACACTTAGACATATATAGGTGTTATAGGAGCGTAACTATATTAGTGTAAATGATTTCATTAGCGCAAGCATATATTTCTGCTACTATCACACCTATATATGTCTAGGTGTGTATATACATATAAGTATGTGTGTATATATACCCGTATACACAAGTTCAGATGTTTAGCCTGCCTCCAAAAACCCCCAAAAAATGCCTGCAGCAACACAACAACACACCTGGGCATTTTTTTTTTTACGCTAGCGTTTTTTTGGGCATTTTTTTGGGTTCTTTGGAGGCAGGCAAAACATCTGAACTTCTGTATACAGGTATATATACACACATACTTATATGTATATACACACCTAGACATATATAGGTGTGATAGTAGCAGAAATATATGCTTGCGCTAATGAAATCATTTACACTAATATAGTTACGCTCCTATAACACCTATATCTGTCTAAGTGTAAAAGACATATAAGTATGTGTGTGTACACAAGTTCAGATGTTTTGCCTGCCTCCAAAAACCCCCAAAAAATGCCTGCAACAACACACCTGGGCGTTTTTTTTTTTTTTGACGCTAGCGTTTTTTTGGGCATTTTTTTGGGTTCTTTGGAGGCAGGCAAAACATCTGAACTTGTGTATAGTGGTATATATACCACTACTGTATACACAAGTTCAGATGTTTTGCCTGACTCCAAAGAACCCAAAAAAATGCCCAAAAAAACGCTTGCTACTAAACCGGCAATGTGTGAAAAGCGAGAAGCCAACAACCTGTGTTCTAAGTGACAAAATACAAACAATCTTTTTTTAATGGTTCTGTACATGCTACAGAGCTGAAATTTCACAGGTACACGTTTTAGACCCCCCAGATACTAAATCCAAAGAAATGTTTATTTTTTTTATTTTTTCAATAATTGGCTCTCTATCAAAAATGACACTTTTTAAGAACTTTTTTTGTGTGATTTTGTGTCTGAGGGGGGGGGGGGTCTTAAAGGTGTACCTGTGAAGTTTCAGCTCTGTAGCATGTCCAGAACCATAAAAAAAGATCATTTGTATTAGTGCAATTATAGAACAGGTTGTTTGCTTCTCGCTTTTCACACCTTGCCAGTTTAGTAGCAGGCGTTTTTTTGGGCATTTTTTTGGGTTCTTTAGAGGCAGGCAAAACATCTGAACTTGTGTATAGTGGTATATATACCCGTATACACAAGTTCAGATGTTTTGCCTGCCTCCAAAAACCCCCAAAAAATGCCTGAAACAACACACCTGGGCGTTTCTTTTTTGTTTGACGCTAGCGTTTTTTTGGGTTCTTTGGAGGCAGGCAAAACATCTGAACTTGTGTATAGTGGTGTATATACACACCTACTTATATGTACATACACACCTAGACATATATAGGTGTGATAGGAGCGTAACTATATTGGTGTTAATTATTTCATTAGCGCAAGTAGTTTTTTCTGCTCCTTTCACACCTATATATGTCTAGGTGTATATATACAGACATGGGTGTGTATATATACCCCCTATACACATGTTCAGATGTCATGTCTGACTCCAAACATGTGCTCAAAAAATCACTAGCAACGCCTGCAGCCAAAAAGAATGCTGGCGGCGGCAAAGCCATATTACTGCAGCGAAAGTGACTTGAGAGAAACTAGCTTTTCTCTATAGCGGTCACCCTGCTATGGAAGGGTTTGGTCACCCTGCCATAGCAGTCACTGTCAGTTAACCCTACACTACACTACGGTCCCCTTACACTTAACACTTTCCCTACAGAAACTGAATAAATTAAAGCTAACTAAAGTGTAAAAGAGCACTCTAACTACACTAGATATCCCTTTCCTCACACTAAAAATTTCTAAATGACACTGTGTAACACTTTGTAACAGAAGTAACAGAACAGCATTCCACTCTCTTCCATGTCCCTTATAAGAATGCTAGGAATTTGGCGGGGCTATCTTATATACTGGGGGGCGTATTCACTAATGATTGGACTATGGACCCCCTAGTCACTCCAATCACATTCCTAGAATTCTCCTGCCCCCTCAATTGGCTTTTGCTAATGGTTCTGGTCCAATCACAGGCTTTTAAAGCCCATTTCCTGTCCCATTGCATTTTGGTCGGTTCTGGTTGTTGAATTCCGAACTTTTTGGGCAAAAAGTTCTAAATTCGGCCGAACCTCGAACACCCAATGTTCGGGCCGAACCGATGGTCGACCCGAACCGTTCGATCATCCCTACTAACCATATACAGTATGTAATGTAAAAACTAAAATGCAGTGTGACCAAATAATTAAAAAATAATCTCATAAAAATATAAATCCAATTTAATTTCATTGTATATACCAACAGATAAATAAGATGTATACAAAAAAATCATAAATCCATTAAAGTGATCATTATTTAGGAATAACAGTGCCACAATCCCTATACCTTCATAAAATATAAAAAGTCCACCACTACTGTGTAATTTCCACTGAACAATTTAAATTAATAATACCACAATTCCTTGTTTCTTGAATAAATATAAAAGTCCACCAATGTAGTGTAATATCCACAATAATAGTAGTGCATATAACATGTGTGCTTCAACTGGAATAAGTATGCAAAAAACAAGCTCCACCGCTGTGCTCCGCCACCTATTACTGCTGCCTCTTACCTCAGAAAAAGACCCTCACAATGGTAAGGTTAAACACAGCCTTCCCATATCCCCGGGTCATAACACTGCAGCAATCCTCCCAGAACACATAAGACAGGTCTAGCTCCACTCCACAATAATAGAACCTTCCCACTCAGCAGGAGATACAGTGCAGTATGAAGCCATTTGAATATTTTATTCTCCAAAAAGATAAATTATTACTCAATAATCCACTGCACTAGATGAATAGCACCTATTAAAATATGGTATTGTTGCCCCCTTAAAGGCTAAATTCACCTTTGTTCACCTTTTTTTTTTTTTCAAAATCCCAGCTCCCCTATGTACCAATATAGCATTAATGTACCTATTTTGCAAAAATAAAACAGCTCTCCATTAATTCTGTACAGGCTTACCTCACTGTCTTCCTGGCTGTTTAACCACTTGCCTACTTTGCACTTAAACCCCCTTCCCATCCAGACCAATTTTTAGCTTTCAGTGCTCTCACACTTTGAATGACAATTGCGCGGTCATGCAACACTCAACCCATATAAATTTTTCGTCCTTTTTTTCATAGAAATAGAGCTTTCTTTTGATGGTATTTATTCACCGCTGGGCTTTTTATTTTGTGCGCTATAAATGAAAAAAGACCGCAAATTTAAAAAAAAAAACGTTTTTTTTTTAGTTTCTGTTATAAAATTTTGCAAATTAGTAATTTTTCTTCATAAATTTTGGCCAAAATGTATACTTCTACATATCTTTGGTAAAAATAACCCAAATAAGTGTACATTATTTGGTCTGCGTGAAAGTTAGAGAGTCTACAAGTTATGGTGCTAATCATTGAAAATTGATCACACCTAATGTACTGACAGCCTATCTCACTTCTTGAGACCCTAACAAGCCAGGAAAGTACAAATGACCCCCAAATGACCCCTTTTTGGAAAGTAGACATTCCAAGGTATTTAATAAGAGGCATGGTGAGTTTTTTGAAGTTGTCATTTTTTCCCACAATTCTTTGCAAAATTAATTTTTTTTTTTTTACAAAATTGTCATATTCAACAGGTTATTTCTCTCACATGGCATATGCATACTTACAACTACACCCCAAAACACATTCTGCTACTCCTCCTGAGTATGGCGATACCACATGTGTGAGACTTTTTTACAGCCTGGCCACATACAGAGGTCCAACATTGAAGTAGCACCTCCAGGCGTTCTCGGAGCATAAAATACACTTTTCATTTCTCAACCACCTATTACACTTTTGAAGGCCCTGGAGCACCAGCACAATGGAAAAGCCCACTAAATGACTCCATTTTGGAAAGCAAACACCCCAACGTATAATCTATGAGGCATAGTGAGTCTTTTGAACATGTCATTTTTTTCCGGAATCTTTCGGAAAATGTGGAAAAAAAATGAAAACGCATTTTTTTTACACAAAGTTGTCAATTTATAAGATATTTCCAACACATAGCATGTACATAGCAAAAATGACACCCCAAAATACATTCTGCTACTCCTCCTGAGTATGGCAATACCACATGTGTGAGACTTTTTTACAGCCAGGCCACATACAGAAGTCCAACATTGAAGTAGCACCTCCAGGCGTTCTCGGAGCATAAAATACACTTTTCATTTCTCAACCACCTATTACACTTTTGAAGGCCCTGGAGCACCAGCACAATGAAAAAGCCCACTAAATGACCCCATTTTGGAAAGCAAACACCCCAACATATAATCTATGAGGCATAATGAGTCTTTTGAACATGTCATTTTTTTCCAGAATCTTTCGGAAAATGTGAAAAAAAAATGAAAACGCATTTTTTTTACACAAAGTTGTCCATTTATAAGATATTTCCAACACATAGCATGTACATAGCAAAAATGACACCCCAAAATACATTCTGCTACTCCTCCTGAGTATGGCGATACCACATGTGTGAGACTTTTACGCAGTAAGGTCACATACAGAGGCCCAACATGCAAAGACACATAGCATGCACATACCATGAATTACCATGAATTACACCCCACAATACATTCTGCTGAGCAAAGGGTAAACAAAAGCTTACCTGTAGTTTTAGAAGCGCAGTTGTCCACAGGAGTTGAGTCCAGGCAGCAGGCAGGGACTTGGTCAGCAACAGTGCATGCAATTCTCCAGGCAAGGATACCAGTCCAGTGTCAGTGCATGCGGCAGGCAGAGGCATGATGGCAGTAAGTCCTGCAGGCAGAAGTAGGGCCTCTGTCGGGATAGAATGGGGACAGGGGTAGAGGCTTCTCCCACCCAAATCGCTTTGAAGCCTCCGGGATCCAGACCCTAATCTGAGAAGAAGAAAAACAAAAAAAATTGTTTTCTTCATCCAGAAAAACATTTCTGGTCCCCTCACATATGCGAGACCCCTGTGGTATGAATCCCACTACTTCCAGAGGCAGGCAAAAATCGTGGTCAAACAGTCCAGGGTCAGTTCCAGAGCAGGCAGAGGTAGGTACAAAATCGGCAGGCAAAGGCGTGGTCAAATAACAGTCCAGGGTCAGTTCCAGATCAGGCAGAGGTATGAACAGAATCAGCAGGCAGAAGCATGGCCAAAATACAGGCCAGGGTCAGTTCCGGAGCAGGCAGACATAGGTACAAAATCAGCAGGCAAAGGCTTCATTGTATAACAGTCCAGGGTCATTTCAGGAGCATACAGTGGCATAAGGGGTGAAAGCGGAGGACTACGTTTACCATACTAATAATTTAGACAAGTATGGTAACGGCGGAAACAGTCGTCTACACAGAGGCCGGGTTGGGAAGGACACTGGGGACAATAATAGCGGGTGTCTTTTCGAATTCCTGCCTTGGTACACACCCTACATTTTTTCTGCCGTTTTTGGTCTCTTTGTGTGGGAGGGATTTTACTTGGAAAATGGCGTTCAGACAGTCTGCTTATTACGTCAGATCTAATGTTTTCTGGTGGGCCGTTTGGAAATATGAGGGTTGTGAAGATTTCCTCCAGGTAATAAAGGAAGGGTTGGGGGCTTTCGGTGGATTTGCGGTATAAAATGTAGGAATTGTATATGGCCAAATGAAAAATATAAATTGCTACTTTTTTGTACCAATGATAGGTACGTCTTGTGGGTAGATAGGGTTCCATCATTTGGTCGTTGAAATCCACTCCCCCCATGAATAAGTTGTACTCATGTACACATGTTGGCTTTCGGACTGGGCCTTCGTCGGGATTCCACATAGTTGTCATTGTGGATCGAAGACAACATGTAGACGTCTCTTCTGTCCCTCCACTTCACAGCCAGAACTTCCTCATTTCTCAGTCTCGCCGTCTCCCCTCTTCTCAGCTTGGTGTTTACTAGCCTTTGAGGAAAGCCTTTCCGTTTTTTTCGGACCGTGCCACATGCAGGAGTCTTCTTTCTGTGAAGGTTTCGGAACAGGGGCAAACTGGTGTAGAAATTGTCTACGTACAGGTGGTAGCCTTTTTCAAGGAGGGGGTAAATGAGGTCCCAAACGACTTTCCCGCTTGATCCCATGTAGTCCGGACATTCAGGGGGATGCAGCTGGGTGTCCTTCCCTTCGTACACCCTGAAGGCATAGGTGTACCCTGTGGCTCGGTCACATAGTTTGTAAAGCTTCACCCCATAGTGGGCCCGTTTGCTGGGAATGAATTGTTTGATGCCCAGCCTGCCGGTAAATTTAACAAGGGACTCATCCACACATATATTTTGGTCTGGGGTAAATAATTGAGGGAATATTTCTGAAAAATAATTTAGAAGTGGCCGAATTTTGAACAGCTTGTCAAATGCTGGGGAATTTCGGGGAGGGCACTGGGTATTGTCGTTGAAATGGAGGAACCTCATGATCATCAGATACCTGGCCCTGGGCATTACTGCAGAGTAGATGGGCATATGGTAGATTGGTTTGGTTGACCAATATGCTTGCAGTTCGTTTTTTTTATTGAGTCCCATGTTGAGGGTGAGGCCTAAAAATATCTTGAACTCCTCCACCGTTAGGTCTCTCCACTCAAAGGGACGGGAATAAAAAGATGTGGGGTTACTCTGGATAAATTGATGTGCATACAGGTTGCACTGGGCCACAATGGACGTCAGCAGGTCCTCCGTAAAAATTAAACGGAAGTAGTCAATTGGGGCAAAGTTCTCCGTGTTGACCTGGACTCCTGGCTGGGCAGTGAAAGGGGGGGTGATGGCTTCTCCTGAGTTGGGAGGAAGCCACAGGGGGTTCAGAAGGGCATAGGGAAGGCTGGCGTTGGTCCTAACCCTTTGGGGGCGAGGTGACACCCCACTTGAGCTTGGCCTTTCTTGCCGAGGCACTGTGGTGCTGGTGGATGGCACTGCGGAGCTGGAGGATGGCACTGCGGAGCTGGTGGATGGCACTGCGAAGCTGGTGGATGGCACCGCGGAGCTGGTGGATGGCACTGCCTCCTCCTCACCAGAACGCCTTCGTTTGGCAGACGGGCAGTATTCCTCCTCGTCGGAGTCGGTCTGCGTCCCGCTGCTAATGACCGGCTCGTAATTTACTTCGGCGTCAAACTCTGACTCCGAAGATTCCGAAGCAGAAAGCTCCCTGTCCATGTCCTCACTGATTGTATTGAAGGCCTCCTCGGCTGAGAAAATTTTTTTTGCCATCGTTGGTGACACTGATGGGCACGGTGACACTGATGGGCACGGTTAAACTGGCTCACTGATGGGCACTGTGATGGGCACACTGATGGGCTCTGTGGGCACACTGATGAGCACACTTATGAGCACTGATGAGCGCTGTGGGCACACTGAGCACTGGGCACACTGATGAGCACTGGGCGGCACTGATGAGCACTGGGCGGCACTGATGAGCACTGGGCGGGCACTGATGGGCACACTGGTGGGCACTGGGCGGCACTGATGAGCACTGGGCGGCACTGATGAGCACTGGGCGGCACTGATGGGCACACTGGTGGGCACTGGTGGGCACTGGGCACACTTATGAGCACTGGGCGGCACTGATGAGCACTGGACGGCACTGATGAGCACTGGGCGGCACTGATGAGCACTGGACGGCACTGATGAGCACTGGGCGGCACTGATGAGCACTGGACGGCACTGATGAGCACTGGGCGGGCACTGATGGGCACACTGGTGGGCACTGGTGGGCACTGGGCGGCACTGATGAGCACTGGGCGGCAGTGATGAGCACTGGGCGGCACTGATGAGCACTGGGCAGGCACTGATGGGCACAGGTGGGCACACTGGTGGGCACTGGTGGGCACACTGGTGGGCACTGGTGGGCACTGATGAGACTGGGCACACTGATGGCACACTGATGGCACACTGGTGGGCACACTGGTGGGCACTGGTGGGCACTGGTGGGCACTGGTGATCACTGGTGGGCAATGGTGGGCACTTTTTTCGCACTTACGATCTCTCCTCTCCTCACACTGCAGTCTGTGTGTGAGGAGGGAGAGCTGGCAATGAGTGATGATCTCAAATGTTTACATTTGAGATCATCTCTCATTGGATCCCGCGATCGTGACGAATGGCCGCTGTGATTGGCCATTCGTCACGATCTGTGATTGGCTGTGTCCAAGGGACACGGCCAACACAGATTATCCCCGGTGCGCGCTCGCGGGAGCGCGCGGGGAGTCTGTTACTACCGAGGCAATGACAGATGATCTCATATGTTTACATATGAGATCATCTCTCATTGGATGCCTCGATCGTGATGAATGGCCGCTGTGATTGACCACCAATATTTTATCTGTATTCTCTAACTGTTTTAAAAACACACATTGTGGGTAATAAACTGAACTCTAATATACTACACCATCTGAAGCTTCTTTTTGCTTCCTCCATATTTAACTGGTTGTATACCCCGGAGTGAGGAGGAGCCTGATACCAGCCCATAGGAGTTTAAAAGGGAACCCAGCCCAGGGGGCAATTAAGCGCGAGTGGTCCTAATGCTATAAGGCATATAGGACCCATAGGATCTGGTAAGTGATTTAATCCACCCACAAACACGGTGAAAGGAATCAATGTCACAGAATTTATGGACACCCACGTTTGAGCACTTGCACTTTTGAACCATTGGAAATATACAGTCACAAAGGACTTTTTGATCATTTTGAGCACTACAGTCACCCAATTTGGACCTTATTACATGTGATCAGTTAATATCCATGTTTTGCCTTATTTATTGATTATATATATTGATCCATTATTTATTTAATATTTATTTAGTCACTGATGAAAATTGTGGCACATATTAATTTATTAGATCAATGAATGTGTGTTTTTTTGCAAACCTCACAAGTTTGTCCAGCAAGCACTTTAACTAGTCATACTATTATTATTTTTATTGATTAATACCTATACTGATACTTTTTATATCCTTTTACTTGTCATATACTACTTGTTAGTTTTCATTTGTCAAATTTTAGTGAACCATTACTGGAATTCACCATTAGGGTTATACTCAGCAAGCGCTGTAGCTGGTCTTAATATTAAGGCTACACCTTTCATTTATCCCTTTACTCTATAGCAGCTGCTGCACCCTATACTATACATCATATTTGCTAGATTATTCCTTGGTGTGTGGAATATACCTTGGTATATTTTTTCATACATCGCTTGATTACTTCTGCCTTACTTCCTGGTCAGACTTCAGGTCATGACACAGGAAGGAGTTGACCAGCTGATCTCATTAGCACACACCCTGCATCATCTACCCTCAGCTGGTCAACTCCTTCTTATGTCATGATGACCTAAAGTCTGACCAGAAAGTAAGGCTGCGCATACATTATACAATTTTCTTACAATTTTCTGTACAATTTTCTTGAAATTTACCTTCAACTATGTAGTACAAAGGCCTACCTAATTGGATACAAGTGAAAGTGTTGTTAAGCTTTGACCTCAAATTATGTGGTTTGTGGTAAATCTAACAGAAAATTGTACAAGAAAATTGAACATGTATGGCCAGCCTAAGGCAGAAGTAATAGAGCATTGTGTTTAACCACTTAAGCCCAGAGGATTTTCCTGCTCAAAGACATGGCCCTTTTTTGCGATTTGGCACTGCGTGACTTTAACGGACAATTGGGCGGTCGTGAGACACTGTACCCAAAGGAAATTGACGTCCTTTTTTCCCCACAAACAGAGCTTTCTTTTGGTGGTATTTGATCACCTGTGCGATTTTTATTTTTTGCGCTATAAACAAAAAAAAGCGTACATTTTGAAAAAATAACAATATTTTTCAATATTTTTCCCAATTTTTTATATGAAATTCCCCCCAAAAAAAAGTAAAAATCAAATTTTTTTAACATTTTAGGCCAATTTGTTTTCTGCTACATATTTTTGGTAAAAAAAATCGCAATAAGCTTATTTTGATTGGTTTGCGCAAAAGTTATTGCATTTACTAACTAAGGGAAAGATTTTTATGTCATGTTTATTGTTTTTTTTAACTAGTAATGGCGGCGATCTGCAATTTTTTTTGCGGGACTGCAGACAGATCGGACCCCTGACTAACATTTTTGACACTTTTGGGGGTACCAGTGACATTACTACAGTAAACAGTGCTATACATATGCATTGTTACTGTAAAAATGACACTGGCAGGGAAGGGGTTAACTGTATTAGTGATCAAGGGGTTAAGTGTGTCCCTAGGGGCGTGATTCTAACTTTAAAGGGGTGTGGCTTGTGATGTAACAACAGAGACATATGATCCTACATAGCAGGATCGTATGATCTCTGTTCTTACATCAGGGAGAATGACAGGCGGCTTTGTTTACATTAGCCGCCTGCCTTTCTCCCTCTCAAGCGGGAGATCGCGAGTGATCGGCGGACATCGGAGCTGACGGTCACTCGCGCGGGGATGTGTGGGAACGAGCGGGGACGGGAGCGCTTCTCGGGTGGCGCACGCTTGCCCCCGAGAGGCTCCTGGGTGAGCGAAGTAGCCCTACGTCGGTTTGCCCAGGAGAGCCAGACTGCCGCAGTAAATAGTCGTGCGGCAGTCGGCAAGTGGTTAAACAGCCATGAAGAGCGTTAGGTAAGCTGGTGTAGATTTAAAAGAAAGCTGTTTTATTTTTGCAAAATAAGTACATTAATTGTATATTGGTACATATGGGAGCTGGAATTTAGAGAAAAAAATAAAAAGGTGAACTGAGCCTTTGAGCATAGAAATTCATGGGGAAAAATATGTAAATATGGCCCCTCGCAGACATCCAAGCATGATGACGTCACATGGTTACACCACCAAAGAGTTTTGTCACGTGATACAATGACTTCCTCATAGATAAAACACACATTGGACATAAGGGGGTACAGCGTGCACTGGAAGTGACTTATGAGGAAGTCCGGTACCTGATTCTATAGTGGGTTTATAGCATTTTTGATATACTGTATTTTTACTGTGTGAGTGTAATTTTTTTAATACATTGGGCTGGTTTTAAGTCATTTTTATACTATGGTACCCCTATTTTCATACCCCTTTTGCCGAGGGTATTTTATTATGGCCATATGAATACCTTAGGCATCTTAAAGGCACCAAACCCCTATATTTCCGATGAGGCTGTAACTGGTGTTCCAATTGAGATCCCTGTGGACGGAGGCTAAAGGTGTTCTTAAATTAAGTAGCCGGAATCCTGACGTATATGTTTTATACATAGCTACATATTCCAGTTGGAGGTGAGAGTTCTGGGAGCCTGGAAGGAGCACATGGTGTTTGATCCAAAATGGTGTGGGATACATAAGTAACAGATATTTGCAAGAACTGCATAAGTGAAGAATATTTTTTTTGAAAAGTGATTAATGAACTTCATTTTATTGTTTGTTAAGTTTTATTATGAATGTAATGTATTACAACTATTCACATATAGTATATTATTAGCTTAGATATTATTGGTTGTTATTGTTGTACTACACTATCATTTAAAACACAATATTCAAGTATATAGTAGTCACACTATACCCTTTTTATGATAATGTTTGGCTCTTGTGGTAACACAAATTTGTGTTTTAGCAGCAGCTCTGATATCACAATTTCAGTTATTTTTCTGTTTAAGCAAAGTAATATATGGTTATTGAGTTGGTTTTATCACACGTTGGTAGCACAGCAGGTTCATGCTATTATTATTACAGGACAAATGGCTACTGATAAACACGTATGTAGGAGGATTTGTTTCACCTTCCGTATAACACCTGAGGCCAATCACTTCACTGGGTACATGTAAGGGTTTACAACCGCTTCAAGCTTTAGCTGAGAGGCTAAGCTGGGTGCTGGTCCAGGCATGTGGGCGGATCCTGACCAAATGTTTGTGATCTTTCCCAAGACTGAACCAGCTCTGTGAAGTCAGCTGACAGCGGGCTTCAGTCCGCTGTCTCCTGAAAACAGGTCACAGGAGTGCAGAACAGCTGTACTTCTCCTTTAATCTTTAATCTTTAACAAAATAACACTGCTCCAGGTCAGGATGCATTTTAGCCCCAGCCCTTCAACTAGTGCTGAACCAACTCTTTCACAATCAGGATAATAGGATAGTAACAGGCTTCTTTATTTGAAAAACTTCATTTAGGCTGACCATAGACAGTTTGAATCTCAGCCAGCAGGAACTGGCGGAGATTCGAACCATGTATGGGCAGGCTGAATGGTCAACTTGGGTACAGCCAGCCTGTCCGATTTTACATGCGATTATCTCTATTATGCTGTTATAGCAAGCAATAATCACTGTGTTCTCCCAGCGGGGACAACTTCCACAGGAGGGATTCCTCCATCAACAATGACTGTGCTGGGTGAATTGAACAATTTTCTTTTCTGCAACCCATGTGTAGCAAGATTTCTAGGCCTATGGCCTGATGTGGGCAGGGCCGGTGCAAGGATTTTTGCCGCCCTAGGCAAAATAAAAATTGCCGCCCCCCCCCCCCCCCCATATGACCTACCTTCACTACATCAGCCAAGAGCCAGAAGATCTCTGCATTACGCAAGTGTGAGCGCAGTGGTTGATGTAGTGAGGTGGGAAGCAGTTTAAAGGAACACTGATGGGGGGTAATTTCTGCTGTGACCTGTGTACAGTCCCCACCAACCTCAGCTTCTCCTCCCGGTTGGTGGTTGGTAATAATGCAGCTTCACCGCCATCCATGTGAATAAGGTCATGGAGACAGCCAATCACAGATCACCATCAGTCAGACGAGGTCAGCATTTGGGTAGACGGGGACACTGTCCATTATACACAGCCCCCCCATATCACACAATACAGCCCCCCCCCCCATATAATACAGCACACCTCCCATATCACACAATACAGCCTACACAAAACAACCTCCCCATATCATACAATACAGCCCCTCCATATCATACAATACAGCCCCCCCATGATACAATGCAGCCCCTTCAATATGATACAATGCAGCCCCCTCCATATGATATATGGAAGGGGCTGCATTGTATGATATGGAGGGGGCTGCATTGTATGATATGGAGGGGGCTGCATTGTATGATATGGAAGGGGCTGCATTGTATCATATGGAGGGGGCTGTATTGTATGATATGGAAGGGGCTGCATTGTATCATATGGAGGGGGCTGCATTGTATCATGGGGGGGGGCTGTATTGTATGATATAGAGGGGGCTGCTATGATACAATGCAGCCCCCTCCATATGATACAATGCAGCCCCCTCCATATGATACAATGCAGCCCCCTCCATATGATACAATGCAGCCCCCTCCATATGATACAATGCAGCCCCCCCATGATACAATGCAGGCAGCCCCCTCCATATCATACAATACAGCCCCCCCCATGATACAATGCAGGCAGCCCCCTCCATATCATACAATACAGCCCCCCCCCATGACACAATGCAGGCAGCCCCCTCCATATCATACAATACAGCCCCCCCCCCCATGATACAATGCAGGCAGCCCCCTCCATATCATACAATACAGCCCCCCCCCATGATACAATGCAGGCAGCCCCCTCCATATCATACAATACAGCCCCCCCCCCATGATACAATGCAGGCAGCCCCCTCTATATCATACAATACAGCCCCCCCCCCATGATACAATGCAGGCAGCCCCCTCCATATCATACAATACAGCCCCCCCATGATACAATGCAGGCAGCCCCCTCTATATCATACAATACAGCCCCCCCCCCCATGATACAATGCAGGCAGCCCCTCCATATCATACAATACAGCCCCCCCATGATACAATGCAGGCAGCCCCCTCTATATCATACAATACAGCCCCCCCCCCCATGATACAATGCAGGCAGCCCCCTCCATATCATACAATACAGCCCCCCCCCTCCATGATACAATGCAGGCAGCCCCCTTTATATCATACAATACAGCCCCCCCCCATGATACAATGCAGGCAGCCCCCTCCATATCATACAATACAGCCCCCCCCCCCCCATGATACAATGCAGGCAGCCCCCTCCATATCATACAATACAGCCCCCCCCTCCATGATACAATGCAGGCAGCCCCCTCTATATCATACAATACAGCCCCCCCCCCCATGATACAATGCAGGCAGCCCCCTCCATATCATACAATACAGCCCCCCCCCTCCATGATACAATGCAGGCAGCCCCCTCTATATCATACAATACAGCCCCCCCCCCATGATACAATGCAGGCAGCCCCCTCCATATCATACAATACAGCCCCCCCCCTCCATGATACAATGCAGGCAGCCCCCTCTATATCATACAATACAGCCCCCCCCCATGATACAATGCAGGCAGCCCCCTCCATATCATACAATACAGCCCCCCCCCCTCCATGATACAATGCAGGCAGCCCCCTCCATATCATACAATACAGCCCCCCCCATGATACAATGCAGGCAGCCCCCTCCATATCATACAATACAGCCCCCCCCCTCCATGATACAATGCAGGCAGCCCCCTCTATATCATACAATACAGCCCCCCCCCCCATGATACAATGCAGGCAGCCCCCTCCATATCATACAATACAGCCCCCCCCCCCAATATCATACAATGCAGCCCCCCATGTATGAAGAGTGAGGCCAGTGTCCGGGTGGGGGAGTGTACTGTGTTGTCTGTGTGAGGGGTGGGAGAGGACGGGACACACATCATCTCACCTTGCATGCTGTCCTCGGCATGTGATGGGGGATGGGAGACTGTCCGGTGTCCAGCAATCTGCTTCTGCCAGAAGTTGAACACGGAGCAGAGGGGGGGGGGCGTCTGGAGAGGCACAAGCCCAGCTCCCTGAGTGTGATTGGAGATCGGCTCCTGATCTTCTTCAAGCAGAAATCAGCTGGAGGGGCGGAGACCGGAGGGCAGTGAGCGCCGAGCTGGATCCCCAGGATTCTATGGAGGGCACTTCTGGCGCCCCGACTATTCTAATGTGCGCTCTAGACAAGTGGTGTGTGCTGCCTGGGGCTCGCTTGCTGTAGCGCTCAGGCGGCACAGCATGAGGAGTGCCACACCGGCCGGTCCACTACTGATTCGGGGTGCAGAATGGCGGCGCCCCCTGTTAAGCTGCGCCCTAGGCAGCTGCCTTAGTCGCCTTACTGGTAGCGCCGGCCCTGGATGTGGGTCTGCCATTAGTACCAGAATCTTTTCCAGCCCCAGGTGTGACAACTGAAGCAGTGACAACTCCGGCATCTTTGTTTGTGATTTTTATTATAAATTAAGGGGATGGGGGAAGGGAATACTCCTTTCGGCTTGAACTAATTACAATTGGGACTTCGATCCTGAAAATGTCTGTTGGCGCTCCCTTGACGCCAGCCGGCACCAGCCAATGCTCACTGACTCTGAGAACACACTGTATAACAGATGAAGTGTTGAATCCCTGACCTATAGTCCCTTAGATCCAAGACTGAGAATTGTAGTACTCCTGACACTGTTTCGCTGTGTAAGTCTCTGAATACTTTCCCCCACCTGCCACAGCTTGAGGTAGTATTTTGTAGAACTCCAAATAGCTATCACTGTAAATGCTCCTCACAATAAAATTCAGGGCCCAGACTGCAGGTGCCCCCTTTACAACTTGAACTCTTAAGGATCCACTGACTATGTACCCCCTTTACAACTTCAGGGTCCTCAACCTAGGTACCCCCTTTACAGCTAGCTGACACTGGATCTCAGAACCTCTTCCGGAGTGGTCCCCTCTCACTCTAGGCAGACCCCCAGGGGCAATCTGCAGTACTCACGACCTGTGTAGGCTTTCCTGGGACTGGACCCCTCTCTCTCTCCGCAAGCTCTCGGCACATCGGATCCCCCTCAGCTCAACTCAGCACTCTCTGGATTCTCAGGTGACACCCCGAGACATCCACCTTCCTCAGACAGGAGGAGAGACAGCCACACTCTCCTTCCTGCGACACTGCTCCAGCCAAAGACACCGTGCTACGCCCTTCCCCCCAAACTTATACCCACTCCCAGAATCCCTTGCAGCATAATCTGCCTTCTGGGGTAGCTACAAGCTGGGATGTGTCCCCTGATTGGGTTTCCCACACTGCCCTATGAGAAGCCTCTCATAGGAGCAAGTGGGGATACTTCTCCCCTCATCAGGCACATCTGGAAGCCATGACACCCTGACTAGATACATCACAGCCCTGCTGTTAGGCAGACAAGGTCCACTATAGTTTTACCTAGCACCTATCTGTAGGGTGCTACACATGTTTGTAGGAAAGAAAATTGCTCTGTCTTTGGCCAGCTTAACACAGGAACACAGGAAGTATTAGGTGTTTTGCGCTGTGCTCAGTGTATTGTAACTCCCACAAACTTATTAATGCCTAAAATGTCTAAAACTGATCAAATATACACATATTACAGATTTACTACATCCAAGTATAAAAATAAAATAGTAATTAAAATAAAACATAGTAATAAAAATAAACTGACTTAAACAAAAAGCAATAGGGTAAAATTAGCATCTGTACACCATATCTATACAGTGGGTACGGAAAGTATTCAGACCCCCTTAAATTTTTCACTCTTTGTTATATTGCAGCCATTTGCTAAAATCATTTAAGTTCATTCTTCTTCCTCATGAATGTACACATAGCACCCCATACTGACAGAAAAACACAGAATTGTTGACATTGTTGCAGATTTATTAAAAAAGAAAAACTGAAATATCACATGGTCCTAAGTATTCAGACCCTTTGCTGTGACACTCATATATTTAACTCAGGTGCTTTCCATTTCTTCTGATCATCCTTGAGATGGTTCTACACCTTCATTTGAGTCCAGCTGTGTTTGATTATACTGATTGGACTTGATTAGGAAAGCCACACACCTGTCTATATAAGACCTTCCAGATCACAATGCATGTCAGAGCAAATGAGAATCATGAGGTCTGAGGAACTGCCTGAAGAGCTCAGAGACAGAATTGTGGCAAGGCACAGATCTGGC
The DNA here is from genome assembly GCF_965119305.1 of Pelophylax lessonae. NCBI lineage: Eukaryota > Metazoa > Chordata > Amphibia > Anura > Ranidae > Pelophylax > Pelophylax lessonae. Next base: position 113,649,940 of record NC_138777.1, read on the forward strand.
CAAGGTTACAAAAAGATTTCTGCTGCACTTAAGGTTCCTAAGAGCACAGTGGCCTCCATAATCCTCAAATGGAAGACATTTGGAACGACCAGAACCCTTCCTAGAGCTGGCCGTCCGGCCAAACTGAGCTATCGGGGGAGAAGAGCCTTGGTGAGAGAGGTAAAGAAGAACCCAAAGATCACTGTGGCTGAGCTCCAGAGATGCAGTCAGGAGATGGGAGAAAGTTGTAGAAAGTCAACCATCACTGCAGCCCTCCACCAGTCGGGGCTTTATGGCAGAGTGGCCCGACGGAAGCCTCTCCTCAGTGTAAGACACATGAAAGCCCGCATGGACTTTGCTAAAAAACACCTGAAGGACTCCAAGATGGTGAGAAATAAGATTCTCTGGTCTGATGAGACCAAAATAGAACTTTTTGGCCTTAATTCTAAGCGGTATGTGTGGAGAAAACCCGGCACTGCTCATCACCTGTCCAATACAGTCCCAACAGTGAAGCATGGTGGTGGCAGTATCATGCTGTGGGGGTGTTTTTCAGCTGCAGGCACAGGACGACTGGTTGCAATCGAGGGAAAGATGAATGCGGCCAAGTACAGGGATATCCTGGACAAAAACCTTCTCCAGAGTGCTCTGGACCTCAGACTGGGCCGAAGGTTTACCTTCCAACAAGACAATGACCCTAAGCACACAGCTAAAATAACGAAGGAGTGGCTTCACAACAACTCCGTGACTGTTCTTGAATGGCCCAGCCAGAGCCCTGACTTAAACCCAATTGAGCATCTCTGGAGAGACCTAAAAATGGCTGTCCACCAACGTTTACCATCCAACCTGACAGAACTGGAGAGGATCTGCAAGGAGGAATGGCAGAGGATTCCCAAATCCAGGTGTGAAAGACTTGTTGCATCTTTCCCAAAAGACTCCTGGCTGTATTAGATCAAAAGGGGGCTTCTACTAAATACTGAGCAAAGGGTCTGAATACTTAGGACCATGTGATATTTCAGTTTTTCTTTTTAATAAATCTGCAACAATGTCAACAATTCTGTGTTTTTCTGTCAGTATGGGGTGCTATGTGTACTGCAATATGAGGCTGCAATATAACAAAGAGTGAAAAATTTAAGGGGGTCTGAATACTTTCCTTACCCACTGTATATGTATTTCTGTGTTCATGCTACTGTTCTAATAAAGAAAATATTTCAGCATACACCATAGTTTAAATTTCACGTTGTAACACTTAAATACTCTGCTTACTGCAGTCCACAAGTATAATATAACATAATTAAATAGGTGGAGAATTTGACGACCAAAAGTATTTTTCCGAGTTTAATGAATGCTTACATAAAATATCCATCGTTATCATTTTACTATCTATTCACTAGTTTTATATTTCAGTTTCCTTCTTTACAATTGATGGGTTTAGGTGACTTAATAAACTCAAGTTCACTTGATTGATTTTCCACCTTAGTTATATCCCTGCATTCAGCTAATTTATCACTGTTGTATTTCTAATGAGTTTTTTTTAGATCTGGTGGATACTTGGAGATGTATGTATCTGACTCTGAGGACTTACTCATGCTGTTCAGCCTAGTACAGGTCATTTTCATGATTTGACTTAGCATTTCTCTAATAGTGTCAGTCCCCTAATGTGACTGAGATTAAATATCTGCCTTGGTTGCCCTTTGATCACACTCCAGTTATACTGCATTTAAGAGGTGAAATCATTTTCTTACTACTAGCTGGCAGTCTCTTTTTTCCCTAAAATAGTTTCTGAGTTTGTAACAATAGATGATGATCTTTCAATGAAACAGAAGTTCTTCTGAACCCTTTAACTGTAAGGAAAATATGTAAGGCATATACATTTCCCAAATCTTGCCAGTGGAGATTAAAAGGATAAAAAAAATGCTTAAACCATGTAAAGCAAATAAAATACAAATGCACTAAGCTTTCAACGCATATTTAAAGCATGTTTATTGCTTTTATGGGATTAGGTTACATAAAAACCTTTTAGTTGGCCAAGTTAATAAATATATATGGAAATGGCAATTATGGCAATTACAACTAATAGACCTTTTCATAGACAAGGTCAAGGTTTTGCATATAATGATATTCATGGTTGTAAAGGCAAAGATTTTTCTCCTCCATGCAGGTGGCAGACAGGCATACAATAGACAGACGTACTACAATAGAATATATTGTCCTCTCCTAGGTATATATGCACTTAAATATTTATGAAGCATTTATTTACCAAAAAACAGAAGATGTTCATATTAATTATAGTAAATAGTTTTCTCTTTTTTGAGGAAAATATGGTGGAATTACAGCCACACAGATATAAATTCATATAAATATCTGTGAAATATTTTACTTGATAACATAGTTATGATTCTATTCAGTCACTTTTTTGATCATTGACATTCATTATTTAATCAAGATTAGGGATGAGCTTGGGCATATTCTCAACCAGGTTTAGGTCTGAACCTGGAAGTCAGCAGCCATTCCTGGACCAATGAGCTGTGGATTCCTCCCCGCAGCTGACTTACATAAAGGGGCTGAAATGCTTGTGACATCATTGACCATGTGACCATATTAGGTCAATAACATAACTTAATGGGGTTTATTTACAAAAGCTGAAGAGTGCAAAATCAGGCTCACTTCTGCATAGACACCAACCAGCCTCTAACCTCAGCTTGTTCAATTGAGCTTTGGCAGTAAAACCCATAAGCTGATTGCTTCCTATGCAGAAGTGAGCCTGATTTTGCATTCTCCAGCTTCAGTAAATAAATCTCAATATGTCCACAAAGTCTTAGGAGGAGTTAAATACTTCTGGTTCCGGCACCCTATGAAGCGAGAGTGAAGTATGGCGGCTCCGGACAGATCGGCTTATTAAACCGGCTCACCCCCGCTCACGCCCGCCTCTCGGTCTCCCGCGGATCTCTCCGTTCCCCCCTGCTCTCACATGGATCGGTTTGTGATCCACGCTACGGCGGGAGCTACCCCGCCGCATCGTCAGGACGGTCAGGCTCCGGCACCCCAGGTGCTTACATGTGGGGGAAGTTATTAACCCCGCGCCTCCCGCTGAATTGACACAGGACCCGCCAGATGAGCAATGCCAGCGCCTGGCTCAAGCTGTGGCAGCCCTGTTGTCTCCCACTATATCTGCCACAGTGGAGAGGGCTGTCACAGCAAGAATATAAAAGCTCCGCAAGGAGCTGGGGGAACACACAAAAAGATTGAATGAGGTGGAACACAGGATCACTGAGATTGAAGAGGAAGTGCAGAACTCTTTCTCTACGGAATCCAAACTGAAGCAGAACCAACAGTATATATTTGACAAGCTGGACGATCTGGAGAAAAGGTCTCGCAGAAATAACCTGAGGATCATCGGGCTCCCTGAATCCTTTGGAACAGGTACACTTACGGATGTTTCTGCTGTCCGCATAACGCAGGCCCTGGGCATCACCATGCCATGCATAATAGAAAGGGCGCACCGCCTCGGATCACCCTCTAACGACCGCCGCACTCCTCGCCCGGTGATAGTTCGTTATCTGAACTATATGGACAGATCTGTCAAACTAAAATCATTTCGTAACGCAAAATCCTTGCAAATTGATGGCCACCGCCTGCTTCTGTTCGCCGACTACTCGCAAGAAGTTGCCCGCAGAAGGAAAGCCTTTCAACCCTCCTGCACAGCCTTATTCCAAAAGGGAATAAAGTTCCCCTTGGCATACCCCGCAGTTCTCCGCTTCACGGAGCCTTCAGGTACCTCCAAATCTTTCTCACATCCAGATGACGCCGCCGAATATATCCAGCAGCACCTCCACCTGTCTATGGATACCAACTCCCCGGCTGTGCCTTCTTTCTCTCCGGGATCCAGAGATCTCTGCAGCCCCAGGAAGGATTCTCCCAAGAGAGCCCGCATGTCCGCTAATCCCAGATGAGCGACTCCCTTTGTAAGGCGTTCTCTACTTTATGTTCCAGGACCACCCTCAGGAGCTCAGTTTTACGTTTCCCATCCTGGGCAGTCAATACTTTCATCTGGCACAATTTCTACTCTTTGTTTTTTTGTTTTTTTTTCTCTTACCTCAAGGCTTTTTAGCCAATATGGGCTTAGTTAGGCCGCCTCCCCCCCCCCTCCACTCACAATTTATTCATTTAGTTCCATGCCTCTTTTTCTTTTCTTTTATCACAGGCCCACATCACACCAGTGCGTGTCTCACAATAGTATTGCCCATGTAAAAATTTGGTTTACGGGACTGTATATCATGCCTTCATTGTTTACAGTTTGTTATTCTTGTCCCTCTCTCCCACAGCTTTACCGGAGACCGCACAGTGCCCACTATGTTGACGGTTACGCTGGACTTCTGCCTCTGTCCAGTTCGGGCCTCGAGGAACTTTTTCTCCTGGGTCGTACTTCATCGTATTCACACGTGAGCGGACCATGCAACTCTCCGGTAACGCTGTCAGTGATGGAGTTATTCATGGGAAAAAAGTGAAGTCATTCTTCTTTTTGGTATGTTTTTGTTTTATTGGTTTACTTATATCTCTTGCAATGTATATATATAAGTCTGGTAAGTATCCTTGCGACTGGTGAGTATCCTTGCGACTGGTAAGTAGCCTTGCGACTGGTGAGTATCCTTGCGACTGGTGAGTGTCCTTGCGACTGGTGAGTATCTTTGCGACTGGTGAGTGTCCTTGCGACTGGTGAGTATCCTTGCGACAGGTGAGTATCCTTGCGACTGGTGAGTATCTTTGCGACTGGTGAGTATCTTTGCGACTGGTGAGTATCTTTGCGACTGGTGAGTGTCCTTGCGACTGGTGAGTATCCTTGCGACAGGTGAGTATCCTTGCGACAGGTGAGTATCCCTGCGACTGGTGAGTATCTTTGCGACTGGTGAGTATCTTTGCGACTGGTGAGTATCTTTGCGACTGGTGAGTGTCCTTGCGACTGGTGAGTATCTTTGCGACTGGTGAGTATCTTTGCGACTGGTGAGTATCCTTGCGACTGGTGAGTACCTTGCGACGGGTGAGTATCCTTGCAACTGGTGAGTATCCTTGCAACTGGTGAATATCCTTGCACTGGTGAGTATCCTTGCGACTGGTGAAGTAGCTTGCGACTGGTGAGTATCTTGCGACTGGTGAGTATCCTTGCGACTGGAAGTATCTTTGCGACTGGTGAGTGTCCTTGTGACTGGTGAGTATCTTTGCGACTGGTGAGTATCCTTGCGACTGGTGAGTATCCTTGCGACTGGTGAGTATCCTTGCACTGGTGAGTATCCTTGCGACTGGTGAAGTAGCTTGCGACTGGTGAGTATCTTTGTGACTGGTGAGTATCCTTGCGACTGGTGAGTATCTTGCGACTGGTGAGTATCTTGCGACTGGTGAGGATCCTTGCGACTGGTGAGGATCCTTGCGACTGGTGAGTATCTAGTGACTGGTGAGGGTATTAGCGACTGGTGGGTACCCCAGGTTTTGTACCAGGGAAGTTAGAGGTAGTGTAGGTAAGGAAGAGCAGGTCGTTAATATTATCCCCATAGAGTAGTGGGTAATAATGTCTGACAGGATTGGGGATGCCACTCAGTGCACTTCTTGCGGCATGTATGCGTTCCTTGATGAAACAATCGAGGACGAATACTGCTGTGCAAGATGTGAGCGACTTGTTGCTCTGGAAGCCCACATCGTGGATCTAGAGACCACAGTGACAAGACTGCGTGGCATCTACAACCTGGAAAGGAGCTTGGACTTTACCCATCAGGCGCTGGCAGGGGTCAGCATAGAGGAGGAAGGAATAGAGGAGACGCAAGCAGCAGAGGTACGCAGCTGGGTGACTGTTAGGAATGTTAGGGGGAGGAGAGTCAGGGAGGCCAGTCCTGAGTTGGTACACCCTAACATGTTTGCCGAGTTGCAGGTTGAGGGGGATATCAACTCAGGGGTGGCAGTGCTGGAGCATGCGCCCTCCCCCAGCTGCCAGGGGAGGGACGGCTCCAGGAAGAAGGGGGGCCGTAACGCAGGAAAGGTTAGACAGGTTGTGGTAGTTGGGGACTCAATTATCAAGAGGACAGAGAGGGAAATCTGTAAAAAAGATCGCGTGAACCGAACAGTTTGTTGTTTACCGGGCGCCCGAGTTCGGCACATCGCAGATCTGGCAGACAGATTGTTGGGCGGGGCTGGGGATGACCCAGAGCGGTCATGGTGCATGTGGGCACTAATGACAAAGTTAAAGGTAGGTGGAGGATCCTTAAGAACGATTTCAGGGACTTAGGTAATAGATTGAGGAAAAGGACCTCCAAGGTGGTTTTCTCTGAAATACTGCCTGTACCTCGAGCCACACAGGAGAGGCAGAAGGAGCTTAGGGAAGTTAACAAGTGGCTGAGGAATTGGTGTAGGAAGGAGGGGTTTGGGTTCCTGGAGAACTGGGCTGACTTCTCAGTCGGCTACCGGCTCTTTAGTAAGGATGGGCTGCACCTTAATGGGGACGGTACAGCTCTTTTGGGGAGAAAGATGGCCACCGAGTTGGAGGGGCTTTTAAACTAGGAGACGGGGGGGAGGGCTCAGAAATAGAATCAGTCAGGAGGGAGCAGAGGACTGAAGGCAGTTGTAGGGTCAATAGCGACAGTAGGTCAACAACATCAATTGGCGGGTCTGTGCGGGAGAACAGCAGACCAAACAGAAATAAACAAAACCGCCAATCACGTTTAACTTCCGTAAAACTAAGAGGGGTATATGCTAATGCCAGGAGCCTAGCTAATAAGATGGATGAGTTGGACATGTTAGTACATGAGGAGGACATAGACCTTGTGGGAATAACGGAGACTTGGTTCGACCCCTCACATGACTGGCTGGCCAATATCCAAGGGTATTCGGTGTACCGGAAGGACAGGGTTGGTAAAAGAGGGGGAGGGGTATGTCTCTATGTCAAGAACAATATAAAGGTGCTAGAAAGGAGTGACATTACGGATGGGATGAGCATGGATTTAGAATCTGTGTGGGTTGAACTCGATAGGGAAGAAGATAAGGGAAAAGTAGTTGTGGGGGTTTGCTATAGGCCACCTAACCAAGGGGAGGAGGTAGAGCTGGAATTTTTAGCACTAATAGGTAAAGCGGCAAAACTAGGATCAGTCATCATATTGGGGGACTTCAATTATCCCGACATTGACTGGGAAGAGGGGACTGCACACTCGCATAAGGCCCGGCTATTCACGGAAACCTTACAGGATAACTACATGTCGCAGTTGGTGGATTCCCCTACTAGAGAGAATGCTATCCTGGATCTATTGATCACTAATGACCCAGACATAATCTCGGAGGTAGGAGTCCAGGACAACCTGGGCTCTAGCGATCACAGGATGATCACATTTAGTATAAATAACAATATAAAAAGGCAAGTGGGGAACATAAGAACCCTAAACTTCAGAAGGGCAGACTTTCCAAAATTGTACTCATTGATGGAAAGGGTAAACTGGGACCAAACCCTGGGATCACTGACCACAGAGGAAAAATGGGAATGCTTTAGAACAATATTAAGCAAAGGCATCTTGCAGTGCATTCCTATGGGGAATAAATTTAGAAGAGACAAAGCCAAACCTGGCTGGCTAAACCGTAGCGTTAAAAAACTTATTAGGGGAAAAAAATTGGCCTTCAAGAAATATAAATCAGAGGGCACCGTATCGGCCTTCCAGCAATACAAGGAGGAAAATAAGAAGTGTAAACACGAAATCAAGATGGCTAAAATCAACTTTGAGAGACAAATAGCGGAGGATAGTAAAAAAAACCCAAAGAAATTCTTTAAATATATCAACAGCAAAAAAACTAGGGCAGAGCATATTGCACACATAATTAGCGATGATGGGAGGATGGTTACAGAGGACACTGAAAAAGCAACCGTGCTGAATTCTTTTTTCTCGTCAGTCTTTACGCAGGAAAAGGAAGGGTACACTGACCATGACTGTATGGTTAGTAGTAATACACAGGACTTGCCACTATGGCTAACAGAGGGGGAAATCAGGGAAAGACTGGATAAACTTAACACAAACAAATCACCAGGCCCGGATGGCGTACATCCGAGAGTGCTCAAGGAACTCAGTATGGTTATATCTAGACCACTGTTCCTGATCTTTGCTGACAGTATTAGGACAGGAGATGTACCAGGGGATTGGAGGAAGGCTAACGTGATTCCGATATTCAAAAAGGGCCAGAGACATATCCCGGGAAATTATAGGCCTGTCAGTCTGACATCAATAATATGTAAACTTTTGGAGGGGATGATAAGGGACTATATCGTAGAGTATGCTAAAGACAACAACATCATCAGTAGTAACCAGCACGGGTTTACAAATGGGCGATCTTGTCAAACCAATCTCTTAGCATTCTACGAGGAAGTGAGCTGTGAGCTAGATAGGGGGAGACCAGTGGATGTGGTGTACTTGGATTTCGCTAAGGCGTTTGATACAGTTCCCCACAAGCGCTTAATTTATAAAATAAGGTCTGCAGGTATCGACAGCAGGGTTTGCTCTTGGACACGGAATTGGCTAAAAGGCCGTGTCCAAAGGGTAGTAATAAACAGCGCATACTCAGACTGGTCTGAGGTAGTAAGCGGGGTGCCCCAGGGCTCAGTCCTGGGACCAACCTTGTTCAATTTATTCATAAACAGCATTGAGGAAGGGATCAGTAGTTCGTTATCAGTTTTTGCAGATGACACAAAATTGGCCAGGGCAATAACTGCACAGCATGAAGCAGATATCCTACAGAATGACCTGGACAAAATTACGGAGTGGGCAACGACATGGCAAATAAGGTTTAATGTGGAGAAGTGTAAGGTTTTGCACTTGGGGACCAAAAACATAAAAACACAATACACGTTAGGAGGGGAACCCTTGGGGGAATCAAAAATGGAGAAAGATCTGGGAGTCTTAGTTGATGATAGATTAGGCAACAGCATGCAATGCCAAGCGGCAGCTTCCAAAGCCAACAGAATATTAGCATGCATAAAGAAAGGGATGTATTCCAGAGATAAGACTATAATCCTTCCACTTTATAAAACTCTGGTCCGACCGCATCTGGAGTATTCTGTCCAGTTCTGGTCGCCAGTCCTCAGGAGGGATGTGTTGGAGCTGGAGAAAGTCCAGAGAAGGGCAACTAAACTGATTAGGGGGTTGGAGGACCTTACCTATGAAGAGCGGCTGCAATCGCTCTATTTATTTTCCCTGGAGAAAAGACGTCTGAGAGGGGACATGATAGCAATTTATAAATATCTTAATGGGGATCTCAGCTTAGAAGAAAAGCTGTTCATTCGAAGGAATTGCATGAGGACTCGAGGACATACAATGCGATTAGAGGAGAAGCGTTTTAACCTCAGGCAACGTGGGGGGTTCTTTACTGTTAGGGCTACAAGATTGTGGAATTGTCTACCACAAGAGGTGGTTTCTGCGGGTAGTATGGTGACTTTCAAAAGACTCTTAGACTTACATCTCAAGAATCAGGAGATTGAGGGCTATGTTAGATGATATATGCCTTATTGGCATCAATCTTCGGTGTAAGGTTTACTGCATGCCCACCCTGAGAGGCTATTTCCCTCGTGTCGCCTGCATCCCCATCTGCAGGTGGCGCTTTTTGGCGTCACACTATCACCTTTCGTATGAATCTATAATATCTTCTGTAAAGCCCCCTCCTCCCCCCCACCTTGATTTAAAAGTCACCTCATGGAATGTCAAGGGTCTTAGGTCCCCCAATAAACGTATGGCAATCCTCCGTCACCTGAAACGCCTCAAAACAGATATAGCCTTGCTTCAGGAATCACATCTTCCCTCATGTGACTTCCCTCGCATCCAGAAACTGTGGGTAGGCCAAGTTATTGGCTCCGCTTCGCCCAACGGCAAGGCGGGGGTCCTACTCCTCATCCATAAAAATCTCCCGTGCGAGATTTTCTGGCCAATCAAGCTTTGCTCCCATTCACCCGCGACCCTGATATTGCGGATATGGCTCTATCAGATCACTCCCCTATCTCCACCTGCCTGGAGCTTCAACCGGCGGGGGCTCCCCCAGTCCCTTGGCGTTTCCCCGCGTATCTAGCCAATAACTCAGAATTAGCCGCCACTCTGGAACAAACTTGGTCTAACTTCCTGGAAGATAATGCGGCCCATGCCGATAACCCTAGCCTGCTGTGGGAGACGGGCAAAGCCGTGCTCAGGGGTAAGATCATTGCTTTCTCAACGGCTTATAAGCGTAACGCCAACCGTCAATATTTGGCGGCCAGTGCGTCCCTGAGAGCGGCCAAAGCCCGTCTCTCCCTCCAGAATACGCCGGCTCACAGGGCCGTTTGGAAGGAGGCGAAGTCTGCTTTCGATTTATGGGCTCGAACACAGGAAACTTTCCGCTCAGCGGTCAATGACCTCCAATATTTTAAATTCGGGAGCAAGTCAGGGAAACTACTAGCTCGGATGTGTAAAGGCCCTTTTACTCCGACGCACATCATGGCCCTGAAAGACTCCTCTGGTCGCTTATCGACGGACCCACGCAAAATAAATAATATCATGGAACAGTTCTACACTAAACTGTATGGCCCTGACCCCATTGACCCAGACGAGGCTCAGGCTTTCATGGCAAATACATCACTTCCCAAACTGAGTCAAACCCAACTCTCTACCCTAAACCCAAGTCACCGATCACCCAAGCTGAAGTGGAATCCGCTATTAAAGTTCTCGCTCCTGGGAAAGCTCCTGGGCCGGATGGCTATACGGCAGCTTTTTACAAAATGATGGCTCCCTCGATTTCCCCCACCTTGACGTCTACGTACCAAACTATATTATCGGGAGGACCCTACCTACCGTCCGGCTTGCAGGCCCATATTAAACTCATCCCTAAACCCAAAAAAGATGCCACGGACCCGGGTTCCTACCGACCTATATCCCTTCTAAACTTAGACGCTAAATTATTATCCAAAATTATGGCCAACAGACTGGCCGAACTTATGCCCTCCCTCCTTCATCCCTCCCAAGCAGGGTTCACCCAGGGGCGCTCTGCCACCTCCAACATCCGTAAGGTAATAGAGGTACTCGAACACGCGAAGGCTAACCCCACGGCTGATTTAGCAGTTATTTCGCTCGATGCGGAAAAAGCCTTCGACAACGTTAGCTTTTCATGGCTCCGTCTAGTCCTGTCCACCTTTGGCTTCACCGGCCCATTCCTCCACTTGATTGAAGCAATGTATTCCTCCCCCAGTGCGCGTGTGGTCACGTCCCAACGTATTTCTAATAGTTTTCCACTCACAAAGGGAACCAGACAGGGGTGTCCCCTTTCCCCCCTTCTATTTAACCTGGCCCTGGAACCCCTCTCTCGTTGCCTTCTCCAAGACCCCTCCTTCCATGGGGTAAAAATTGGACATGAAGAGGTCTGCTCGGCCCTCTTCGCTGATGATATACTGTTTTTCACTGCAGACCCTGCCACGGATATTTCTTTAATTAAGGACATATTTGACACTTTTCGTAAATGCTCTGGCCTCAGTATCAACTACTCAAAAAGCAAAATTATGCCCCTTTATCATTTCAGAACACCACAATGGGCCTCCACCTCCCCTTTCAGAGTGGCATCCTCCTCCATCACATACTTAGGTATTAAAATTGGCAAAACACCCTCAACTTTATACCGGTTAAATTTCCCTCCCTTATTAGCCTCCATATCCAAACAACTTGAACATTGGAAGCACCTCCCCCTCTCTCTACTGGGTGTCACCTATATAAAATGGTAGCTTTCCCTACACTGCTTTATCCCCTCCAGACGATCCCACTACTCCTCAAACACTCTGACATCACCTCCCTACACAAAGCGTTAACACGCTTTCTATGGAACAACAAGAGGGCACATATATCCCTGTCAAAACTTTTCATGCCAAAACGTGAAGGTGGGGCGAATCTTCCTGATACTCGATTATATAATTTGGCAAGCCTGCCTTGAAGGGCACCTCTAAGTACTCTAACTTTGATCTAGAATCCCAAATGGTTGGCCCGTGTGGACTTCCCTCCCTCCTTCATAGCAAAACAAGCTCTGTTCCCCCTCATCTTAAACATAATTCACTACTGAGAGATACTCAACTGGCTTGGAGAGAAATTCATAGGAAACTGGGCCTCTCCCCGTACTTTTCTAAATACTTGCCTATTGCGGGGCACCCAGCTTTTGCTCCCCCGGGCAGCGAGGGGGTCTTCTCCACATGGGCCAATCAGGGTTTACGTTTCTTTGCACAATTATTTGATCAATCTTCAGGCTCCCCATATACCTTCTCAAGCCTACAATCCCGATATGGTCTGCCAGCGGGCCACTTCCTCTTTGTCCACCAAGCCACAGCTTTCGCTCTATCGCTAGCAAAACTTAAGGTGGAGAGAACTCGCCCATCTATACTGGAACGATTACTGCTCACGAACAATCTTAAACTAGCCCATATCTACAAGCCTCTTCAATTGAACATCAGCCTTCCTCGGCACGAGAGGTCCAAATCTCCCTGGGACAAAAACCTCCCATTGAATGACTCTAGATCCTATATCCTGAAGGGGTATGCTGCCATCTGCAAACATATTACCAATGAATTTTGGAGAGAACAACAACTTAAAATTCTGCATAGGGCATACTCTCCTTTTTCCACCATTACTTCGGAAGCGCTGCTGCCCCTGGTGCCATAAACATAAGCCTTCCTTGTTCCACAGGCTGTGGGATTGTCCTCCAATATCTGGATTTTGGTCCTCTGTAGCATCTTATATCTATGATGTAGTGGGATATCGGCCCCCCGCAGACCCTTACTCCCTTCTCTTTGGCCTCCTACTAGAGTCACCTGAGACATCCACGCAACGGATGATAGCACCCCACGTGAAATTGATATAACGCCATCAGGCATGGATCTTAACCTGTTTGATGATTGCTAAAAGGGTTATCCTCAGAGCTTGGATACTTGCCGCTCCCCAACGATCCAAGATGTCAAATCGGAACTCGAGACACTCCTAAGCGCTTCCAGGCAAAATGGGAATCATACCTCAAGATTTGATCCATCAGGGGGTTGCTTCCCGGACCCCCTTCTATACGTATATATAGTATACGTGTATATACGTATATATAGAGTATAAGTATCACGCAATTATTCGGGACCTGACCCCATGCACTCCTTTCCCCCCTGGATTAAGCTAATGCCAACACCTGATTCTCCTCTAAGATGCCTACGTTTGCTCAAGAAACTTTTTCAGTGGATTCTGCATCTTTATTCCAGGAAATAGCCCTGTAATAACTACCTATAAATGTGTAGATCTTTCCACCAGACTCCCTTGGCTCCTCTAGATGGAAGGGGAGCCAAAGGTCCTTCAATTTTACTGTATGATTTGCAGTAGCATTCTCTGTGTACACCAATGTCCCTTCTACCCTCCTTTCCTCCCCCCCTCCCCCCCTTTTTTCCGTTCTACCAGGCATGTTAATTGCTTCCGGTTTTACCCTCTTGTACCTAGAGGCTATGTTAACTCTGTTATTTTGTTTTGGAAAATTCAATAAAATATAAAAAAAAAAAAAAGGAGGAGTTAAATAATTTCCTTGGATCAAACATGGAAGGCATTTGTTGTCTATTGGGACATGTGGCAGTACAGACACAGCTGTTGTGTCCCTATGTGACATTCATGTGTGCGAGTCCCTGAATGCAAAAAGGGTGAGTTTGGAGACTCGCACCAACACGTATGTCATTTTAGGACACAGCGCATGTATCTGTGCAGACATGTGTCCCTGTAGACAACAATGGGATGCTGGCATAAGGATGCACAGAACACCTGTGCATCCCCATTTTGGAAAAACACAGCCTTGCACACAAGTAATCGCCCAATGTGAAGGAGGCAGTCATGAACCACTCTTTGTTAATTGCCCCCAATTATTAATGCGTCAAGTTAAGTGGGACAACCCACAGAACAAAATTGGTCCTATATATACATACTGTCACTTATGTTAAAATTATTGCATGTCAGGAAGTACTAGAGGTGGGAGCCTCTAGTACTTCCTGGCACAGTATCCGGTTCTATGTTATTCTTACGGCCGAAGTATGGGGATCAGAGGGTTTGACTGTGAGCCGTGGTGTGCAGGAACACACACTCCGATGCATTTCTTCCACGAGGTGGCGTGGACTTCTTCAGGGTAGGATGGACATCTGCTCCTTCATCTTTTTAAAGGCTCTAGATTCATCCATTAAGGGAAGTGTCAGGTGGAATCCAATCCCTAATTACTTCCATTAACCCTTTTTAGGGTCACTGGAAGTGTGTGAATACGGATCCTCTAATATCACCATCTTGTGGTCATTAACTATACTGTTTATATTCCTAGCAACAGATAATCTAAATGGAATCAGCAATTTGTCTAGACGGTTGTATTTGTATAGGCGGAAACGTGATAGACAGACCTGGGGATAGATTTAATTTATTATTATAAACCTGTCCCTATGGGGTTAGGAACACCTAAAGGTTTAGTTCATTATTTAACCCTTTTGGTGCCATTGTCCCCAGTAGAAAAATGCATTCCTTTTCTCTCTGTAATAGAATGGTGTGGAACACGTCTTCTTGCTTATAGTTTTAGGGCAAAAAAGCCCTTAATTTTCAGTCCTTTTAGTTTGACCACTGTGGAACTTAGCAAAATGTTCGGCGATTGGTGTTTCATCGTCTTTTCCTCATATTGTAGACAGATGTTCTCCGAAGTGGACTTTCAAAGGACGTTTTTGCTTTGCCTACATAGTACTTATGATATGGGCACTCCAGCATATAGAGAAACCGTGTTGCATTGCAATTACTAAATTGCTTTATCTGAAGGGTTCTATGTCCGTTCGCATCAGTGAAAACATCTGTTCTGTCTACCAGGCTGCAGATGTGGCACTTTCCACATGGAAACATTCCCTTTAAGGTCAGTTAGCCAATTTCTGGGTGTTGTTTTAATGAACTCTGATTGTACTAATTCATCATCCAGGTTTCTTGCTCTCTTGGCTACTAATAGTGGTCTAGGCCCTACAAATTCTGTGATTTGGGGTGAATGGGTCAATACGTTCCAGTGTTTTGTGAGTATGGCATGATCCACATCCCACTGTTGACCAAATGGGGTTTATTCTAACGGGAACTGGGCGTTTATTGATATTTTGATTCTTGGTCGCGTTTAGGTTAAGCAATTCCAATCTCGGTTTTTGAGATGCCTTTTTTCTGCACCTCCTCAGGACTCTATGTGGGTAATTCCTCTTCCTGAATCTTGCATTTGTGTTGTGCTGCTTATTCTTTGTAGGCCGACTCCAGAGTACAATTCCGACCTATACGGAGGAACTGACCGGTAGGGATACCTTTTATAAGAGGTTTGGGATGATGGCTATTTGCCTCCAAGAGGGTATTGGCGGTAATTTATTTTCTGTATGTCTTACTAATGAGCTTTCCATTGTCCAATCTGATTGATAAATCAAGGAAAGAGATTTGATGGAAGTCATGATTAAAAGTAAGGCATATATTCCTATTTTAAGAGTTTAGTTCCTCAGTGAAGCTCACCAGGGTCTCAAGACTGCCACACCATAGCAATAGGACGTCATCTATGTACCTCAGCCATAAAAAGTTACAATTCAGAGCAATATAGAATTTCCTCCTCCCACCATTCAAGGTGGAAGCATGCATATCCAGGTGCCCAAGGGGCACCATAGATGTGCCCCAAATCTGTCTATAGCTATTGCCCAGAAACTGAAAGCAGTTATTGTTAAGGGAAAATTGTAGTAGTTCCACCAGAAACTCAGAAAAATATAAAAATCCCAATATTGACCCCAATCTCACCACCAGGAGAGAGGGGCAAGAAAGAGGTTTGGGCAAGAAATGGGCCTTTAAATGATGACTCCCAAATAAATACAAACTACAAAAATATATAAAAAAATATATATACATAGTAACTTTTATTATTACAAAGATAGATACAATATACAAACATACATTACACCAAAGGGCAAAATAACGGTCCAATAGAAAGATTGAACACACATAATATTGTGTTAATAATGGAAATCAGAACAAAACTGTTGTCGACACCTTTCGCTGCACATCTGACCCGCTTCTTTTGGACTATTTGTTTGTCCACATTCATTTAAAAAATATCTGTTCACTAAAATTAGAAAAAAGTATATATGTATATACGTATAAAAATAGTGCAGCGCTAAAAAATAACTATGATAAACATATCACATAAGTCATTAGTGCAGTGAAGTCAACCAAGACCAACATATGAAAGTCCATGAAAATCATGAATCCCAGACATGGATCTGAGGTGGAGAGAAAAAAGTCCAAAAAGAAGGTGAGGTCCCAAGGTATGGTGAGCAGGAAGAAAACACCCGTGGTGAATGGATAAAGGTGGCTGCTTACCAAAGGGAATGGGCCCCCAACTTAATGGACAGGCCACTCAGGCTTGAGACAAAACCACTCAGGATAGACTCTTTCCTCCACATATATAGACATGGATCACCTCCATATATAGACATGGATCACCTCCAACCACTTCTTAGCTCTCCAAGGTATAACACACAGCCGTGGTGAAGCTCATGAATTGCTCCGGTGTTAATGGTAAACCAAATGGGAAGGAAGAAGGAAGGAAACCATAGCGTAATCCAGCAATGATAATCGATCAAATTTATTAAAGGTTCCACTAACATTAAACACGACAAGTACAAGCAGACATCATAAAATCGCGGCGTCCCGCGGTAGTGAAGTGAGCCGGCGTCAAGAGGGGCGTGATGAATGTGGTGTCCGGAACCGCTCGACCGGTTTCGTCAGATGTGACGTCGTCTGGGGCGTGGTTACCGGGCACCACAATCATGCCTATAAATCCCCTGTATGTCCGGCACTTCCGCTCTCTCAACCAATCACTGTCGACTAAGGGCGAAAGTGACGCAACTGCACCGCGGCTTATGAGGGCGGAAGTAGCAAAGTTGTAGATAGCATTCATTGATCACAGGCCAAATTAGACCAAAAAAACGTAATGCCAGGAATTGATGATAGACATCTAATGTCAACATAATATGCGCCTAGGAAGTATCCTGCAATGCACTATGTTGTAAAAAATAGGCAGAATAGGAAACTAAAACAAATATCGATCATTACTGGAAGGCTCCATCTAGTGGCAGAAGGAGCCATTACCAGTAAGAAATATTAGGAATAATAAAAAACATGGGATGAGGTGCATATTGCGGCACTCCCTATTAAACATTTAAAACCCCACAAACAATAAATAGAATCCATAATAGTTACTAAAAACCATTAAAGAACGATAAATAATAAAAAATATTAATATACACTCACATTAGAAAGCATAATATAAGATATATAGTACTAAGCTCTTTTATGATATAATAGTTAAAACCTAAAGGGTATTAACACCCATAATGGTTAGTCAAAAAAAAGGGCATAAAAATACCTGTGCTGTGTATATAAAAACAGTGGTCATAATAAATACAAGAGCACATATTGTATAAGAACATGGTCTAAAAAATATATATCTCCCCAAACAGTTAAAATTAGCTATTGTTAATGAAACAATTAATGTCCCATTCAACATTAAGTCCAAAGGGGATGTAAGATTTTAAAATATAAATCCAACGTGTTTCAGCACGAGATAATTCTCTCTTGGCATTGGCTCCTCGCCAGTTGGGAACAAAGTGGTCAAATGCCACAAATAAAGTATTACGAAGGGTCCTTATGATGGCACAAATCAAAATGCTTCAACACACTATGGCCCGGAAAGCCCTTTCGAATGTTGGCCACATGCTCCCCCATGCGAATTTGCATGGTACGCAGAGTGCGTCCGATGTATTGTTTTCCACATTTACACTGGAGCATGTAGACAACATTCGGTGTCGAGCAGGTAATGAAGGAATTAATAGGGTATTCTCTTCCGGTAATTTGAGACCTAATTTTTACTATCTTTCTGCCTTTGAAAGCGTTAAGAGAGCAGATGTTACATCTCTTACAAGGATAAAAGCCCTTCAATTCCGGGAAAAATAGAGGTTTGTGTGGCCTTTCGAAGACATTGTGGGCCACCTGGTGCCGCAAAGAGGGAGCTCCTCTAAAAATAACATTGGGCCGTTCAGGAAGAGCAGGGCCCAAAATCCTGTCATTTTTAATTACAGCCCAATGTTTCTGCATGATTTTTTTTAATCTCATAGTGTTGTGTACTGAAAGATGAAACAAAACAATTTTTAAAAGGTTTACTGTCACAATTAGTTCTTACGCGTGGGGCCAAAAGAGTTGATCTTTCCATATCCGCCACCTCCCTAATGGTTTTATCCAAAGAATCTGATTGGTAACCTCTATCTAGGAACTTGTTCTTCAATTGTGAGGCTTGCTTGGTTTAACAATATTTATTATTTACAATAAAAAACATATACATAGATAAATACAAACATAGCATATCACAATCAATAGGGTCTATCAAAAACAGGAAAACCACAAAAAAAGGGGGGGGGGTGAAACAGAGGTAAAAAGTATCTAAATTAATTGTAGACACAAAAGGAAAACATAAACCGAAAACACCAAAAATACCTAAAATATCAACAGTAAAGAACCCCCTGCGTTGCCTGTTTTAACCTCAGGCAACGCAGGGGGTTCTCTACTGTTAAGGCTACAAGATTGTGGAATTCTCTACCACAAGAGGTAGTTTCTGCGGGAAGTATGGCTACTTTCAATAGACTCTTGGACATACATCTTAAGGATCAGAACATTAAGGGGTATGAGAAATGATTACGGCCACACACACCTACACAGGTTGAACTGGATGGACTATTGTCTTTATTCAACCTCAACTACTATGTAATATAAAAAGGATGTGTTCCAGTTAGGGGGAGACAAAAAACAGCTGCATCAAAGAACCAACATTTATTACTATTAACCTCCCTGGTGGTATTCCCGATCGTGGCTCGGGGTGGGATTTCACTGCCATAAGCGGTAACCCCGAGCCACACTCGGGGTGCCGCCAGTACCGCCAGGGAGCATCGCTGGATCCTTGTAGAGGGCTACTTACCTTGTCACTGGGATCCAGCGATGTGTCCCTTCGGAATACCGCGGCCGGATCTTCCGCCCGATGCTGTAGAGCCCCGGCTTCCGTCTCATGCTCGCAGGGGGGTGGAACCGGCGGCAAATTTGAAAAGTTATACACACAAGCACACTGATTTCATTGCAAAATAAAATAAACTGATATTAGCTTGCCCCCCAGTGCCCTTTCCTGCAGTTTTACTGTACTTTATATATATATATATATATATATATATATATATATATATATATATATATATATATATATCTATATCTACAGTATATATATCTATATATATCTATATATATATATATATATATATATACACAGTATATATATATATACATATATCTATCTATATCTATAGATATACACACATATATATATATATATATATAACATATGTATGTATATATATATATATATATATATATATATATATATATATATATATATCATATGTATACGTATATATATATATATATATATATATATACTCTTTAACTTATTTATAGTTATTTATTATAATTTTTGATTTTGTGTTTCAAACTTTGTCATACCCGAGATGTTATAAAGAAGAACGCACAGTAAAAAAAAATCATATGTAAATAGTTGGTTTGGGCTGCGCGTCCTTAAGAATTACTAGCAAAATAATGGTACCGGTTTCAGCACCTAAAATCGGTAAGAATCATACCGCCAGGGAGGTTAAATATATTCACCAGCACATTTGTATTTTTTAACTATCCAGCCATATTTTAGTGCTGTAATTTGCACGTTAATTGTGCATGATCATCATTCTTGCACATACTTTACCCTTTGCACTAGCACTTTATTTTGCACATTTATTCATATATGGTCTGGTTTTATTACACACACAAAAGGTAGCGCCGTTTCCAACTACTTCTCCCCCTCATATATGAGCTGCATCAAAGACCACGGAACTGCCAAAAATTTCCACTTGCCTGACATCAATATGAAATTCTGAGATAAAATCATAGATCATTCCAGGTTTAATACATAAAGTGTCTGTGTGCTAGAGGTAACAGTGGACAATAAACACACCCAGCGAATAGAAGGGTGGGGGGAGAGAAAAGGAAACAAAAGACAAAAAAAAAAAGCACATTAGACCCAGAGAAGTCACACCCATTTGAATAGAGAAATTCTATAAACAAAAATGCAGATAATCTCTCAAGATAGGGGCTAACTGTCAGGTATGGAGGTAAGCAGCTTACCATTTATTCAAAGAAGTTCTCCTATTAGTAGGTATGGCTCATGGGTTCAATCAGAATTGAATATGGTCAGTCCCCACATCAGATGCCTGGGTCTCCCGAGACCCTGCCAGCCACAAATGTGAGCACCCATCAAAGGGCCCACCCTCTCTTTAAAAAATCCATGGAGGCGGGACCCAAGAGTGGGTTGTAGGCAGGGATTAGCTCGCTATGTCCGATTAATAAATCAGATGTTAGTACCTGTTTAGACTAATATCAATATTCAATCAGGTGCCTGCAATTGCACCAAAATGCTGCAGTGGGTCTCCACACAGAACTACGCTGCAGATGCCGCGGACGAGCGCAGCCGAATAGTTGAAA
Organism: Pelophylax lessonae; assembly: GCF_965119305.1. Taxonomy (NCBI): domain Eukaryota; kingdom Metazoa; phylum Chordata; class Amphibia; order Anura; family Ranidae; genus Pelophylax; species Pelophylax lessonae. The sequence goes on from NC_138777.1 coordinate 113,670,561, forward strand.
CAATGTGGTGCACGAACATCTCCACCTGCCATCAACGGGGACAGGGCCTAACAAGAAAACACAGAAAGTGGCACAGTCCCAAGTGCAGGGCGGGGCCGCATGAATCTTGCATGTTACCCCGCCCACTCCCAGAAGAAACAGGGCAGCCGCGCATCAAAAAATGGGGGGGAAGGAAACTCGCAATCTGCCTCAGGCGGAAACAACCCCTGTATGCAGAGCTGAAGAACACAGTAGCCAGCAAGATGGTAGTGACATATCCTAACGGAAATGCCAGCAGGGGGACACACAGGTCATATACACCCAATATGAGCCAGCTGTCGACAAAAGCAGGATGCTAGTCCCCTGCTAAAGTTCCCCCACCGACCATAGGGCAGCACTGTACTATGTCACTGCATCGCATATAGAAATACATTCGCAAACACATGCAAAGCAAAGAACTCTCCCAAACTAGTACAGCTCATGAATATAGAGGAACCACTGCTTAGAACCTCACCATCCATAGGGTGTACATACACTCCATGGCAGATATTCATCCGCTGCCAATAGGCATACACATAAATGTATGTCTAAAATCTATAGCGGTGGTGATAACGACAATCAATATAATGAAAAACGCCATAGCGATACCTAACTACAACGCATCCAAGACAGTTGAGAAAAAAAAGTCATTCTGAGCTCCCATTGTTGGAAAATTATAGTCCAAGAAGTGTGAAGTTGCAGCTAAGCCACGTGTATGGGGTATAGAGGTATATAAGGATTCTACATCGATGCTGACCAGAATGACATCTTGTGGAACATGCACATGTCTAGTGTCCTGCACATAGGAGGGTAATTTGATAACCATCTCTTTAAGAAGAGAAGAAAGAAAATAGGCACCGCTGAGTGTGACAGCCTATACAACAGCTTCTATATAAGTTTATGTTATTGTTCTGCAATAAACTCAGTGGCATCTATTTTCTTTCTTGCCTGCCAGCGGGACTTCGCTTCTGTCTGTTAGAGTGGCCCTTGGTGTTGGCATGGGGCATCCGTGCACCCCAGAAGTCCGGTCATTGGTCTGGCCGTTTTCTCCTATCAAGACCTCTGCATTGGGGACCCATCTTCCAGCAGAAGCGCCCAACAAACTTTTCCTCTTACATTATCTCTTTAAGAAGGGCATCAAGATATTTCCCTACCCATTCCAGGGGACCCTTTATCGCTGAGATGATCAGCCTACCTGGTGGATTTTGGAGGGTCCTGTTGACTTTAGGGATGATGTAAATGGTGGGTGTATTATAGTCCATCACTCTTAAATATTCAAACTCGTTCTTTAAGATGAGATTCACTTCATATGCCAGGGATAGTTTAAAATGAAATTCTTCCATTAGGGTTGAAAAAGGATTTGCATCTAGTTTTTCATAAGTCGCTAGATCGGGTAGTTGTCTCATTATCTCTTTTTCATAGCATTCTTCCGATGGTAGTACTACGTTTTCTCCCTTATCTCTCTTTTTATAGTCACCTTTGATGCTTCCCTTAATTACTGGAGGGCCAATCTTTCACCGGGATCTAGATTGTCGCTTCCTTGGCATGTCCAGTTCAGGCAAGACAGATCTTCCTGTACTAGATCCAAAAAGACCCCCAACCATCTATTTTTCCTGAATGGTGGCATCTTTGTTGATCTAATCTGTAGGTCTGTTTCCCTTCTCCAGGGATCCTGGGATTCTGGCACTTGTATCTCCTCTACCTCTTCTTCCTCCCCATCCCAAAGAGAAGTAAGAGTATCCAATATCATCTGTTCTTTAGTATTCCCCTGAGTGTGTAGGTTGTCCCCTGGTTTTGGTTTCTGGTGTATCTGTATGTGTCTAAAATAGACTTTTCTTAGGAATAGACATATGTCTTTATAGACTTCAAAATGGTTAATGGAATTGGTTTGAGAGAAAGACAACCCTCTTTTAAGCAACTTAATGTGTCTATTTTGCAATGTGAAGCTAGGCAAATTGATAATGGTATTATTCCTAGTGTTGGTGTCAGTGCAGGCATCAATGGGGGTATGGTGGGTAGGAAAGTGCGCTGATTCAATATAGGGTGTGCTGCTACCTTAGAGTGTATGTTGTAGAATATGTAAAGAAATCAGGTGCGCTGCCCTAGTGCATATGTGCAACATACAAAAATGATGCAAACAAATAAACCAAAAATGCAATAATAATGCAAAAAAAAGGAAAACATATGCAATTCGTGTAAAACAAAAAATGTCCAGAAGGTGACTAGTGATACACCAATGTGCAATAAACGTCCATGTTATAAGTCCATAAATAAAGTGCAAAAAATGGTGACATAAACTTCCAGCTTGGGGAAAGGTGAACTGTGATTGGAAGGTGCAAAGTCCCACCACCAGCTTGGCCTCTTACCAGAAGTTAAACGTTAAGGGCATATATGAATATGACCGCTCCAAAGGTCATGCAGCCAGGTAGAAAAGTTCCCAGAAATACAGAAGGCACTCTGACACACTCGTGCTCCCTAGACTCTTACCGGACAAAAGCCAAACAAGAAGCCTGGTTCTATGGTGATGAGTGGTCCTGCCGGGGGTTACTGGACTCTAGGATGGCTGATGTAGTTGCTTGTGTCCAAGAGGAACAGACCCAGTCAGAAAGCCTGACGAAAGAAGATCCAGCCAAAGGTGACTAGACTCTGATTGGCTGCTGTAATTCCTTAGTCTGGTTGACCTCAATAATAGGGGACACAACAGAGGGGACCGCAATAGTGCATTACCAACAGTAGATATTTATTAAAAACAAATGGTTGCACTTACAGTTGTGAAGACAATAATAGCGAGTTCCCTCACGGAGGAGCTGTATGGCGGGGTCCACCTGCAGTGCGGACCGCTGCCTGGTCTAGATGTGATTACACGGCGCCTCCTCCCTGACGCGTTTCTCCCGATAGGGCATCCAATTAGATCCACAAGTGGATGCCCTATCGGGAGAAACGCGTCAGGGAGGAGGCGCCGCGTCATCACATCTAGACCAGGCAGCGGTCCGCACTGCAGGCGGACCCCGCCATACAGCTCCTCCGTGAGGGAACTCGCTATTATTGTCTTCACAACTGTAAGTGCAACCATTTGTTTTTAATAAATATCTACTGTTGGTAATGCACTATTGCGGTCCCCTCTGTTGTGTCCCCTATTATTGAGGTCAACCAGACTAAGGAGTTACAGCAGCCAATCAGAGTCTAGTCACCTTTGGCAGGATCTTCTTTCGTCAGGCTTTCTGACTGGGTCTGTTCCTCTTGGACACAAGCAACTACATCAGCCATCCTAGAGTCCAGTAACCCCCGGCAGGACCACTCATCACCATAGAACCAGGCTTCTTGTTTGGCTTTTGTCCGGTAAGAGTCTAGGGAGCACGAGTGTGTCAGAGTGCCTTCTGTATTTCTGGGAACTTTTCTACCTGGCTGCATGACCTTTGGAGCGGTCATATTCATATATGCCCTTAACGTTTAACTTCTGGTAAGAGGCCAAGCTGGTGGTGGGACTTTGCACCTTCCAATCACAGTTCACCTTTCCCCAAGCTGGAAGTTTATGTCACCATTTTTTGCACTTTATTTATGGACTTATAACATGGACGTTTATTGCACATTGGTGTATCACTAGTCACCTTCTGGACATTTTTTGTTTTACATGAATTGCATATGTTTTCCTTTTTTTTTGCATTATTATTGCATTTTTGGTTTATTTGTTTGCATCATTTTTATATGTTGCACATATGCACTAGGACAGCGCACCTGATTTCTTTACATAATCAATGGGGGTATCTTGATTTATAAAAGTGCATCCCAGGGTTAATTTCACCATTGTCTGCGTGTCCATGTTCTGGTTGTATCTCTCCTGGGATTTCCTCCTCTTTTCTTTTCTTTTTTACTTACTATATCAAAAAACTCCCAGATCCCGTAAAAATAGTCACCCCATTTGGTCAACAGTGGGATGTGGTTCATGCCACACTCAAAAAACACTGGCACATATTGACCCATTCACCCCAAGTCACAGAATTTTTAGGGCCTAGACCACTATTAGTAGCCAAGACAGCCAGAGACCTAGAAGACTAATTAGTATGTTCAGAATTCATTAAAACAACACCCAGAAATTGGCTAACTGACCTTAAATGGAATGTTTCCATATTGAAAGTGCCACATCTGCAGCCTAGTAGACAGGACAAATGTTTTCACTAATGCGGACGAACATAGAACCTATCAAATAAAGCAACCTATTAATTGCAACACAACACGGGCTGCTAGCAGTGTTGCACCTTGAAGCACAAACACAAAGGCAAGGACTGCAAGCCCTCAGGTGATATAAATAGTCAGGTGTGCAACATCATCACTGAGTGACACCCAGGCAGCGTGCAAGTGATGATGCAAACAGAGTTTTTAAGAGATAGCAGTCTGCACATGTCCAAGATGGCTGCCAACAGGAAGGCAAGTTAAGACCTTGACAGTACCCTCCCCTCAACGGCCCCTCCTCCGCGGAGCAAAAAACGGCTTCTGAGGAAAGCGACCGTGGAAAGCGTGGAGAAGGGCAAGAGCATGAACATCAGTGGAGGGAACCCAGAAGTGCTCCTCAGGACCATAACCCTTCCAGTACACCAGTTATTGACCTTGGAACAGATGAGAATCCAAGATGCTGCTAACCTCATACTCCCCATGATTGCCCACAGGACGAGGGCAATTTCAAATCAGTAGCTTCAAAAGTGACTGACGTGAAAGACATTGGAGACACGCATGCCAGGAGGAAGATCAAGGGCATAGGCCACTGGGTCCACCTTGCGGAGGATACGAAAAGGCCCAACAAAAGGGAGTGCCAGTTTAGGAGTGGGTACCCTGAGGTTGAGATTACGGGTCAACAACCACACCCTCTCCCCAACCTGGTATGAAGGGGTAGATAAACGTCTCTGGTCTGCCTGGAGCTTCTGACACTGTGTAAAGACTCTTGAATCTGCACCCAGGAGGACCGGAGGTCACGAAGATGATCCTCCACAGCCGGGATGTCCTGTGGTGAGAACAACTCAGGCAACACAACGGGTTGCAACACATAATTGGCCATGAATGGAGACATTCCGAAAGACGAGTTGATGGCAGAGTTCCTGGCAAACTCTACCCAGGGTAGCAGATTAACCCAATTGTCATGATGATCAGATATAGCAGCGGGGAAATTGCTCCAGAGCTTGGTTGAAATGCTCAGCGGCACTATTGGACTGCGGATGGTAGGCCAAGGAGAAGGAGAGTCGAATACCCAACTGGGAGAAAAAGGCGTGGCAGAACCTGGAGACAAACTGGCTCCCACGGTCCGAAACAATATCCTTTGGCAACCGTGTAAGTGGAAAACCTCCCTGGCAAACACAGAGGCAAGTTCCTGAGCAGTAGGCAGCCGCTTAAACAGAACACAGTGGCACATTTTGGAGAACCAACCATGAGGATAACCGTGTAACCTCGAGACGCGAGAAGTTCCACAATAAAATCCATGGCCAGGTGAGACTATTGGGAATGGGATGCAGTAGGCCCAAGGGAAGGTGCCGCCGAGATTTGTTCTGGGCACAGACGAAACAAGCAGCCACATACGCAGCAAAATCAGCGTGAAAAGATAGCCACCAGAACTGACAGGAAATAGCTCAGAACAACTGGTTCTTACCAGGATGACCGGCAGTCGTGGAATTGTGGTACATGCGCAACAGTCTGATACGCAACCCCTCCAGTACAAAACATTTGCCAGCAGGTCTCTCTTTGGGAGCATCAGGTTGGGCAGCCAAGATCTGTTCCCCAAGAGGAGAGGTTAGGTTGGTGCGGATGGGAGCCAGGATATGATCCGAAGGTGTGACCGGTGTCGGCATGGAGTCCTCCCTGGACAACTCAGAATACTCGCGAGACAAGGCATCAGCTTGAACATTCTTGGAGCCAGGCAAATAGAAGACCACATAGTTAAAATGAAACAAGAATAAGGCCCATCTGGCCTAACAGGGTGACAGAGCCTCTTGGCCTTCGAGAAATATGTCAGATTCTTATGATCAATGAGAATAACAACTGGAACCACAGAACCCTCAATCAAGTGTCTCCACTCCTTGAGAGCCAGGCTAATGGCCAAGAACTCTCTGTCTATAATTTCATAATTGCATTCAGCTGGAGACAGCTTCTTGTGGAACCCACAAGGAAGTAAGGAAGGTAAGGGTCCATCAGGAGTCCGACACTGAGACAGGAGGGCACCTACTCCCGTTTCAGACCCATCCACCTCTAGGACAAAGGGCAAACCAGGATTGGGATGAGACAGAATGGGAGCCAAAGCGAAAGCAGACTTGAGGGCCTTAAAAGCTTGGATGGCAGCAGGCGTCCAATTGTGGGGATCGCTGTCCTTCTTAGTCAGATTTGAGATCTGAGATAGGTTTGGCCAAAGAGGAAAAGTTCCTGATACATTTCTGATAGAAGTCAGCAAACCCAAGGAAATGCTTAATGGAACAGAAACCACTGAGGCCATTGTAGAACAGCCAAAACCTTCTAAGGATCCATGGAGAACCCTTCAGCAGAAATGATGTAGCCTAAGAATAGGGATGATCGAACAGTTCGGGTCGACCATCGGTTCCGCCCGAACATTGGGTGTTCGAGGTTCGGCCGAATTTAGAACTTTTTGCCCAAAAAGTTTGGAATTCGGCAACCAGAACCGACCAAAATGCAATGCTTCAGGAAATGGGCTTTAAAAGCCCGTGATTGGACCAGAACCATTAGCAAAAGCCAATTGAGGGGGCAGGAGAATGCTAGGAATGTGATTGGAGTGACTAGGGGGTCCCTAGACCAATCATTAGTGAATACGCCCCCCAGTATATAAGATCGCCCCCGCCATATTCCTAGCATTGTTATACTGGACATGGAAGAGAGTGGAAGCAGTTCTGTTAATTTTGCTTTAAAAGTGTCATTTAGCTATTTATTAGTGTGAGGAAAGGGATATCTAGTGTAGTTAGAGTGCTCCTTTACACTTAAGTTAGCTTCAAAAATTTAGTTTCAGTAGGGAAAGTGTTAAGTGTAAGGGGACCGTAGTGTAGTGTAGGGTTAACTGGCAGTGACTGCTATGGCAGGGTGACAAAACCCTTCCATAGCAGGGTGACCGCTATAGAGAAATGATCATTTCTCTGAGTTGCTTCGGAACTGGAATATGGCTTCTCACCAGCCAAGCATTTTTTATGCTGCAGGGGCTGCCACTGCCAGTGCTTTTTTGAGGACATGTTTGATGTCAGACATGACATCTGAACATGTGTATAGGGGGTATATATACACATATATGTCTGTATATATACCCCTACACATATATAGGTGTGATAGTAGCAGAAATAAATGCTTGCACTAATGAAATCATTTACAGTAATATATTTCTGCTACTATCACACCTATATATGGCTAGGTGTCTATATACATATAATTATGTGTGTATATATACCACTATACACAAGTTCAGATGTTTTGCCTGCCTCAAAAGAACCCAAAAAAATGCCAAAAAAAAACGCTAGCGTCAAAAAAAAAATGCCCAGGTGTGTTTTTGCTGGCATTTTTTGGGGGGTTTTGGAGGCAGGCAAAACATCTGAACTTGTGCACAGTACCACTATACACAAGTTCAGATGTTTTTCCTGACTGCAAAGAACCCAAAAAAATGCCTGCTATTAAACCGGCAAGGTGTTACAGCAGAGAAGCCATACTCCTGTGCTGAAAGTTTTCTAATACAAACAATCCTTTTTTTTTATGGTTCTGGACATGCTACAGAGCTGAAACTTCACATGTACAGTTTTTAGACCCCCCAGATACTAAATCCAAAGTTTTTTTTTTAATTTTTTAATAATTGGCTTTTTTTATCAAAAATGACAATTTTTAAGAACTTTTTTTGTGTGATTTTGTGTCTGGGGGGTCTAAAAGGGGTACCTGTGAAGTTTCAGCTCTGTAGCATGTCCAGAACCAGAAAAAAAGATCATATAGGTGTAAAAGGAGGGTCCCACATCCCTGTTCTACTGAAAAATTATCTTTTTTTTTTTCATGGTTCTGGACATGCTACAGAGCTGAAACTTCACATGTACACTTTTTAGACCCTCTAAATCTCTCTTTTTTTAAAAAATCTTTTCAATAATTGGCTCTTTTATCAAAAATGACAATTTTTAAGAACTTTTTTTTTGTGTGATTAATAGTTAATGGGGCATGACCCAGAACCCTAGGCACTTTTTAGGGGCATTTATTGGGTTTTAGGGCTTAAAAATTGTGTTTTTTGATTACCGAAGTTCGGGTCCCATTGATTTCAATGGGGTTCTGAAATCCGGGCCGAACTTTCGGGAAGTTCGGATGTTCTGGCCGAACCGAACTTTTCAAAAGTTCGATCATCCCTACCTAAGAAGGCAACCTGAGACAGGTGAAATTCACATTTCTCAAGCTTACAAAAAAGCTCATTCTCACGCAACCATTGCAGCACTTGTCTGACAACTAGGTAGTGTGATTCAATGGAGTCAGAGTAAATCAAGATGTGAAAATGCCCACTTGGTTTAGGAAGCCACGACACTGACTCGGTTTCACCCCCCTAGCGCTGCGGGAGGGCGACTGAACCAGTCATCCCTCTGGTAACAGTGACTCCAGCTGCAGGGGCAGGAGCGGCATCAGGAGCAGCAGCAGGAGCAAGTTGTGCTGTGCGTTCAAGCAATGTCTACAACGCCTGAGCAAAGTGACCCAAAAGGTGATCTTGTTACATAGTTACATAGTTAGTGAGCTCGAAAAAAGACATCCGTCCATCCATTTCAACCTATGATGTGCATGTGTGTTTGCTGTTAACCGTACATTGTATACCCCTGTATGTTGTGGTCTTTAAGGTGACTAGCTAATCGTTTTTTGAAACTATCGATGCTCCCTGCTGATACGACTGCTTGTGGAAGAGAATTCCACATCCTTACTGCTCTTACAGTGAAGAACCCCCTATGTATTTTAAGGTTAAACTGTTTTTCCTCTAGTTTTAGTGAGTGGCCACGTGTCTTATTGTATTCCCTTTCTCTGAATAGTTTGTTCCTTATGCTAGGGTCGCCAGTACAGTATTTGTACATTGATATCATATCCCCCCTCAATCGTCTCTTCTCCAGAGAGAATAAGTTCAGTGCTTGTAGTCTTTCCTCATAGCTGATGTCCTCCATTCCCCTAATTATTTTTGTTGCCCTTCTCTGGACTCTCTCCAGTTCCAGCACATCCTTCCTGAGGACTGGTGCCCAGAACTGGACAGCATACTCCAGATGTGGCCGGACCAGAGTCTTGTAGAGAGGGAGAATAATCTCTTTATTTCTGGAGTGAATCCCCTTTTTTATGCATCCCAGTATTCTGTTGGCTTTGCTTGCAGTGGCTTGGCATTGCATGCCACTGTCAAGCCTGTTGTCTACCAGTACCCCCAGGTCCTTTTCCATTCTAGATTCATCCAGAGGTCCCCCCCCCCCAGTGAGTAGCTTGCTTTCTGGTTTCTGGCACCCAAGTGCATTACTTTACATTTTTCAACATTAAACCTCATCTGCCATGTAGTTGCCCACCCCATGATTTTGTTCAGGTCCGCTTGTAAGGTTTCCACATCCTGCATAGAAGATATTGGCATGCTTAGTTTAGTATCATCCGCAAATTCTAAGATTGTACTAAATATCCTCTCCTCTAGATCATTTATGAATAAATTAAACAGGATTGGTCCCAGGACAGAACCCTGGCCCCACTTTCCACACCTGCCCAATCTGAGTACTCCCCATTAATCACCACCCTTTGCACTCTCCCCTGGAGCCAGTTCTTTATCCAGGTACTCACCTTATGGTCCATACCTACCTTCCTTAGTTTGAACAGTAATCGTTTGTGGGGAACTGTGTCAAAGGCCTTTGCAAAGTCCAGATACACCACATCCACAGGCTTACCTTTATCTAGGTGGCAGCTCACTTCATCATAGAAGGTTAATAGATTGGTTTGGCAAAAACGATTTTTCATGAATCCATGCTGATTACTACTAATAATACTATTTTCATTACTAAAGTCTTGTATGTGGTCCCTTAACATCCCCTCGAAAATCTTGCAGACTACTGATGTTAGGCTGACCGGCCTATAGTTACCCGGGATATTTCTCTGCCCTTTTTAAAATATTGGTACCACGTTGGCTTTTTTCCAATCAGCTGGCACCATACCCATCTTTAAACTATCCTTAAAGATCAAGAATAATGGTCTGGCAATCACCTGGCTGAGCTCTTTAAGAACCCTCGGGTGCAAGCCACCCGGTCCCGGTGATTTATTTATGTTAAGTTTCTCTAGTTTAGCTCTAAGTCTATCTTTTGTTAGCCATGGCGGTACTTCCTGAGGTGTGTTATTTAGTTTGGCCTTACAAGCTGGGTTAGTGTAGCCCACCAATTCTTTTGTGAAGACCGAAGAGAAGAAATTATTTAACACTACCGCCTATTCCCTGTCCTCTGTGGCCAAATCTCCTTTGTAGTCTTTTATGGGGGCCAATATGTTCCGGCCTCGCTTTCTTCCTGTTTATATACTTAAATAATTTTTTTGGGGTTCTTTTTACTCTCTTCCGCTATATGTCTCTTGTATTCTATTTTAGCTGCCTTGATTTCGTCTTTACATTTCTTATTACACTCTTTGTAATGCTTGAATGCTGCCAATGACCCCTCAGCCTTGTATTTTTTGAAGGCCTTTTCTTTAGCTTTAATATGCATTTTTATGTTGGAGTTTAGCCACCTAGGGTTTAGTTTTGCTCTTTTAAATTTATTTCCCTTTGGAATGCACTGGCCAATTCCTTTGTTAAGTATGCTCTTGAAGCACTCCCATTTTTCCTCAGGGTTCTATCCCATTTGATATTTTCTAGCAGTGCGCAGTTTTGGGAAATTGGCTCTTTTGAAATTCAGTGTTCTTATATTACCCTTATGTTTAAAATTACTATGATTAATACTGAATCTAATTGACCTATGGTCACTGTTTCCCAAGTTGCCCCGTATTTCTATATCCATGAGCAGGTCTGTATTGTTGGTAATCAGTAGGTCAAGTACCGCATTGTTTCTTGTCGGTGCATTTACCATCTGACCCATAAAATTGTCCTGCAAAACATTTAGGAACTGCCGAGCCTTGGCTGAATGCGCGGTTCCTTCTGCCCAGTCTATATCTGGATAATTAAAGTCCCCCATTATAATGACATTTCCCATCCTTGCTGCCAATCCTATCTGTAAAAGGAGGTCCGCCTCCCCCTCCTCCCTCTGGTTGGGGGGCCTATAGCATACGCCCAATATTACCTTCCCCACAGTGCCCTCCCTTTGAAGTTCTACCCATAGGGATTCTACCTCGTCCATAGCTCCATTATTAATATCATCCCTCATATTTACCTGTACACTGTTCTTAATATACAGACATACCCCTCCCCTTTTTTACCTTCTCTATCTCTGCGATAAAGGGAATACCCCTGAATGGTCGCCATCCAGTCATGAGAGCTGTCAAACCAAGTCTCTGTTATCCCCACAAAATCTAAATCCTCCTCAAACATCAGCAGCTCCAGCTCTCCCATCTTGTTGGCCAGGCTTCTGACATTGGTATATAAACCTCTTAATTTTGACCGGTTACATATATCCTCATTTGATCTTTTTAGGCTGCTCTTGAGATTTTTCCCCATACCCACCCTGGGTTTAGGAGCTCTGAACACCCTACCGCTAATGTCCCCATTTGTGCCCTCTGGATCTTGCTTTCCACTGGCTAATTCTACATCTGTACCCTCCCCCCATCACCTAGTTTAAAAGCCCCTCTAACTTCATGGCCATCTTCTCACCCAGTACGGCTGCACCTTCCCCATTTAGGTGCAATCCGTCCCTACCAAAGAGCAGGTGGCCGACTGAGAAGTCGGCCTGGTTCTCCAGGAACTTGAAACCCTCCTTACTACACCAGCTCCTCAGCCACTTGTTAACTTCCCTAATCTCCCGCTGCCTCTCTGGTGTGGCTCGAGGTACAGGTAGTATTTCTGAAAATACTACCTTGGAGGTCCTACTCCTCAACTTAGCTCCTAAGTCCCTGAAATTGTTTAGGACTCTCCAGCTTCCTCGGCCTATGTCATTGGTACCCACGTGTACCATGACAGCTGGGTCTTCCCCTGCCCCACCCAATAATCTGTCCACCCGATCCATGATGTGCCGAACCCGAGCGCCCGGAAAACAACAGACTATTCGGCACTCACGGTCTTTGTGACAGATTGCACTCTGTCCTTCTAATGATTGAGTCCCCTACCACCAGCACCTGTCTTTCCTTTCCCTTTCTCCTGGCCTCACTGGAGGAGTTCTTCCCCTGGCAGCTAGGGGCATCGCTCTGCTCCAGCAATGCTGGTCCTTGACTGGGGTGCTCCAGCCCAGGACCGGCCTCCTTGCCTTGTCCCCTTCTACCCCTCCTAACTGTCACCCCTCTACTCTGCTCTGATGCCTGCACCTCCAATACTCCGCCCACCTCTGTGCAGGCCCCTGCCTGCGCCTGACGGGTACGATCCCGGCTCTCCTTTGGTATGGACATTCGGCTCAGTGTTGCCAGCTGCTTCCCTAGATTCAGGACCTGAGCTTCCAGGGAAGCAACGCGCTTACATTTGTACTCGCCCTCGATCGCATGATCAAGGAACGCATACATATCACAAGATGCACACCAAATCGCATCTCCACACCCGCCGGGCATTGTACCTACTAATCTAATCTAATGGGGATTCAGTAATTTTAGTCTACCCTGTGTGGCTGTTTCCTAGCTTCCTAACTCTGCTATCTCACCCTCTGGTACTCCGCTACACTCACTTGACACTCACAGTCACACAACACTCACAATCGCACAGCCTGGTCAGTCGCACAACACTCACAGTCGCACAACACTCACAGTCGCACCGCCCGGTCAGTTGCACAACACTCACAGCCGCCCAACACTCACAGTCGCACAGCCAGGTCAGTTGCCCAAAGCTCACAGTCGCACAGCCCAGTCAGTCGCACAACACTCACAGTCGCACAGCCCGGTCAGTCGCACAACACTTACAGTCGCACAACACTCCCAGTCACACAACACTCCCAGTCGCACAACCCGTTCAGTCGCACAACACTCACACTCACATAACACTCACAGTCGCACAACACTCACAGTTGCACAGCCCAGTTAGTCGCACAACACTCACAGTCGCACAGCACTCACAGTCGCACAGCCCGGTCAGTCACACAACACTCACAGTAGTAATAGGTACTCACATGCACTCAGGTAGTAATAGGTGCTCACAGATACTCAGGTACTACACTACACCCTTTGTCAGTGTTCAATCTCAGTCACCAGTCTTACTTACCTAGTGTGTGTCCCTTTAAGCCTGTCATTTGCAGTTCCCTCAGTCAGTCAGTCTTCCTCTCTGCACCCGCCTCGCTCTGTCACTTCTCGGTCAGCCTTTGCTCTGTTAGTCTCCTCTTCTCCCTCTCTGTCCGGGGGGGGGTTACCGCACCGCTCGCCGCCCGCAACAAGGGAGGGGGGTTACCGACCCGCTCGCCGCCCACTTTTACTTCTGGGGGGGTTCTAGCACCGATCGCTGCTGCCGCACTACTGGGAGGGTTACTCATACACTCACACGCGGTCGGTCAAACACCCGCTCCTCTCACTCACACTCAGCCACTGATCCTGCACTCTGCTCTGCTCCACAGCACCACTTGCTGGTCACCCTGACACAGAAGCCATTGTTGATTGAGCCTTGTGTACTATCAGGGTGCCAGGAAACCAGACCACATGAAGATGCAAGTGAAATAAAGCACTTTATTCGAGCAAAAACAATAAACGCACAGCAAGAGTGAGGAGAAAAATCAGGAACAGCACCTCAGTCTGTTTAGGAGCTCAGTAATGCCCTGGTCCAGATCTGGGGGGAAATACCCTAGGACACCATCCATCGTCTCAATAGGAGCATGCCTCAATGTTGTCAGGCATGCATACAAGCATGTGGGGGCCATGGGCCATACAAACTCCTGAGTAGCATTTTGAGTTGCTGCAATTACATTTCTGAAAATGGACTAGCCTGCTGCATAATTTTTTCACTTTGATTTACAGGGTGTCTTTGAATTCAGCACTCTGTAGGTTGATAATTTTCTTTTAACATATTTTATTAAGGTTTTGTTAAACAAACAATCAATGTCAAAGTTGTTCAGCAGTGTTTATCAATAAGAGAGTTACATAGAATTGACAGATTTAGCGAAAATAAATATTTTACGTTACAACGACAGAAGTGAGTGAGCCATCCTCTAGGAGGTCACAAATCGACCATATGACAGTGCAAAGAAGCATAATAACAATTGTATTGGGATGTATCATGTATTGCTGGTAGGTACCATGTTGCTTCCCCCCCCCCCTCCCTTATGTACTATCCTTCCTCGGTTACTTGTGCTATATTAAAAGGTGCTTGGACGATGTGTCTCCCCAATGGACACCCCAACGGGATCTAACTGTGTCCGGAGCATGAGACAATCCATGGCTACCTCTATGGTGTTAAAGTCAAATGAGGGGTACGTAATCTTTGCTTTGTGTCTTATAGTGTTTTGCTAGGTATCTCAACCATACTTTTTCAAGGAGTAATGATGTAATTGTAAGCGGTGTACGACTGAGTAGCAAATTACAAAAGTTCTTTTGAGGCTGGTACTCAGTTTGGAGCAGGTTAGGTAACATAATACTGATTTGATTCCTAAGTATATATAAAAAAAAGGGGGGGGGGAAATGTATGAGGAATAAGAGGGTTGTATGATATATGCAGGATGGGGGGGGGAGTAGAAAAAGGAAGGGGGGGGGTCCCCCCTCTCCTCCGTCAAGTGCTGGAAGTTGGGGGGTTTGTTGGGTTAAGTCATAAGTGTGTTGTACTCATCTGTTGTGGTAAAGTGTTGCCAGGTAGCCCAAGTTAAATAACATTTCTGGGGAGTTTTGCTGGCTTGGTGCATGAGTTCTTCCATTTCAGTGATTTTTTTAAGCCCGGTGAGCCATTCTTTTATAGAGGGGGTTCAGGTGATCGCCAATGACAGGGTATACAAAGCTTAGCCGCATTTACCATATGCATGGCTAGGGATCTGAGATATGATTGTCTTGGAGTTGTTGAGTGGTGCAGGAGGAGGTGAATTGGTGAGTAGTCTAGGGTGTAGGTCGTGATTTGTTGAATGAGGCGGTGTACCTCCTTCCTGAATGGTTGGATTTTATGGCAGGACCACCAGATGTGTAAGATTGATCCTTTGTGATTGTCACATCTCCAGCATTTAGGAGGTGTTGAGGGAAAGATTCTATGAAGTTTCAGTGGGGTCATGTACCATCTTGTTAACAGTTTATAATTATTTTCTTGTGTCGTGACGTTAATTGATCCCTTATAAACGATTGTATGTATCTGTTCCCATTAAGCATCTGTGAGACTGACACTTAGCTCTTGTTCCCATTTCCGTTTTAATTTGCGAGATGTAGAGACTGTGTCTGGGAATAACATAGCATTCAGTATATGTTTGATATCAGGTGTCTTTGGGGTTTTTGTTTAGTGCATAACGCTTCAAAGGGAGTGTGGGGGCGTGAGTAGCTAGGTGTGGTATTTGGATTGTTCAGGAAGTGCCTGATTTGTAGGTATGACCAAAAGGCAAAGGTAGTGGTTGGTGTACGTGAGCGGAGGGCTGAAAGAGTGATGATTTCCCCGTCTTCAAAAAAATATTCAGCCTTAATGCTCTGATCAGGCCAAATGTCTGTGAGGAAAGAGCCTGTCAATCCGTGGGTAAAGTCAGGGTTGTGTCTGATGGGTGTGAAAGGGATGATGATACCTGGAATTTGTGGCAGTTTTTTTTTTAAAAGACGTACTGTGTTTGCTATTATGGGGTGGGTTCCAATAGAGACCTGCATGATGGTTGTGTTTGTCCAAGGGAGTTAGTTCAGGGGAGTTTGGGTGCTAAGCTGTTCCAGTTGGACTCAGTCTTTCGTTTTGGATTGAATGTTCCTGTCTGCTATTCTAGCCAGGTTGCTCACATAGTAGTATTTAAGAATGTCAGGAAGTCCAATGCCGCCTTTCAGTCTGTGAAATGTAAGTATATCATCTCGTATTCTCGGTTTCAATTTCCCTCCAAATGAAATCTGAGCACATTCTCCTGTGGGAGGTGAAGAAACTGGGCAGAAGTTTAATAGGGAGGGTTTGCATTAGGTATAAAATCTTGGGTAAGGTGTTCATCTTGATGATTGCTGCTCTACCGAACCATGAAAAGATGCCCGTTGACTACGATTTTAGGTCTTTTTGAATGGCTTGGAGAGCAAGCAGGAAGTTTTTGGCATTTATGTCCGAGAGAGAGAGAGAGGCTGGGAGTTGAATGCCTAGATATGACAGGGAGTCCTTTTTCCATGAAAATGGGAAATTGTCTTGACAGAGCTTCTGTATGCTTTGAGGTATAGATACATTGAGGGCATGAGCTTTTGAAAAATAGATTTTGAGGTTTGTTAGCTTTTCAAAAACCTCAAAGTCCTTGAGGAGGTCCGGGATAGTGATGAGGGGTGTTTAAATTTGCATTTCCAGATTTGGATTTCCAATATGTCAGGGACGTCTCTTAGCCGTCTAAGTAGGGGTTTAAGAGTAAGTACAAAAATTAGGGGGATAAGGGGCATCCTTGTCTCATTCCGTTAGATAACTGGAAGGCTTCCAAGAGGTGGCTATTGACCCTCACTCTGGCTGTAGGGGAGGAAAGGAAGAAACCTGGTTTGTTGTTGGAGGTGAGCCATTGATGGATGTGAATAGCTTTGATGGTATTGTCCCTTGCTTCCCTGCCAGGGAAAAAAATCCCACCTGGTCCAAAAAGATAAGTTGGGAA
Source organism: Pelophylax lessonae (assembly GCF_965119305.1). Classification (NCBI taxonomy): domain Eukaryota; kingdom Metazoa; phylum Chordata; class Amphibia; order Anura; family Ranidae; genus Pelophylax; species Pelophylax lessonae. The sequence goes on from NC_138777.1 coordinate 113,687,402, forward strand.
AGTAGGGGCTGAAGATGATTTGCTAAAATCTCTGCAAAGAGCTTTAGATCTACATTGAGTAGAGATATAGGTCTGTAATTTGTGGCTGAAGAGGGGTCTTTTCCGGGTTTTGGGATAACCGTTATGTGTGATGATAATAGGTCTCGAGGGAGGAAGCTGTGCTGATTTGTTAAAGAGTTGAATGCTTTTAAGAAGTGCGGGGGTTAATATATGTGAGAATGTCTTATAATAGCTTGCTGACAGACCATCGGGGCCTGGACTTTTTCCTGGTTTCATTTGTTTAAGGGCTACATTGAGTTCTTTTTCAGTAATGGGGCATTATAAAATTTTGTGGGCTGTATTTTTGAAGGAATTTTCTAATTTTTTGGGTTCTAGCTACAGAATCGTTGTGTAAGTCTGAAGAGGGTAGGTTGTAAAGTTTGGAAAAAAATTGGTTAGCTATCTCTTTGTTCGAGACCAGTTTTGTGCTCGAGGGATCATTTAAAGAGTGTTCATGGCCTTTTTGGTTTGAAGTGATTTTGCTAAGAGTTTTCCAGATTTATTTGCAAATTTGTAAAATCATTTTTGGGAAAGGATGTATTTTCTCTTTATCTTTACCTATAGTTCATCTAGTAGGTCAGTCCTGGCTTGGATTAGGTCTGTAAGGGTTTGTGACACTTGGGATTGTTTATGGGTTCTCTCAAGGTTAAAAATTTGTGTAGTCGGCGAATCAATACGAGCTTGACTCATTATTTTGCGCTTGGTGGCTAGGGATATTAGTGATCCTCAGATCACACATTTATGTAATTCCCAGCACAGTAAGGGGCAAATCTCTGGAAGGTCATTCTCCATGAAGTATTGTTTTAGTTATAGTTGAATATCAGCTGTTATAAACGGGTCCGTGAGGAGAGAGGCATCTAGTGTCCAAATTGGGGTGTGGGTCATTAATGTGGTAATTTTTATGGTCAGAGTTATGGGGTGGTGGTCTGATATGAACATTGAGTCGATTGAAGTCTTAAGGATCATTGGGAGGTCTGGTTGTGTTATGAACAAGTAGTGGATTCTAGAGTAACGCTGGGGGGGGGGGAATAGAGAAGTATGTGAAGTTATGAATGTCTGGGTTTAGGGTACGCCATGTGTCGTGGAGCAATAGCTCTTTCAAGTTGGTTTTGATTGCACGCAAAGTGGGTTTAGAGCAACATTGAAGTCATCCCCCTAAGATCAGAACTCCTTCTTTGAATTCTGCTAATGCTTGAGAGATTTTGAGGAAAAACAGAACATGATGGTGGTTTGGTGCATAAATGTTAACTAAGGTATAATGATTCCCGTGAATGGTGCCCTTATTAGGAAGATACCTGCCTTCCTCATCTTTGAGCGTGTCAGTAATTTGTAGAGAGCAGTTTTTGGCTACTAAAATTGAGACTCCTTTCAATTTCGATATGCGGTTGGTGGCGTGTATCGCTGTGGGGCAGTGGTGATTAGAGAGCTTGGGCGTGGAGGCAGAGCGGAAATGCGTTTCCTGCAGGAAGACTATGTCAGCTTTGTTTTTGTGCATAGTGAGGAGGGTTTGAGATAGTTTTTCTGGAATATTTAGGCCTCGTGTATTTAGAGAAATTAGTTTCAGCGTTAAGTTAATTTTGTTTGTTGGTGAATGCATGTCTTTATGTGCTTTGTAGTGAGATGTGGCTATTAAGGTGCCCACCTGTCTGGTATGTTGCTTGCCTTTCCAGGCAGCTAGGCTGGATATGGTCAGGGGTGTGGTATAGCTTGGCTAGGTTTTTGAAGTGAGAGATCGGTACCCCTTTTTGGGAGTTGGTTTGAGGAAAGAAGACAACCAGTGAGAAGTCTATCCGGACAGATAATTCTGCAAAAGAGGGGGGTCAAGAGGCAGAGGAGTGCTATTGGGAAATGTTGTATTGTAGTTGTATTGTAGTTGTTGAATAGTGGCGGGGTGTAATAAATTTGCTATGTAGGAGTGCAAAAACCTGTTAAGTGCGGTTTAGCGGAGAACTCAGAAAGTATCCATATTATAGATCGTATATATATTGTCATAGTGCTGATAACAAAACCGTGAAACAAAACAGTCTCGAGGACCAGTAAGTTGAGAGATAAAATTAACGTGGTAAAATGTTTAATGGACCCTTATTAAATGGCCAAGTAGTAACAGTCAACGTCCAAGCAGAGATGTGGGGCATATGTGTAGGTTGTAGCAGGGCCGCTGATAAGCCAGTACAACTGGCCCTGTTGTACCGGGCCCGGAGTGCTCAGCTCAGCAGGGGGGCCCGGGCAATCTAAAATCAAACACACAGTGCAGAATAAAAAAAAAAAAGCCTTAATTAAAACCAGGCAGCACCCCCCTCCTAATGACTTAGCTGGGTGAGTTTTTCGTTTTTCTGGGCCCCTCTGCAGTGATGTGCTGGTTGGTGTGGGAGGGACTACTTCTCCTATTTCGGGCGCATGTCAATTCAGTGACTGCCCTGCATAGGATTCTCTGTATATTGCCTTCCCTGGCGGAGTGATCTATCTTCCCCTGCTCACAGTGCTCAGGTCTGCTCTCCACTCAGCCTGGATGCTGTGAGGCGTAGGAGGAAACAGCTCAGCCGACGTTTCTCCACAGGAAGCAGCACTGCAGGAACTGAGGGGAAGAAGAGGTTGGTGATGCTGCCAGTGCCTAACACAGCAGAACAGGTGTGTCTGACTGTCTGAAGACACATTTATTTCACATAAAGTCAGGCAGGGCTATAAATTCAGGGAAAGTCCAGATTGTCTCTTTATTTATTTAACTTTGTGAACGTTTGCAGGATTGCTATACCTAAATATGTGTTTGCCTGTTATTTCCCAAGTCAGCCTAAAGGCTTCTATAGTAAATAGAAATAAAAGTTATCCTTTGACATGTGTGCTTTTAAATCAAACTTTCTGAAAACAGAAAAGTTTTTTTTTTTTTCATGTTGGAAATAAAATGCTAACTAACCATATAGCAGTGTCATAAGATGCATTCTGTCACTTCTGTTACAAGGGAAAGTATCAGGAATTCAATAGGTAATGAATTAACAAAGAGGATTCTCCCTGCCAGAGGTGGGAAGCATTATAACACTGCCCTAAAATTCACTGATTTCACTTTATATAAAAACTCAGATGAGAGAGAGAGGGGGATGGATGGATGGATGGATGGGGAAAGAGACTGAAAGCCACAGATGGAGAAAACAAGACATAGAGAGAATTACAGATGGAGGGGCAGACAGAAAGAGAGAGACAGATAGATAAATATTATATAAGAAAAAAATTAAGAGAGAGCGAGAGAGAGAAAGAAAAATGGAGAAAGAAGCAGAGAGGTAGGCAGAAAGAGAGAGGGGCGGGGAGAGAGAGAGAGAAATAAAGAGAGAGAGAAAGAGAAATAGAGAGAAAAATAAAGAGAAAGACAGAGAGATAAAGATTATATATTACAGAATAAAGATAGATGGATAAAGAGAGAGAGAGGGAGAGAGACTGAAAATATAGAGATACAGCAGAGAGAGATAGAATATATATATATATATATATATATATGTCATAGGTAGGTAAAGAGAGCAAAATGGACAGAGGGAAAAGGAGAGAGCAGAAAGATAAATGGAGAGAGAGGAAAGGATGACATAATGAATGAAAGAAAGAGGAACAGAGTGAACGAATGAGGGAGGAAAGAGAGAAAGAAAGAGACAGAGAACAGAAGAGAGTGTAGAGAGGAACAATGAGATGAACTGAAAGATCTATATACAGTATCTGAAGCATCAGCTTTTATCAAGAGAACATGAACTTGTATAGAAGGCTGTATACGGTGGCACCTGCAGCTCCTCAGGTGCAGAAATTTTATGCCCAGCTTATTTTTGAGGTTTTTTTTTTTTTTAGTTCCCATCGCCACTGCTTTAAAATGTGGTAGGGATAGCACTGGCGGCAATTTATTTCAGTGCCACCCCAGTGCCATTTCAAAACAGCTAGCTTACCCTCAGCATTTTCTGTGTGCCCCCTTTGGATTTAGTAGGGGGCCCGAACACACAGGGGGCCCACACAGGGAAGGGGGCTTAGTGATGAACTCTTCCTCCAGCAGCCGAAAGCTGGTCTCTCCCCCTCTCCCTGCTGCCAGCTTTTATCTACTGAGAAAGAGACAGTTATCCTTCACTAATCCCCCTCCCTGTGTGGGCCCCCCTCCCATCCCTGGCTCTAATGTTAGCTCTGCTCCTGAGATTTTTATCTCTGTATCTTTGTTTCTCTCCCTCTGTCTCTCTGATCCAGAGCTCTAACTGCCCAGCCTGTATATTTTTTCATCTCATCTTCATTTTTTTTTATTAACTCCGTTTTTTCTTTTAGATTTAGCAGGAATTCTGTGAGTTATGTTGTATTTGTTTCTGCTAATAATGATTTTATTGTATTTTTAGCTAAATATAGCTTTAATATTTTCTTGGGGGCCCTGTCAGGTAGTCTGTAAGGGGCCCCGCGATTTCTATCAGCAGCCCTGGGTTGTAGATTTACTTAGGATGGTAAAACAACAATTCTACAGTTCCTCTGTAAGTAGTGGGTAAAGAGGGGGTACCTCCCTTTCTGTCATTGGTTTGTGAAGAGATGAATAAGGTCAACGCTGAGGTGCCTATATTTCCTTTGTTTCATAGCTGTGAGAGGGAAGTCAAGGTAGATGGAGAGTTACCTTTCAGATTTTTAACCCTTCTATGTCCTCAAGAGTCATGAAAGGAAGGGAAATGATGTTGTGTAGGAAAAGTTGAAGTAGCATATGGTTTTAGTCTAGGCCAAGGTTTTGCATACTGTAGTATCAACCTGGAAGAGGTTATCGCCCGTCAACTCCGTCATTTAGATGGGATCAATCAGTGTCAGAGATCAGAATTTCAGTGATATGCTTGGTTTCAAACGCAAATGGTATTCATAATGGGTCTATGCATTTAAGCTGAGTGAACTCTCGCGGGCTCAAGGGAATGCAAGTAATTTCAGTTTGATTAGTGCGGGTAGTAAATGCTTGTGTCCTATAATAGGGGACGGGGGGGGTCAAAGTGATTCTCTGCCAGCGCAAAGAAAAAAACAAGGAAAATAAAATTAAACCTTTCCCTCCTTTCCCCAGCAACTCTGTTATCGCAATGTATATTTATGGTAGGGATTCTGGTGATATTATAGATAATAGAGAGCCTGCGAGTGTTCATCCACCCCCAATACAGGGAAGTTATACAGTATACAGTACCTGGTCGTTGTAGGAGCAGCTCGTGACTATTTGTGCAGGAATTTCTCATAAGGTTTTTGGGATGCTGCAATGAAAGTTCTGCCCTTCAGTGGGAAACTTTTGAAGGCCATCTTGTTGGTTAGACCAAGTGGGGGCTGCAACCGCTCATCACTGTTCCTTACCATATGCGTTGTCTGTTATATGTCATCTTTTTAGGATTTTTTTTGATGTCTTATCATCAATTGTCCGTCGGTTAATGAGGAGAGCTTTTTCCCTTACCTTTATACAGGGTCACAACAGTCTTGTATGGGCGGTTGGGATGTCTGTAGATAAAGTCCATAGGGTGAAGTAAGTAGCTATCTCTACTGGGTGTATTTTCCCTCTGCTCCTCAATGTTCTATTCAGGCTCTACGCGGTTGGGGCGTTTTGGGGGGCTTAAGTCCTGCTGGAATAGTGGCCTGAGTGAAGTTGTTCTCACTGCTGAGGGGGAGCGATGTCTGCGGTAGCGTTGGTCCTGGGCCTCCATAGGTACCTCCCAAGTTGGGGTCTTTCTTCTAGGATTCAGTCGGAATTCCACGTACCAGTTTGGTACATTAACTAGAGGGAAGTGTATAGTGTGTGTAGTGTATATTCTTATCCCGCAACACTTCTAGAAGAGGCAGAAAATCCCTTCTATGTTGTAAGGTGATCGCAGAAAGGTCCTGAAATATTTTTAATTCATCAGACCCATAAGCTATTTTAATCCCTTTGTGGGCCTTCCGCAGGATTTCCTCTTTTATGTGAAAGTCTATGATGTGGCATATGACATCTCTCAGTGGGTCAGAGTCCCTGCCTTTGGGTCTGAGGGCTCTGTGTATGCATTCCATCGGTATGGCGGGGGATGGAGGGTGGCCTAAGAGATTATTAAAAAGCTTAGTGACCGTGTCTTCCAGTTGTTCATGGTCAGTGGTTTCTGATAGGCCCCAGATCCTTATGTTATGTCTTCTCCCTCTATTATCCAAGTGCTCCATGTGGAGACTGCAAAGTGTGGCTATCTGAGGAGAGATAGAGGTTTTTAATGCCATTTCATGTTTTGCTGCAGTGTTCTCCCCGTCTTTTATTCTGCCAGTGAGCAAATGGATGTCCTGCCTCAGCTCTGTTATGGCAGCCGATAGTGTCTCTTTTATGTCGGCTGCTACCACTTGCAGGTCCTCAATATTAAGGAGATGGGCTAACTGAGACTGCTCAATTAATGTAGGGGAGTCAGAGTGTGATCAGTCCGTGCCGATTCCAGGGGCAGGCAGATGCCTCGTGTTCCCCTGAGCAGACACCGCCATTTTGGCAGTCTGGAAGTGGAACAGCTTGGGTAAATTCTGGCTCAGGTGGCTTGCGGGTCCCTGGGGGACCTCAATCTTGTGGCAGAGTTACTGAGGGAAGCCGTTCCCATGGTTGTGGTATCTGTTGTATGGTCTGATCCTCTGTTAGTGCTGAAGTGTGGAGGAGAGTCAGAGCTAAGCGGCCATCTTCCTCGTAGTCAAACCGGTTGATAGTTTTCAATTCCATCAAACGATGTGGCATCCAATCCTTCCTAACACATTACATTACCCAGTCCATATCCTTCCTAACACCATTACCCAGTATAGATATCCAGCATGATAGCCCCAGACCGTGACACTCCCACCACAATGATTGACTGTAGGCAAGACACACTTGTCTTTGTAATTCTCACCTGGTTGCTGCCACACATGCTTGACACCATCTGACCAAAATAAGTTTATATTGGTCTCATCAGACCACAGAACATGATTTCAGTAATCTACTGTATGTCCCTAGTCTTCTTGTCTTCAGCAAACTCTTTGCGGGGTTTCTTGTGCATCATCTTTAGAAGAGGCTTCCTTCTGGGATGACAGCCATGCAGACCAATTTGATGCAGTGTGCAGCGTATGGTCTGAGCGCTGACAGGCTGACCCCCCCACCTCTTCAACCTCTGCAGAAATGCTGGCAGCACTCATACATCTATTTCCCAAAGACAACCTCTGGATATGACGCTGAGCACGTGCACTCAACTTCTTCGGTCGACCATGGCGAGGCCAGTTCTAAGTGGATCCTGTCCTGTTAAACCGCTGTATGGTCTTGGCCACCATGCTGCAGCTCAGTTTAAGGGTCATGGCAATTGTCTTATAGCCTAGGCCATCTTTATGTAAAGCAACAATTATTTTTTTAAGATCTTCAGAGAGTTCTTTGCCATGAGGTGCCATGTTGAACTTCCAGTGACCAGTATGAGAGAGTGAGAGTGATAACACCAAATTTAAAAACACCTGCACCCCATTCACACCTGAGACCTTGTAACACTGACAAGTCACCAGGGAGGAAATATATTATATATGTGTGTATATATCTATGTGTGTACATATATGTGTGTATATATATATATATATATATATATATATATATATATATATATATATATATATATATATGTATATATACACACACACACACATATATATATATATATATATATATATATATATATATATGTGTGTTAGTGTGTATATATATATATATGTGTGTGTGTGTGTGTATACATATATACATATATATACATATATATATATATATATATATATATATATATATATGTATGTATGTGTATATATATAATATAAATTTTATGTGTGTGTTTGTGTTTTGTGCAACGTTCAACGTTTGAATTTCCCTCCCTAGTTCCGCTCCCATGCAGCATTGCTGCTGCAGGGAACGGAACTAGGAAGTCATCACACCGACGGAGGACCGACGAGCGGCGGGGATCTCAGATGGCTGGCGATCACAGCAATGGGAGATCATCGCTGGATCGCCAGGAGAAGGTAAGAGACACTGCTGCGCGCTCTGCACATCCACCCCAAGCGTGACTCTGGGATACCGATAACATCATGGAAAATCCACCCCGAGTCACGCTCGGGGATACCGCTAGGCAGGTTAATGGCTGTGTGTTGAGTTGTTATGAGGGAACAGCAAATTTACACTGTTAAACAAACTGTACACTCACTACTTTACATTGTAGCAAAGTATCATTTCTTCAGTAGTGTCACATGAAAAGATATAATAAATTATTTACAAAAATATGAGGGGTGTACTCACTTTTGTGAGATACTGTATATATATATATATATATATATATATATATATATATATATTATGTGAGATTGATTTGCTCGGTGGCGGGTATGGATGACCCCTTGGGGGGTGCGTTTACACAGGGAGATAGCCGAGAAGTGGTTGCAAACAACAGTTTGGTTTATTCATACAATTTTCTTCAAACAAGTGCATGCAGCAAAAACATCCAAAATAAAATAAAACACAAAATAAATCCTTGCCACTGTGGGCGGCTACCTTCTCACTTACAGGAACCTACCTACGGAGTCTGTCTCCAACCTACTGTTGGGCAAACTTTGCTGATCCTACAGCAGACACTCAATAGTCCATGTTTTTTCTTCACACAACAAATGTCCATTGAACATGTCCCTTTTCCTCTTCACATTGAACATGTTCCTTTGCTTTTCTCTTCACATAGAACACATTCCTTTGTTTGTCTCTTCACATAGCAACCATTCCTTTGCTTGTCTCTTCACATAGCAAACAGTGCATTTATTTATTTCCACATAGAAATAGTCCAAGACCTCACCTTGAGTAGTCTTCACACTTTTTACCCTCCTCAGCGCACATCGCTTCAGGAGGTCTTCTCCCATGCTCACACTGCGTCGGGAGGCACACATCTGACTGTCCTCCTCTCCCCAGCTTCACACAGCGTCAGGAGGCAGCAATCCTTCTCCCATGCTCACACAGCGTCGGGAGGCACACATCTGACTGTCCTCTCCCCAGCTTCACACAGCGTCAGGAGGCAGCCCTCCTTCTCCCATGCTCACACAGCGTCGGGAGGCACACATCTGACTGTCCTCCTCTCCCCAGCTTCACACAGCATCAGGAGGCAGCAATCAATAGACTTCCTTTGGACAAATTATAGAGGCCTTAACTTCCTCATTCTGAACAGCTGAAGTCTGTTCCACGTCCTTAGACAGTTCTGGCTACCTTTGCAGCCGACACCCTATAGTAATTGGTGAATTTTCTAAACCAGGTGGAAATGTATCTCCTGTCTGTGACTACATCCACAGATTTACCTGACTTCCTGTCACAATATATACATATCTATATATATATACATATATATATATTTAGTGCTCAGCATAGATGAGTACTCCCCACTTTCCTTTTGAAAAGTAAGATTTTAATGAATATCTCAATGAACACAAGAAAAATTTCCAAAATCTTGACAAAACTAAGTCTTATAGAACATTTATTTAGCTCCATTACATAAAAGTAAGGTTGATAATATAACTAAGATTACAAAATCATCAATTTTACTCAAATTAGTTGATGCAAAAATGAATACATCATACAACAAAAACTACTACATCTACTATTTTGTATGAGTCTCATGATTTGGAGGACAGCATCAAGACTTTTAGGCATGGAATGAACAAGTTGGCTAAATATATCAACATCTATCATTTTCCATTCTTTTAAAAGGACCTCTTTTAGAGCCTGGATACTAGATGGAGATTGATGCTCAACTTGTCTCTTCAGAATTCCCCATAGGTGTTCAACTGGGTTAAGATCATAAGGCATACTTGGCCACTGAATCACATTTACCCTGTTGTTCTTCAGAAATACAACAGTGACTTTGGATGTGTGTTTTGGATCATTTTCATGTTGGAAAGGTGCACAATGACCAAGGGCACAGAGTGATAGTAGCATCTTCTCTTTCAATATAGAGCAGTACATCTGTATATTCATGATACCATCAATGAAATGCAGCCCCACAGAAGGGCACTGTCACCTCCATGTTTCACTGTAGGCACCATGCATTTTTCTTTGTACACTTAACCTTTGCAACGCCATACAGTTTTGAAGCCATCAGTTTCAAAAACATTTATCTTGGTCTCATCACTCCAGACTACAGAGTCCCAGTAGTCTTCTTCTTTTTCAACATGGGCCCTGGCAAATTTTAGGTGGGCTTTTTTTGTGCATGTGCTTTAGGAGAGGCTTCCTTCGTGGAAGACATACATGCATGCCATTCCTCTGCAGTGTACACCATATTAAGTCATGGGAAAAAAATCACCCCAGTTTGGCTTTGTACTTCTTTAGATAACTGCAGTGAACTTGCATGGTGATTTTCTTCAACCCTTCTCATCAGAAGACGCTCCTGTCAAGGTGTTAACTTCCATGGATAGCCTGGATGTCTTTGTGAGATGGTTGCAGTTCCATCTTTTTTAAATTTTTGTATCACTTTTGCTACAGTATTCTAACTGATAAGTAAAGCTTTGCTCATCTTCTTGTAGCCTTCACCTTTTTTGTGTAAAGAAATTATTTTCTTTCTTAGACCTTCCGACATTTCTCTTTTATGCGGTGCCATTACTCACAGTATGAAAGGGGAAGGGGTATTCTTTGTTAAGTAATAACCCTTTATAATCAACCTGTAGTTAAATTATTGTTTTTAGGATTTTGTTGCCTAAAATTTAGCTTTGCTCCTAAGACTTTCATTGGGGTGTATTTATTTTTAAAGGACTTTGTTAGAAAAAATACTTTTTTGTGTGTGCAAACAAACAAATCTTGATTGCAATCAATGTCCCGCATTTTTTTAAGTATTTTGTAGTATAGTGTCCCATGTTAATTCTGAAAGAAAAGTTAAGGTTTTCTGACATATCTGTTGGGGTGTACTCATTTGTGCTGAGCATTAGAGATGGACGAACATCGGCCGGGGCGGTTCGCGAATGTCAGCAGCAAATTTTCTCAAAAGATCGCAAACTGAAAGTTTGCGGCGGGCCCCATTGACTTTAATGGGAGGCAAACTTTAAAAACCTTTAGGTCATATTTGCAGCCACAAAAGACATACTAGCTGTGCACAAATAGTCTTAGCACATGGGCAATGTCATAACAGAAGTATTGCAATTGGAAAAGTTGCCCTAATTTTTTTTTTTACAGCAAAGAATTATTATTATTTTTTTTCATAAATCAGCCAGAACTGCAGCAGCCGGTAAATACATGTCTAATACATTTGGGTCCATTCACACATCTGTAAAATGGGTCCCCATCCATTCCACAATTTGGAAACCTTTACAGACCCATTGATTTTCAATTCCAGATTGAAAAATTAGGCATTCACAGGATAAAGAAGCAAGTGTCGGCCATTCTAGGCCCCAAAAATTTGCCTACGTGCGTTATGCCTGACAGCTAAGAACGTAGTATTCTGTGGCTGAAGGTACTTTAGGCATTCACAGGATACAGAAGTAAGTGTCGGCCAGTATTGGCCCCAAAAATTATCCCACATGGGTTTACCTGACAGCTAAGAATGTAGTATTCTGTGGCTGAAGGTACATTAGGCATTCACAGGATACAGAAGTAAGTGTCGGCCAGTATAGGCCCCAAAAATTAGCCCACATGGGTTTACCTGACAGCTAAAAACGTAGTATTCTGTGACTGAAGGTACATTAGGCATTTACAGGATACAGAAGTAAGTTTCAGCCAGTATAGGCCCCAAAAATTAGCCCACATGGGTTTACCTGACAGCTAAGAATGTAGTATTTGATAGCTGGAGGTACATTAGGCATTCACAGGATACAGAAGTAAGTGTCGGCCTGTATAGGCCCGAAAAATTAGCCCACATGGGTTTACCTGACAGCTAAGAACGTAGTAATTGGTGGCTGGAGGTACATTAGGCATTCACAGGATACAGAAGTAAGTGTCAGCCTGTATAGGCCCTTAAAATTAGCCCACATGGGTTTACCTGACAGCTAAGAACATAGTATTTGGTGGCTGGAGGTACATTAGGCATTCAAAGGATACTGAAGTAAGTGTCGGCCTGTATAGGCCCCCAAAATTAGCCCACATGGGTTTAACTGACAACTAAGAACGTAGTATTTGATGGCTGGAGGTACATTAGGCATTCAGAGGATACAGAAGTAAGTGTCGGCCTGTATAGGCCCCAAAAACTAGCCCACATGGGTTTCCCTGACAGCTAAGAACGTAGTATTTGGTGGCCGGAGGTACATTAGGCATTCACAGGATACAGAAGTAAATGTCAGCCTGTATAGGCCCCAAAAATGAGCCCACATGGGTTTAACTGACAGCTAAGAACATAGTATTTGATGGCTGGAAGTACATTAGGCATTCACAGGATACAGAAGTAAGTGTCGGCCTGTATAGGCCCCAAAAATTAGCCCACATGGGTTTACCTAACAGCTAAGAATGTAGTATTTGGTGGCTGGAGGTACATCAGGCATTCACAGGATACAGAAGTAAGTGTCGGCCTGTATAGGCCCCAAAAATTAGCCCACATGGGTTTACCTAACAGCTAAGAACGTAGTATTTGGTGGCTGGAGGTACATCAGGCATTCACAGGATACAGAAGAAAGTGTCGGCCTGTATAGGCCCCAAAAATTAGCCCACATGGGTTTACCTAACAGCAAAGAATGTAGTATTTGGTGGCTTGAGGTACATTAGGCATTCACAGGATACAGAAGTAAGTGTCAGCCTGTACAGGACCAGGAATTGCTGTGGGTGGATGGCGGTCTGGCGGATATTTGTGGCCTGGCATGAGGAATTTCAATGAAACATGGTCTACTGGTCACATGTGTTGAATTCCTCAGAGATCCATGCCTCATTCATTTTTAGAAATGTGAGGTAGTCTACACTGTCATGAGCTAGGCGAGCACGCTTATTGGTCACGATCCCCCCTGCTGCGCTTAACGTCCTTTCGGACAGGACACTGGATGGGGGACAAGCAAACATTTCCATTACAAATTGTGCAAGCTCTGGCTAGATGTCAAGCCTGCCCACCCAGTAGTCCAGGGGTTCAGCACTCCTCAGAGCGTCCACATCGGCCGTTAACCCGATGTAGTCGGACACCTGCCGGTCTAGGCATTACCTGATGCTCGATCCGGAGTACAGCTGTCGATGGTTCGGCTGAAAGAAGGATCTCATATCTGAAGTGCCCAAGACATCTTCAAACCACCCTCTTCTTGCAGGCACTGTTGGATTGCTACCAGCAACTGTCTCTCGGTGACTGGAAATTCCTCTGCCAGTGCACGCAAAAGCAGAATGCAGCATTTCACGCAGCAAGGCCTGGAAGTGCTGCATTCTGACCGCCCTCTGTGATTGTGGTAACATTTTCGCCATTTTTTTTGTACCGGGGGTCTAAGTACGTTGCCACCCAGTACTGGTCCTTGGCCTTTATGCTTTTTATACAGGGGTCCCCCTTAAAACACTGGAGCATGAAGGCCCCCATTCGCACTTAACTGGAAGCGGTTTAGTGGCCTGCTTCCAGCTCATCATCCAGGATAATGTCGTCCTCATTCTCCTCCCCCCAACCACGGATAACACCAGGGATCCCAGAAAGGTTTAAAGCATGCTCTTCTTGCTCCTCCTCATCCCCCCCGGCACCATCCTCCTCTGACTCCTCTTCAGACTCCTGCTGTTTACTTGTCTCAGATGGAGTAGTATCCACTGGGAAATCATCCAACATTGCGACTTCCTCATCTTCCTGCTCCTGCTCCTCGATGGCTTGATCAATGACACGAGGCAATGCACACTCCAGAAAGAAGGCGTAAGGTACGATGTCACTGATGGCACCCTGGCCATGACTGACTAGTTTGGTGATCTCATCGAATGGCCGCAGAAGTCTGCATGCATCGCGCATAAGCAGCCACTGGCGAGTTGAAAAAAACACAAGCTCCCCAGAACCTGTCCTGCCGCAGAGTTCGTACACGTAGTCGTTAACTGCATGTTTCTGCTGGAGCAGCCTATCAAGCATATGCAACGTTGAGTTCCATCGCGTCGGGCAGTCACAAATAAGATGGCTGACGGGCAGGTTGTGTTGCCGCTGAATGTCAGCAAGGCGAGCCATGGCTGTGAAAGATCTTCTGAAATGGCCCGAGATTTTCCTGGCCTGCCGCAAGACGTCCTGGACCCCAGGGTATTTGGCAACGAATATCTGCACTACCAAGTTCAGGATGTGTGCCATGCATGGCACGTGTGTTATTTTGCCCCGTTTCAGCACGCTCAGCAGATTGGCACCTTTGTCGCACACCACTTTACCAACTGTCAAATTCAGCGGTATCAGCCACTGATCTGCCTGTGAACGCAAAGCTGAAAGGAGTGCAGGACCAGTGTGGCTCTTGGCTTCCAGGCACAACAGACGCAGCACAGCATGGTAACGTCTCACCTGGCATGTGGAATAGGTTCTGGGGATCTTGGGCGGCGCAACAGAAGAGACGGTAGCAGCGGAAAAGGAGGAGTAAGCCGAGGAGGAGAGGGAGGATGGAGGAGGAGGAGAAGAAGAGGCAGGCCTGCATGCAACCCATGGCGGTACAACTAAATTTACACGGGTGCCACGGGTTACATGCTTGACGGCCGTCAGAAGGTTCACCCAGTGGGCAGTAAAAGTGATATACCTTCCCTGCCCGTGTTTGCTAGACCATGTGTCTGTGGTCAGATGTATCTTGGCACCAACACTGTGGGCCAGAGATATATTCACTTGCCGCTGAACATGGCCATACAGCTCTGGAATGCCCTTCTGCGAGAAATATTTCCTGCCTGGGACCTTCCATTGTTTCATTTTTTCTGCTACAACATTTGGGCCACAGAAGCCTGCCTTTTTCCAGAACAATGTGACGACGGCATCATGGAAGGTTGAGTGGAGGACAAATGTGAGGAGAAGGAGAAGAGGCTGGACGGTGAGAGCCTGGAGTGTGGCTTTGTGGGTTCTGACGGTGTTGCTCTCACTGGGCTCGGTGATGGGATGTCAGGTGCCTTCTTAAGGCGGTTGTCCCTAGGTGAGTGTTGGGCTTACGGCGACTTATGCGTTGACTGCAAAGGCTGCAGATGGCAACACTGTTGTCAGCAACGGACACATTAAAAAAGCCCACACTGCAGAGCCATGTGCCGGTGCCCTGGGAGCGCCAGATGTGACTGTACATGGTTGATGGCTCGCTCCTGATACATTTGCAGTCTGCTTTGTACCTCTTGTGCAATGCAAGTTCTGCCTGCCTCTTCTCCCTATCTGCCGGTCCGTCTGTCCCTCTGAACTCCCCTCCTCTTCCTCTCTTGTGGCCACCCACGTTACGTCCCCACCACTAACATTCGAGATCTCGAAGTAGGGGCCAACAGCGGGGACCAACCTCCTTGGGCTAATCTGGGTACTGTCGTCAGACTGCTGAGTGGCGGCTGTTGCTACCTCCTCTTCCTGATCCGATGCCAACAATGGCTGCGCATCGCAAATGTCTTGTGATGGATCGGAAAATAATTCCAGTGACTCAAGCAGAGGGTATGTGGTGGTGGTGTTTGTGGTGGTGTCTTTGGGGGTGCACACACCTGAGAGTGAAGAGGGAGCAGATATAGAGAATGAGGAGGGTGCAGAAGAGGAAGGCTGAGTGAGCCACTCAACCAAGTCTGGTGCGTCCTTTGATGTAATTGCACGCGGCTTTTGAAACTTCACACTTTGGCTCCGGCCTACTGCTCCTACCCTACCCCTACCACCCCTGCGTAAGTGTCTGCCTCTTCCTCTTCCTGTCATGTTTTTTAATTACCCTGTGACAAAAGTCTCTAGCGAATCGCAGTATATCTGGAAAAAGGTATATAACACCCCGCTTCAATCTGTGGTATTGGGGGGGGGGGGCACAGGTTTATCACACCAGTTCTACAAATAATTGGCCAGTAACTGTTGTCACTGTGTGCAGCACAGTTAACACAGCAAAAGAGGCCAAATTTTTTCAGGACTAAAATACAATCTTAGAAAAGTATACTGTTAAATAACACCTCACTTCAATCTGTGGTATTGGGGGGCCACTGGTCTATCACACCAGTTGTTCCAAAAATTGGCCAGTGAGTTTGGCACTGTGTGTATAAGACTTAACACAGCAAAAGCGGCAATATTGTTGCAGGACACAAATACACTTATGAAAGTTGTGAAGGATGCCCTTCTATGCCTGTTCGCATGTTTCCTCTCCCTGCTTTAAAGACTATATTGAGTATTCGTTTATATGTCTGTGACAAACTCCCCTCTTTTGAGTACCTGGAGAAGACTACTTGCCAACCTCTTACCATGTGGTCTCATGTTGAAACACTAGTTCTTCCCCTGCTGTTGAATCTGTACGTATGTGATCTGAGCGCCATTCAGTAATAATGTAAGCTCAGATCTAAGCTATCTGGGGATATGTTGAATGTACCTGTTTATGCAATAGCTGCATAGTATATAGTTTCATGTATTTTGCTGTCTGTTGCTACAGTGTGGCTAATGGAGTCTTGCCTGTGTCCATGGGAGATGAATGGATCACTTCTCAATTGTCTCCAGGACAAAAGACTGTGTAGAACTGGTGTTGGGCAGACAAGCCATGTGTACAGCCAGGCCAAAGAGACTTTTTTTACTAACTTTTGGACCACTGGTCTGATTCGTGCCATTTTTGAATATGTTGTCCCCCTGTATGGATTGATTGTGAATATGTATTTGTATAAAGATTGGGTGTATAGTTTTAAAGTTACAGCATGTGGGTAAAACTGCATTTTTCCTGCCTGTGATAATTATGTTAACCACTGTGTACCATAATTACATCACAGACAGAGGGGGGGGGGGGGGGGGATTTTATGTGGATTGTAACCTTTGTGTTATTGGTTAATGTGTATTTATTGTGGGTGTCTCCCTTGCATGGAAGCAGGGCATAAAAGAAATTGTAGGTTTGAATGCCTGTGGTTGCTTTCAGTAAAGTCGGGTTCCAGCATTCAGCTTTGGCTCATGTATGGAATTATTCAGCGATACCAGTGATTTCTTATTTGGCGAATTGGGGGTTCTTCAACTATTGGTGATTAAGGAATTACAAGGTGGTGAGATACCAGATACCATCACAAAAGTATACTCAGATAACACCCCACTTCAATATGTGGTATTGGGGGGGGGGGGGCAATGGTCTATCACACCAGTTGTTCAAAAAATTGGCCAGGGAGTTTGGCACTGTGTGTATCAGAGTTAACACAGCAAAAGAGGCAATATTGTTTCAGGACACAAATACACTTGTAAAAGTATACTCAGATAACACCCCACTTCAATATGTGGTATTGGGGGGGGGGCACTGGTTTATCACACCAGTAGTTAAAAAAATTGGCCAGGGAGTTTGGCACTGTGTGTATCAGACTTAACACAGCAAAAGAGGCAATATTGTTGCAGGACACAAATACACCTATGAAAGTATACACAGATAACACCCCACTTCAATATATGGTATTGGCCACTGGTTTATCACACCAGTTGTTCAAAAAATTGGCCAGTGAGTTTGGCACTGTGTGTATCAGACTTAACACAGCAAAAGAGGCAATATTGTTGCAGGACACAAATACACTTTTAAAAGTATACTCAGATAACACCCCACTTCAATATGTGGTATTGGGGGGCCACTGGTTTATCACACCAGTGGTTCTAAAAATTGGCCAGGGAGTTTAGCACTGTGTGTATCAGACTTAACACAGCAAAAGAGGCAATATTGTTGCAGGACACAAATACACTTTTAAAAGTATACTCAGATAAAACCCCACTTCAATATGTGGTATTGGGGGGGCACTGGTTTATCACACCAGTGGTTCTAAAAATTGGCCAGGGAGTTTAGCACTGTGTGTATCAGACTTAACACAGCAAAAGAGGCAATATTGTTGCAGGACACAAATACACTTATGAAAGTATACTCATACATACTAATACATTAAAAGTGCTTTTGTCACTGTTTGTAGTATTGCTGCAGCAATGCTCAGTCACCACACCTATCACAATGCTGCACTGCACAGTGCACAATACTAATCCATTATAATATGTTTTCTACAAAGTATATTATACCGTTGATTACCCCCCATATAGTGCACTGCACACCAATGCCAAAAAAATTGCAGCCCTTTAAATGACTTTTGTGGACATTAACAGAGCGATTTGTGTCACTGCTGCCGATCTCCAACTGCCCCTAAAGCACAGACTGGATACCTGTCCCTAAACTCAAAAGAGACTGTAGTAAACCTATACCGAAATACCAGCCCTGAAAAGGAGTTTTGTGGATCTTAACAGAGCTATTTGTGTCTGGCAATCTCTCCCTCATGAACACAGCAGACCTCTCCCTACGCTGACAAAAAGCAGAATGTTAAATGGCCAACAGCTCAGGTCTATTTATAGGGTAGGGGGCATGTCCATGTGCTGAAATGTTTTAATTGGCTGTCCCGTACCATTTTAATTGGCTGTGTCATGGGTCAAAGTTCTCCCCAATGTAAACTAATATGGCCGATGCGAACAACGCCATGTGTTCGCAAAATTGGCGGGTAGCAAACAACAAAATTCGCCACAAACCGACCGCCGGGCGAACCGCAAGGTCATCTCTACTGAGCATTTTATATGTATATATATATATATATATATTTATACACTATATTAGATAAGAATGTATTGGGAGGCCTGCCTTTACAGGCACATGAACCTTAATAGCATCCCAGTCTTCCAGTCCAATATTGAGTTGACCCACCCTTTGCAGCTATAATAGCTTCAACTCTTCTGTGAAGGCTGTCCACAAAGTTTAGGAGAGTGTCTTTGAGAATGTTTGACCATTCTTCTAGAAGCGCATTTGTGAGGTCAGGCACTGATGTTGGACAGAAGGCCTGGCTCGCAGTCTGTGCTCGAATTCATCCCATCAGGCTATCAGGTTGAGGTTAGGACTCTGTTCCTGCCAGTAAAGTTCCTCCACCCCAAACTCACTCATCCATGTCTTTATGGGCCTTGCTTTATTCTCTCCATGTTTAGCTTAAAACAAAATGAAAATAATAAATGATTTAAAAATGCTATCTGTCAATACTGTGAAAAAATTAAAAACATAAAAAATAGTAGTGGAAGGTGAGAACCGGCTGGGTCTTGACTCTCGTTTCACTCTCAGCACTATCAAAGCTCAGGTTTTTGCCCTTTCCATCCTGAATAAAAGACGATTGGTCTTTTGCTCCTTTTAATAAGACCTAATCTGTGTCACAGATCACCATTAAAGCAGATGTTCTACTTGTGGCCCTTTTAGCATGTGGTCTCATCTTCCTTGCTACAGCATGCTTCATTTCAGGACTGGCATTGCAAGATCTCACCTGCAGGTTTATATAGCACCTTAAGGATACTTTGCCTTCACCTTTAGGTCGAGACCAAACCGGGTTTAAGCCAGCCAAGCCTGCAATCCCAGGCTTGTGATATAGCGTGTGTAATACCTGATCAAGCGACCTGTTTGTCTGCCCAGCTCTGCTAGGTTGGATAACCTTGTTGACGACCTGGGATTGGAAATTGACTATTCTCTGAACTCTGCCTGCCTTTTGACTTTGGATTTTGACACTGACTATTCTGAACCTTGCCTGTCTGCCAATCGTAAGTACCTGTTTGCTATGCTCAGTTTGCACATTCCCTTGCATGGTAGCCAGGCACTATAGCATTGTGTATTTAATCCTAGGGGCAACCCAGTACCGGTAGGCCTGCTTGTCTTTTGGGAAAGGGGGCTGCTATAGGTGATGAACACAGAAGCCAGCTATAGTGTCTGATCACCTGCGTTAGGGGAAAGTGTGACATTATTATAAGCCTTTAACAGAAATGTTTTTCTGTGAAGATAGACTCTACATAGGTTTGTTTGTTTCGAAATTTATGAGGAGATTTGCAAACTGACACGCCAAGTAAGGGAACTGTCTGTGCATGTAAATGCACCTCCAACAGTTCTGCAGGGGCCAGAGCCCAAGGTTAACTCGCCTACTCATTTTCTGGTGACCCCCATATGTTTTCCAACTTTAAAAATAGTTTTATGCTATACTTTGGGCTTAAGCCATGCTCTTCTGCTTCTGAAGCACAGTGGGTTGGCCTGATTACTACAAGGGGACCCCCAATCTTGGGATTTTAATCTCCCTGCAAAAAACCCAGCCCCAGGGTAAGTCGAAGCATTTTTCAAGGCCCTGGGTTTACTCTATGATGATCCTGACCGTGCTCACTCAGAAGAAACTAACCATAGGTCACTACATCCGGATAAAGGCTCCACTGAACAATACTTTTCTGATTTCTGTCACTGGGCACCTGACTCAGGGTGGAATGATGGAAATACAGGAAAGGCGTGCAGAGAAGTTTGTTTATTTGCCCCTTAGTATGCTGCCTATTTCTTCTTCATTAGAACTTCCTGGGCCCTCTCAACCTCTCCAGGAGGAGGAGCCCATGCAAATTGTTGCTGCCCATTTATCATCGGGGGGGGGGAAAGGGTAGAAGAAGATCCCAGGGACTCTGTTTATATTGTGGAAGCCACAACCGCTTTGTCACCAGCTGCCCTATAAACCCGGGAATTGTCAAGAGTCTAGTGCAGGTGGGGTCTGCTTCTTTTGATTATACAGTGTCAGGAACCCCTTGAGATAAAGTATTTGTTCCTGCGCAACTTTGTTCTGCCACATTTTCTCATAACCTCTCTTCTTTCATTGATTCTGTTGCTGCTAGTAATTTCATTGATAGGGACCTACCTTCTACACCATCTACAGATTCCCTTGACTAAGGTGTATAAACTCTTCTCAGTATTAGCTGCTAATAACTCTCTCTTGTCATTGGACCTGGTCACCTTATGCACTGTACCTATTACTCTGACCATTGGGAATTTCATAGAAGACAATATGCTTCAAATTGATAGCATCTCCTGCCTATTCCCTAATGCTAGGTTATCCTTGGCTTAAACTTCATAATCTGCACATAGATTGGTCTACAGGGCAGATTAGGTCATGGTCCCAGACCTGCCTCCAGAACTGCATTAAAACTGCTAACTATTTGCCTTTATATGACTCTGCTGTAGCTGAAGACATTGACAAGTTTATTAAATCCTATATACACACACGTATATATATTTATATATATACATATATATATATATATATATATATATATATACATATATACTGTATATATGAATATATATATATATATATATATATATATATATATATATAGTACAGTAAAACTGCAGGCAAGGGCACTGGGGGGCAAACTAATGTCAATTTATTTTATTTAGTAGTGTAATCCAATAGGATTACAATATATCAGTGTGTTTGTGTGTTTTACTTTTTGAATTTTCCGCCGGTTCCACCCCCCTGCTATGCGACGCTTGCAGGGAATGGAAGTTGGGGCACAGAACATCAGACGGAGGATCCGGCCACCGTACACTGATGGAATACATTGCGGGATCCTGGGGACAAGGTAAGTAGCCTCTCTTCCAGGATCCAGCGATGCTCCCTGGCGGTACCCCGAGTGTGGCTCGGGGTTACTGCTAATGGCACTGAAATTCCACCCCGAGCCACACTCGGGAATACCGCCAAGGAGGATTAAATCCTCTACTGGCCACCTCTACAACCAATTGTCACAGTCTGAATCTTTCCTCCTAGAGGTCGTACTTACCTGCTGTCTTGCAGCTTTGAGCCCTGTTTGGAAACTTCCTCTAAGTTTCACAATATCTTACCTCTAGCACAAGTAATAGGGGCCCATTCCCCTGATCTTTTGGACTCTATCCTAAAGGCTCAGTCTAGTGCTACCCCCTGGATAGCTGTTTGTTTCAAAAGCCCATGACGCTAAGACGGCCTGTGCACCCAGGGATTACTATAACATTTTCTTTTGTTTCTCATGGGCTTTGATGACCCTCTGTCCATAGGGACTGATGTTCCTATGTAAAAGATTTCAAAAACCTATGCTCACTCTAAGTCTTCAAAAGTCAAGCCCTCTGGTTTACCCCTACCTTTGCCTGTCCCTAAATACCCTTGGATGCACATCAAGGCTAACTTGCTTGTCCTCGATTTGTGCTGCCTCTACACCTGCTGATGCATTTAAGTCTGTCTCTACACCTGCTAATACTGTCCGCTCTGCTTCTGCACCAGTTATTACACTTCAGCCTATGCAAATTGAGCCTTCTGCTTTTTTATATTCTGGACTTTCTGTAACCTGGCCTCACCCTATTGCTACTACATCCGCTCAAACCTGTCTAAGAAGTTCCATCAATTCTTTGGATAGACTGCCTCATTCAGTCAGTTAGGGTACTCAACCTTTTCTTCAAGACACTCTGCATCCTCTCTGTGTTCCAGGTACCAAGCTTGACTCCATTGACATGTTATCTGCTATCCAGCCGGACATTACTGGTTTTCTGTCTATCATCCAGTTTCACACCATAGACTCTATGCCTGCTAAGCAACTTGACCACCTTAATCCCCTGACCATTACCAAGCTTAAAGGTCCCGTGTCCAACCTGCCTCTTAGGGTCCAGGGGTCCCTCCTCAAAGGGGGGGTTAATGTCAGGAGCATGCGTGCCCCTGCTCCATCATAGCTGCTGGTTCTAGCATTCTGGTTTTGGCTGTGGCATTTTCCTTGTCTGTCTGTCCACCTGTAAGGTGATTGATTGTGGCCAGTCTCTGAGTTGGGACCAAACCTGATTTAATCCAGCCAAGCCTGTAGTCTCAGGCTTGTGATATAGGATGTGTAATACCTGATCAAGCTACCCTGTTTGTCTGCCCTGCTCTGCTAGATTGGATTACCTCATTAATGACCTCGGATCAAATATCGACTATTCTCTGAACTCTGCTTGCCTTTTGATTTCGGATTTTGACCCTGACTATTCTGAACCTTCTAATAACCTGCTTGCTTTGCTCAGTTCCTGCATGCTCTGGCGAAGTAGCCAGGCATTATAGCATTGTGTATAAGTCCTGGAGGCAACCAAATACTGGTAGTTCTGTTTGCCTTATGGGAAAAGGGGCTGCTATAGGTGAAGGACACAGAAGCAAGCTATAGTGTCTGACCACCTGCGTTAGGAGTAAGCGTGACAGCTTGTATATGGTTATGCTTGTTTCTACCTGCCCCAGCCTTATGCATTTTCCTGTTTCTGATGTTAACCATCAACATTGTACCGTACTTTTCTGAGGGAGATTTTCTGAAACTGGTGCACACAGAATCTGGTGAAACTGTGCATACTAACCAATTAGCTTCTAACTTCAGGCTGGTCAATTAGGCTTTGAGAATAATACTTAAAGGCATATTAAATACTGTGCATCGCGGCACCAGATTCTGTGTGCACCAGTTTTAGTAAATCTCCATATATGGTTCTATTCTTAGTCATCTGACATCTGCACAGGTATGTTTGAAGGCTGCAACCTTGTACACTCACCCGAAAAGTCTATCACTCCTTACGGGGTTCTCTTTTGAAGATCTGGTGTGTGTTTAGACTCTGTGCCAGAATCATTTTAAAGGTTTACACTCTCTCTAATGTGCAGCTACCACAATTTCTGAGCTTCAGAAATTGCCTTTTTAAAATCAAATAGAAACATTATTTGCTCTACTCTCATTTACAAGGTGGTATTGCTTGTGTATTCTTTGTATTCCTATGCCAATACCTCTGCCAGTTGAATGAACCAATGAAACATGCAAGTTTCATTATATTTATCTGACACTTTGATTTTATTGATTATTAGATGTTTCCACCTCTGCTGACCTTTCAGTCTTTTAACTTTTTTTTTTTTAACTGGCTGCCATGAAATTGTCTACATTCACCAGTGCCCTTCCCATGTTCTGCAATGGCCATCTTCTACTCTGTCCACCTTTAGGTGATCCCTGAAAACACATCTCTTTACGAAAGTCTATCCTGCCTCTCATGAAAACCTGCACTATTACTTTCTCCATCAGCTTATACCCCACAGTTACTATCACTTGTCCCACCCTATGAATTGAAAGCTTTCATGAGCAGGGCTACCCTAACCATCTAATCTTGAGTTGTATTGTAATGTCTCCCTTTTCTTTAAAGAGCTGCTCATATTCCTGTATAATAATACGAGCAATAATAGTCCCTTTTATTGTTATTGATCCGCTCTACAATGTTTTTGTAGAACTCAACACAGGAAAAATAATTTGGTTTAATGGCTTACATAAGATTCTTCATTGCTCTGCTTTATAACTCTGGTGTATAAGTTGATTAATATTTCTTGTTCTCTTTTATTATTCTATTAGACTTTCAACTGCTCTGATATGTCAATGTCTACCTTTTCAATTATTTTATTAATACACCCCATAATGTCAGAAGAGCCTAAGGATGCAGTTGAAGCTAATTATTAAGGTGTTTCACATCAGAGATCCATTTGCAGATAATGGCAAGAGAACTCTTGTAGTCATCACCATGTGAGGCCAGTGTCTGAGCTGGTGGTCTTATCATGCATTAACCCATTTTTACATTTTTTCATTATGGGGACAAGGCCTTTCTTTCTTTTTTTTTTTTGTACAAAGTATTTTGTTTATTTTAGTTTACAGGTTGCTTTGTCATCCTTGTCCATGTCTGTTTCAACAAGACAGGGATGGCCTTAAAAAGAAACAATATATTAAGAAATAAAACATTAACAATTGTAAATACAAAATATTGTTTAAAAACATACAAAAAATTCTCTAGAAATACCCTAAAAATAAAATGCAGCTTTGAGGAGAAAGATGCAAAGGGAAGCAGTGCATTACCAAACCCCAAAATATAACTGTTATGCGCCCCAGAGGAGGAAGAGGAAAAGGCAGCATTAGGAGTCCCATGGTTGCAGAACTTATGCCTCTCACTTTGGGCCTGCCTATCTCTTTTTTTTTTTTTTTTAATAAATAAAAAAAAAATGTAATAAATTATAATAAGTAAATAATTTTTTTTAAATAAATGTAATAGCAGCAAAGTCAATTCCATTGAATAAATATGTGGTATGTTGGCATACTTAATTTAACAGGTATGCATTGACATGCTGCAAACAAAGAGAAGCTTAGCTCGTGTCAACAAAAAGTGTACTTTTTAATGCGAATTGTCTAATTTTCTGTGCAATGGCGGATGGCAAAAGTAATGGTAACTGGCATATGTCCTTCTGGGCAAAAAAAGTATAAAAGTCACATTAAAAGCTGGATGCCCTTTAAAAATTGCCAGAATTGATTTTCAAAATTCCACCTCCAACCCCCTCCCCCTCATAGACTTTAATGGTGTTTGGTCATTTTGTTGGATAATGCCCCATGAATAGAACATAGACATATTTGCCCATCCTTTACCTTAAAGTGTATTTATCAATAATTTTTTTTGTTTTTTTTCAGTTTTTATTAGAGTGGGAGAGGATTGGAACCCCTATTCAATTTCAAGATAGAGTCCTCCCACTCTATAAAACCAGACCAATTCTCAGTATTGTTTAATAGAGAAATGTCCCTCACTGTGTAGACTTCCTTTAATTTCTTGTTGTGTCTTTAAGACAGGAGGTAAAAGGGAGTTCTTCTCAATAGGACAGAAAATAAAAAAAATAAAAATACTGAAATTGATTTTAACCTTTACCTATTCTATCCAAAACTAAAAAAAAATACTCAGGCTATACGTACATTTTTAAATATTTTTTTTTAATCTGACTTTCACATTTTTTTCTTGTCCTCTTTTATATTGTTCCTATCACATTGAATTAGTAAGGTTAGCTCCTAGAGCCATGGTAGATTAAAACATACAATATAAATAACCACATGCCATTCGTGTACACCAATATATACAACTAAATTAAAATGCCCAGTGCTAATCAATAAAGAGTGCAAAATGCATTCAAGGTGCTTGAGTCTATTCAAAAAAGTAAAGTCAGTAAGCTGTAATTGATCTTCAAAGCCAAAGTGACTGTGCTGTGTAGGGAAGAGGAAATCAAACTTCCCCTGAATGTCCCACAAGCTCCCTCCAATCACCACCAGTGGCCCCACCTGGGATCGCACTCACCAGAATATGGTGTCCACCTAAGCTTCTACTCATGGATGCTTTTCCAGTAATCAGTGTTATGCTCTCCGGAAGCTTTATGCCCATATAGTTTAAGGAGAGAGGAAGCCAAAACAGCCATCATTGTGTATAAATGTATTTAAAGCTACTCAAATATAAGTAAAAGTATTACACACACTTCTGATGCACCCCTCTCACCGGGAATATTCTGCCAATATGTATAAGGAACTGCCATGCATTTCAAACAGTGGAAGTAATGCAATTCCCGGAAGTTCCCACCTCTATGCATTTTGTCACTTCCAGGATGTAATCAGGAGACAAGGCCACCACCATCTTTTCCGTGTCTTTTATACTTATGTGCTTATCCATAATTAGTCAATGTAAACCGTTTCTCAAATAATATATATTATGGATGTATATTCAATTTAATTATTATACGGCTGCAGGGGATTCAACTGTATTCAGAATAGAGATGACAATAAAATGCGACTTTATTAAACAAGCTTAAAACACACCTAAAAATATCATTTAAAATGCCATCTTTTAGATACATATTATATAGTCTTACCATGTACTGTATATCCTACTGTGTATGTTCTAAACAAACACCACACACCAGCGGTTTAGTCATAAGCATTTACTGGTATTATTACACATGTACATGTTTATGCATACAGGGTAAGTGCATCTCTTCTGTTTTTGGTACATTGATTTCATACGGTGTGTACATATATATATATATATATATGCTATACACGCCATATTAACAGCAGGAGCTACCTGCCTTACCACCGTCCTTTTGCGCAGGTAATTCAATCAGTACACATACAGTAGTAGATTAAGCATTGCAATGACTTTACCATTCAAATGGCATCTTCGCTGTACGTTCACAACACCACAGCCAGTTAGTACACCATACCTACAATGTCTGTATTGTGAGCTGGGGAATCGGTAAGAGGTACAAAGCTCCCTAGAATGAGCAGACTTTAAGGCGCAGATACCAATCCAGTGAGGTAGTGACAACAGGGATGTGTTTATTCATGCTATTAACAAGTGCTGTACAGTGCTCCAGAAAATACACAGAGCAAACACTTCCGAAACAAAACCCTAGCCGTGTCCAAGCACTAACTACACAAATAAAAGCCCTCCCTATCAGACCGAGCATGCCTAAGGCTTGCAAGTGTCCACACATGCAGCTCTACAACTTGCCCGCACCAACCTTTGCAGCTCTCCTCAGACACAACTTGTCTGATTTCCCAGGAGGAGAGCACTGACTGTCTGTCTCAGGTGATTTTAAATTGACCCAGGGGAGAGGACCAAGTCTTGAACTGGACTGTGGATCAAAGATCCCTAAATGTGTATGAGAGGAGCCTGGCAGATGTGTAAATCCTGAACAGACCCTTACCGGCTCTCTCTGGGATGCTCTGCTTCATATTCCTCCCCCCCAGGGTTTGCAACCCCGTGTTGCCCAAACGGAGTGAACATGGCACAGGGCATCTACATTCCCTATCTTAACACCTGGTCTGTATTTTACTGTGAAGGAATAATCCAGTAGAGCAAAAAAACACCAGTTCTCCTGTCTATTCATCTCCTTCTTTGGAGCCATTCATTTGAGTGGAGCATGGCCAGTTATTAACCACATCCATACCGGCGCATAGTAATATGACGCCGGCAGGATGGCTTTACCGTTCCGGGCGGCCGTCATATGACGTCCGCCCGCTCTAGCTGCTACTGCGCGCCCCCGGGGGCGCGCATCGCAGCGATCAGGGATGAGGCTCGTCCCTCGGACATAGCCCATCCCTGATCAAGGTAAACAGCCAATAGAAATTGGCTGTTTACCATGTGATCGGCTGTGTCAATCACAGCCGATCACATGAGCGGCTCCAGCACGAGCCGCTCGTTCTCTCTGCCATGCGCGCCCCCGGGGGCGCGCAGAGCAGCGATCGGGGACGAGGCTCGTCCCTCGGACAGAGTCGATCCCCGATCTAGGTAAAGAGCCAATGAAATTGGCTCTTTACCACGTGACCGGCTGTGTCCAATCACAGCCGGTCACAAATGTCAACAGAGAACACGGTAACTAGCTGTCACCGTGTTCTCCTCCTCACACACTGATCCTGTGTGAGGAAGAGAGTGTGGTAACAGCTAGTTACCAAATACAGTGCCCCCCAAACACACTGATTGCCCCCCCCCCCAATAAAGAGCACCTGTCACTAGCCCATCAAAGTACCCGAGTACCTGTCACTAGCCCATCAGGTACTCTGATGACAGGTACTCGGATACTCTGATGGGCTGATGACAGGTACTCGGGTACTCTGATGACGGGTACTCTGATGACAGGTACTCGAGTACTCTGATGACAGGTACTCGGGTACTCTGATGACAGGTACTCGGGTACTCTGATGTCGGGTACTCTGATGACAGGTACTCGGGTACTCTGATGACAGGTACTCGGGTACTCTGATGACGGGTACTCGGGTACTCTGATGACAGGTACTCGGGTACTCTGATGACGGGTACTCGGGTACTCTGATGACAGGTACTCGGGTACTCTGATGACAGGTACTCGGGTACTCTGATGACGGGTACTCTGATGACAGGTACTCGGGTACTCTGATGACGGGTACGCAGGTACTCTGATGACGGGTACTCGGGTACTCTGATGACGGGTACTCGGGTACTCTGATGACAGGTACTCGGGTACTCTGATGACGGATACTCGGGTACTCTGATGTCAACGGAGTACCCGTCATCAGAGTACCTGAGTACCTGTCACCTACCCATCAGAGTACCCGAGTACCTGTCACCTACCCATCAGAGTACCCGAGTACCTTCCACCTGCTCATCAGAGTACCTGACGCCTGAAGTACCCGAGTACTTGCCGCCTGCTCATCAGTACCCATCACTACTCATCAGTACTCATCAGTACCTATCACGTATCAGTACTGATCATCAGTACCCATCAGTACAGTATCACCTATCAGTACTACTCATCAGTACCTATCACCTGCCTGTCACCTGCCCATCAGAGTACCCGAGTACCTGTCACCTGCCTATCGGAGTACCCGAGTACCTGCCACCTGCTCATCAGTACCAGAGTACCTGTCACCTGCCTGTCACCTGCCCAACAAAGTACCCGAGTACCTGTCACCCTTCATACAGCCACCATGTCCAAGTCCAAAAAGGTTTATATACGTCCTCCGTTTAAACCTAAATACCGGTGTTATGGCAGCAGATAGCTGCCATAACCCTGGTATTTTTTTAAACGGTGGATGTTTGGCTTTCCGATAAGGGTGGTCCCAGCGGCGGATTCGCCGTGGGATCACCCTTCCGGGATGGTGGAAGAGGTGCCCCCCCCCTCCCGCCGCGTCCGGTCCTTTTCCCCGCTTACCGGACCCGCCGGCAGCGGGGAAAACGATCCGGTCCCGGATTCTCACAGACAGGATGTTGAGTGAGGGCAAGCTTGCCCTCACTTGACTCTATGGTCTTGGAGGATCGGAGCTACAAAAAATGTTGTTGCCTAGCAACCGGTTTAAAGGTCCTTTTTTTTTTTTTTTTTCATTTTATATAATATTTTTTTTTTTCTATCTTTTAGTGTACTTGTGAGATCTGAGGACTTTTTGACCCCAGATCTCACAAAAAAGAGGTCCTGTCGTGCCTTTTTCTATTACAAGTAATGTTTACATTTCTTGTAATAGAAATAAAAATGATAATTTTTTTTTTTGTTAAACGGTGTAAAAATAAAAAAATAATAAATAAAATAAATAGTAAAAAAAAAAAAAAAATTAAAGCGCCCTGTCCCCGTTAGCTCGCGCGCAGAAGCAACGCATACGGAAACCCCGCCCACATATGTAAACGGTGTTCAAACCACACATGTGAGGTATCGCCGCGATCGTTATGGCAAGGGGAATAATTTGAGCCCTAGACCTCCTCTGTAACTCAAAGATGGCAACCTGTAGAAATTTTTAAATTGTCACCTATGGGGATTTTTAAGTACCAAAGTTTGTCGCCATTCCGTGAGCGTGCGCAATTTTGAAACATGACATGTTGGGTATCTATTTACTCGGCGTAACATTATCTTTCACATTATGGAAAAAAATTGGGCTAACTTTACTGTTTTCTTATTTTTTAATTAAAAAAAGTGAATTTTTTCCAAAAAAATTGCGTTTGGAAGACCGCTGCGCAAATACGGTGTGATAAAAAATATTGCAATAATCTCCATTTTAATCTCTAGGGTCTCTGCTAAAAAAAAATATATAATGTTTGGGGGTTCTAAGCAGTTTTCTAGCAAAACAACTGATTTTAGCTTGTAAACACCAAATGTCAAAAATAGGCCTAGGCAAGTGGCTAGGATGCATGATGATGCTCCTTGGATGTTGGGCCCCTCTATATGGCTAGGCTGTGAAAAAGTCTCACACATGTGGTATTGCCATACTCAGGAGGAGTGGCAGAATGTATTTTGGGGTGTCATTTTTGCTGTGTACATGCTATGTGTTAGGAATATCCTATAAATTGACAACGTTTTAGGAAAAAAAAGAAAAAAAATTTCTTTTCTTCATTTTCCCAAGAATTGTGGGGAAAAATTATAACTTCAAAAAACTCACCATGCCTCTTACTAAATACCTTGGACTGTCTACTTTACAAAAAGGGGTCATTTGGGGGGTATTTGTACTGTCCTGACATTTCAGGGCCTCAAGAAAGGAGATAGGCCATCAGTACATCTGGTGTGATCAATTTTCAGTAATTGGTACCATAGCTTCTAGACTCAATAACTTTCACACAGACTAAATAATATACACTAATTTGGGTTAATTTTACCAGAGATATGTAGCAGTATAAATTTTGGCCTAAATGTATGAAGAAAAATTAATTTTTTGCAAAATTGTATAATAGAAACTAAAAAAAAGTGTTTTTTTTTTCAAAATTTTTGCTTTTTTTGCTTATATCACGAAGAAAAAAAAAAACAGTTGTGATCAAATACCACCAAAAGAAAGCTCTATTTGTGTGAAAAAAATGATAAAAATTTTGTTTGGTTACAGTGTAGCATGACTAAGCAATTGTCATTCAAAGTGTGAGAGTGCTGAAAGATGAAAATTGGTCTGGGAAGGAAGGGGGTCTAACTGCTCTGTATTGAAGTGGTTAAATTAAAACTGGCACCCTAACAAATAGTACCTTAGCACATCTAAGGCCCATTTTTTGACTAAACATTCCTTTTCAAAGACTGCATATTTATTCTCATGTTTATTATGTTTTCTGCTCAGGTAGAATAGAGGGTTTTCTTCCCTCACTGTATACCTGTGACAACACTGCCCCAATACCAACATCAGATGCATCCACCTGAACCAAAAAATCCCTGGAGAAATCGGGGAAGTACAGTACTGGCTGTGCACAAAGGGCCCTCTTCAGAACTTGGAAAGACTCTTCTGCTACTGGGGACCATTTAACTAGTACCGAGTCTTTCCCATTTGTAGGGTCTGCTACAGCATATATCTGAACACAGCAAGTCCACCTAGTACAGTGAATATGCTAGTCATCACCAGGGGTGTAACTATAAATCACAGGGTCCCATAGAAAAAATTTTGATTATATTGAGGTAAGTGTGAATGTGTAGAGGGAAAGACTGGATCACTTTCAGTCAGGGTAAAAGTTATTATTTAAAGTAATGCTATCATTAGTTTAAAGAGCCACTGACACCTTGCCAATGAGACCCAGTTACACAAATGTTGTCAATTTTCCCTGGCCTCTTCCACATCTGGTGACACATTACC
The DNA here is from genome assembly GCF_965119305.1 of Pelophylax lessonae. Lineage (NCBI taxonomy): Eukaryota > Metazoa > Chordata > Amphibia > Anura > Ranidae > Pelophylax > Pelophylax lessonae. The sequence continues at coordinate 113,719,174 of NC_138777.1, forward strand.
TGGTGCTTACAGGTATGGGGGACCATGCGACCCAGTCTGACAGATGGAGCAGGTGACAATCCTAATCCCTGCAGTCACTGACACCTTCGATTAAAATGTGGCTCCAGAGGAGGAAGTAGATGTGAGGGAGTGCTGACAGGGTGAATATAAGAGGGTTGGCGGGGCCCTTTTGAAAAGACCCTGACACTTTTCCCTGCACTGGCAAGGTAACAGTATTATTATGTAACAGAATCCAAAACAAAAATGTCCCTGCATTGGTAGTCAGTGAGAAAAAATGTCCAGCAACATTGGTCAATGGTCGTAAAAATGCTTGGCATCAATGGTCATCATTGTGCAACATTGTTTAGCGAAAGAAAAATGTCTGGCATTTTGGCCAGTCATGTGATACTTTCTCACATGACAAGAAACAGAAAGTGTTGATAGATTTCTCTCTTCTCCTGTACTGCAGCTATGCTGGTTTAACCCCTTCCATAATCCTCGCCATAATAAAATGACGGCGGCAGGAAGTCTTTCTCGATCCGGGCGGACGTCATATGACGGCGCCCGGATCTCCCCGCTACTGCGCGCCCCCGGGGTGGCTGTTTACCACGTGATCGGCTGTGTCAATCACAGCCGATCACATGAGCGGCTCCAGCGCGCCGATCAGGGACGAGGCTCATCCCTCGGACAGAGCCCATCCCCGATCTAGGTAAAGAGCCAATGAAATTGGCTTTTTACCACGTGACCGGCTGTGTCCAATCACAGCCGGTCACAAATGTCAACAGAGAACACGGTAACTAGCTGTCACCGTGTTCTCCTCCTCACACACTGATCCTGTGTGAGGAGGAGATTGTGGTAACAGCTAGTTACCAAATACAGTGCACCCCAAACACACTGATTGCCCCCCCCCAATAAAGAGCACCTGTCACTAGCCCATCAAAGTACCCGAGTACCTGTCACCAGCCCATCAGGTACTCTGATGACAGGTACTCGGGTACTCTGATGGGCTGGTGACAGGTACTCGGGTACTCTGATGGGCTGGTGACAGGTACTCGGGTACTCTGATGGGCTGGTGAAAGGTACTCGGGTAATCTGATGGGCTGGTGACAGGTACTCGGGTACTCTGGGCTGGAGACAGGTACTCGGGTACTCTGATGGGATACAGAGAGGTACTCGGGTACTCTGATGGGCTGGTGACAGGTATTCGGGTACTCTGATGACGGGTACTCGGGTACTCTGGCGAAGGGTACTTGGGTACTCTGATGACAGGTACTTGGGTACTTTGAGTACCTGTCACCGGAGTACCCGAGTACCCGTCATCAGAGTACCCGAGTACCTGTCATCAGAGTACCTGAGTACCTGTCAGCTACCCATCAGAGTACCCGAGTACCTTCCACCTGCTCATCAGAGTACCTGACACCTGAAGTATCTGAGTACTTGCCGCCTGCTCATTAGTACCCATCACTACTCATCAGTACTCATCAGTACCCATCAGTACCTATCACCTATCAGTATCAGTACTGATCATCCGTACCCATTAGTACAGTATCAGTATCACCCATAAGTATCAGTACTACTCATCAGTACCCATCACCTGCCTGTCACCTGCCCATCAGAGTACCCGAGTACCTGTCACCTGCCCATCGGAGTACTCGAGTACCTGTCACCTGCCCAGCAAAGTACCCGAGTACCTGTCACCCTTCATACAGCCACCATGTCCAAGTCCAAAAAGGTTTATATACGTCCTCCGTTTAAACCTAAATACCGGTGTTATGGCAGCAGATAGCTGCCATAACCCTGGTATTTTTTTAAACGGTGGACGGTTGGCTTTCCGATAAGGGTGGTCCCAGCGGCGGATTTGCCGCGGGATCACCCTTCCGGGATGGCGGAAGAGGTGCCCCCCTCCTGCCGCGTTCCGGTCCTTCTTCCCGCTTACCGGACCTGCCGGCAGTGGGGAAAATGATCCGGTCCCGGATCCTCACAGACAGGATGTCGAGTGAGGGCAAGGTTTCCCTCACTCGACTCTATGGTCTTGGAGGACCGGAGCTACGGCAAATGTCGTTGCCTAGCAACCGGTTTAAAGGTCCCTTTTTTTTTTTTTTTTCATTTTATTTTATTTATTTATTTTTTTTCTATCTTTTAGTGTACTTGTGAGATCTGAGGACTTTTTGACCCCAGATCTCACAAAAAAGAGGTCCTGTTGTGCCTTTTTCTATTACAAGGAATGTTTACATTCCTTGTTATAGAAATAAAAATGATCATTTTTTTTTTAAACGGTGTAAAAATAAAAAATAATAAATAAAATAAATAGTAAAAAAAAAACAAAACAAAACATTAAAGCGCCCTGTCCCCGTGAGCTCGCGCACAGAAGCGAACGCATACAGAAACCCCGCCCACATATGTAAATGGTGATCAAACCACACATGTGAGGTATCGCCGCAATCGTTAGAGCAAGAGCAATAATTTGAGCCCTAGACCTCCTCTGTAACTCTAAGATGGCAACCTGTAGAAATTTTTAAAATGTCGCCTATGGGGATTTCTAAGTACCAAAGTTTGTCGCCATTCCACGAGCGTGCGCAATTTTGAAGCATGACATGTTGGGTATCTATTTACTCGGCGTAACATTATCTTTTACATTATGGAAAAACATTGGGCTAACTTTACTGGTTTCTTATTTTTTAATTCAAAAAAGTGAATTTTTTCCAAAAAAAATTGCGTTTGGAAGACCGCTGCTCAAATACAGTGTGATAAAAAATATTGCAATAATCTCCATTTTATTCTCTAGTGTCTCTGCTAAAAAAAATATATAATGTTTGGGGGTTCTAAGCAGTTTTCTAGCAAAAACAACTGATTTTAGCTTGTAAACACCAAATGTCAAAAATAGGCCTAGGCAAGTGGCTAGGATGCATGATGGTGCTCCTTGGATGTTGGGCCCCTCTATATGGCTAGGCTGTGAAAAAGTTTCACACATGTGGTATTGCCATACTCAGGAGGAGTGGCAGAATGTATTTTGGGGTGCCATTTTTGCTGTGTACATGCTATGTGTTAGGAATATCCTATAAATTGACAACTTTGTGTAAAAAAAAAAAGTTTTTATTTTTTTCACACATTTTCCAAAAACTTGTGGAAAAAAATGACATGTTCAAACGACCCGTAATGCCTCATAGAATATACGTTGGAGTGTTTGCTTTCCAAAATGGGGTAATTTTGTGGACTTTTCCATTGTATTGGTGCTCTAGGGCCTTCAAAAGTGTGATAGGTAGTAAGAAAGTTTTATGTGTATTTATGCTCCTAGAACGCCTGAAGGTGCTACTTGGATGTGGAGTCTCTTTTTGTGGCCAAGCTGTGTAAAAGTCTCACACATGTGGTATCACCATTAGTGTTGAGCGAACACGGACTGTATTATTCGTGTTCGTACCGAATAATTGGATTTTTTGTACCCGAACACGGACACGGACATTTTACTGTATGTTCGGGTAAAAATCCGTGTTCGGTCGTTTTATTTCCGGGTTTTGCATGCTTTGGCGCTCTTTTCATGGCGGGCTTTCAACAGCCAATCAACAATCGTTTAACTGGTGTGCCTTAAGCCATCCCAGCCATGCCTGCAAATGTCTCAGTAGCTGTGATTGGCCGTCTGAAGCATGTGACCAAGTCTTTATAAGTTCGAGGCAGCCGCAGCGGCGTCATTATGCTGCTTAGATTCAGGGACAGAGCACACATCAACGTGCTGGCTGCTGATTAGGGAAAGATAGGCAGGAAAAAACCATTTGTGTCCGGATAGAATTGAGGGACAGGTCGGAGTGTTTAGGCAGGGCGAGTTGTAGGCATTTTAGGGATAGAGTCTGCTGAATTATATAGGGTCAGTGTCTTCTACAAACTACAATCGATATTGCTGTGTGGGGGGTGGGGTGAATCTGCACTCAATCCTGATCTACGATCTCTTCTCAATCCTGTTAGGGACAGAGTCTGCTGAATTTTAGGGAAACTGTGTTCTACAAACTACAATCGATATTGCTGTGTGGGGGGTGGGGTGAATCTGCACTCAATCCTGATCTACGATCTCTTCTCAATCCTGTTAGGGACAGAGTCTGCTGAATTTTAGGGAAACTGTGTTCTACAAACTACAATCGATATTGCTGTGTGGGGGGTGGGGTGAATCTGCACTCAATCCTGATCTACGATCTCTTCTCAATCCTGTTAGGGACAGAGTCTGCTGAATTTTAGGGAAACTGTGTTCTACAAACTACAATCGATATTGCTGTGTGGTGTGGGATTGGAGATAGGCAGGTGTCAGTGATCCACATCCATTTTTCTGTGTGTGAGCTGTAGTGAACACAATCTTTTTGGGCTGCAGTGAACACAATCTTTTTGGGCTGCAGTGAACACAATCTTTTTGGGCTGCAGTGAACACAATCTTTTTGGGCTGCAGTGAACACAATCTTTTTGGGCTGCAGTGAACACAATCTTTTTGGGGTGCAGTGAACAAAATCTTTTTGGGGTGCAGTGAACACAATCCTTTTTGGTGTGCAGTGAACACAATCTTTGTGGGGTGCAGTGAACAAAATCCTTTGTGGGGTGCAGTGAACACAATCTTTTTGGGGTGCAGTGAACAAAATCCTTTTTGGGGTGCAGTGAACAACATCCTTTTTGGGGTGCAGTGAACACAATCTTTTTGGGGTGCAGTGAACAAAATCCTTTGTGGGGTGCAGTGAACACAATCTTTTTGGGGTGCAGTGAACACAATCTTTTTGGGGTGGAGTGAACAACATCCTTTTTGGGGTGCAGTGAACAAAATCCTTTTTGGGGTGCAGTGAACAAAATCATTTTTGGGGTGCAGTGAACACAATCTTTTTGGGGTGCAGTGAACACAATCTTTGTGGGGTGCAGTGAACACAATCTTTTTGGGGTGGAGTGAACAACATCCTTTTTGGGGTGCAGTGAACAACATCCTTTTTGGGGTGCAGTGAACACAATCTTTTTGGGGTGCAGTGAACACAATCTTTGTGGGGTACAGTGAACAGAATCTTTGTGGGGTGCAGTGAACACAATCTTTGGGGGGTACAGTGAACACAATCTTTGTGAGGTGCAGTGAACACAATCTTTGTGGGGTGCAGTGAACACAATCATTGTGGGGTGCAGTGAACTCAATCTTTGTGGGGTACAGTGAACACAATCTCATACTGAAGGTTTGAGGGTGCTGCCTGTTCCATACTCCCCCTACTCCTCATCTAGCCTTTTAGGGGTACAAACAATAGTAATTGGGGCCTAGTGTGGTTGTGTACGTGTGATATACATACACTTTTTTGGGATCATATTTTCTATTCCGCTATTTAATCAAAAACCTTTGGGGATCAGTTAAATTGGGGGATAGTCTGTGTTGGTACGTGTGAGAGAGATCCACCTTTCCAAGTTGTTGGGGTTCATCTCATACTTCTGAAGGTTTGAGGGTGCTGCCTGTTCCATACTCCCCCTACTCCTAGCCTTTTAGGGGTACAAACAATAGTAATTGGGGCCTAGTGTGGTTGTGTACGTGTGATATACATACACTTTTTTGGGATCATATTTTCTATTCCGCTATTTAATCAAAAACCTCTGGGGATCAGTTAAATTGGGGGATAGTCTGTGTTGGTACGTGTGAGAGAGATCCACCTTTCCAAGTTGTTGGGGTTCATCTCATACTTCTGAAGGTTTGAGGGTGCTGCCTGTTCCATACTCCCCCCTACTCCTAGCCTTTTAGGGGTACAAACAATAGTAATTGGGGCCTAGTGTGGTTGTGTACGTGTGATATACATACACTTTTTTGGGATCATATTTTCTATTCCGCTATTTAATCAAAAACCTCTGGGGATCAGTTAAATTGGGGGATAGTCTGTGTTGGTACGTGTGAGAGAGATCCACCTTTCCAAGTTGTTGGGGTTCATCTCATACTTCTGAAGGTTTGAGGGTGCTGCCTGTTCCATACTCCCCCCTACTCCTAGCCTTTTAGGGGTACAAACAATAGTAATTGGGGCCTAGTGTGGTTGTGTACGTGTGATATACATACACTTTTTTGGGATCATATTTTCTATTCCGCTATTTAATCAAAAACCTCTGGGGATCAGTTAAATTGGGGGATAGTCTGTGTTGGTACGTGTGAGAGAGATCCACCTTTCCAAGTTGTTGGGGTTCATCTCATACTTCTGAAGGTTTGAGGGTGCTGCCTGTTCCATACTCCCCCTACTCCTAGCCTTTTAGGGGTACAAACAATAGTAATTGGGGCCTAGTGTGGTTGTGTACGTGTGATATACATACACTTTTTTGGGATCATATTTTCTATTCCGCTATTTAATCAAAAACCTTTGGGGATCAGTTAAATTGGGGGATAGTCTGTGTTGGTACGTGTGAGAGAGATCCACCTTTCCAAGTTGTTGGGGTTCATCTCATACTTCTGAAGGTTTGAGGGTGCTGCCTGTTCCATACTCCCCCTACTCCTAGCCTTTTAGGGGTACAAACAATAGTAATTGGGGCCTAGTGTGGTTGTGTACGTGTGATATACATACACTTTTTTGGGATCATATTTTCTATTCCGCTATTTAATCAAAAACCTCTGGGGATCAGTTAAATTGGGGGATAGTCTGTGTTGGTACGTGTGAGAGAGATCCACCTTTCCAAGTTGTTGGGGTTCATCTCATACTTCTGAAGGTTTGAGGGTGCTGCCTGTTCCATACTCCCCCCTACTCCTAGCCTTTTAGGGGTACAAACAATAGTAATTGGGGCCTAGTGTGGTTGTGTACGTGTGATATACATACACTTTTTTGGGATCATATTTTCTATTCCGCTATTTAATCAAAAACCTCTGGGGATCAGTTAAATTGGGGGATAGTCTGTGTTGGTACGTGTGAGAGAGATCCACCTTTCCAAGTTGTTGGGGTTCATCTCATACTTCTGAAGGTTTGAGGGTGCTGCCTGTTCCATACTCCCCCCTACTCCTAGCCTTTTAGGGGTACAAACAATAGTAATTGGGGCCTAGTGTGGTTGTGTACGTGTGATATACATACACTTTTTTGGGATCATATTTTCTATTCCGCTATTTAATCAAAAACCTCTGGGGATCAGTTAAATTGGGGGATAGTCTGTGTTGGTACGTGTGAGAGAGATCCACCTTTCCAAGTTGTTGGGGTTCATCTCATACTTCTGAAGGTTTGAGGGTGCTGCCTGTTCCATACTCCCCCTACTCCTAGCCTTTTAGGGGTACAAACAATAGTAATTGGGGCCTAGTGTGGTTGTGTACGTGTGATATACATACACTTTTTTGGGATCATATTTTCTATTCCGCTATTTAATCAAAAACCTCTGGGGATCAGTTAAATTGGGGGATAGTCTGTGTTGGTACGTGTGAGAGAGATCCACCTTTCCAAGTTGTTGGGGTTCATCTCATACTTCTGAAGGTTTGAGGGTGCTGCCTGTTCCATACTCCCCCTACTCCTAGCCTTTTAGGGGTACAAACAATAGTAATTGGGGCCTAGTGTGGTTGTGTACGTGTGATATACATACACTTTTTTGGGATCATATTTTCTATTCCGCTATTTAATCAAAAACCTCTGGGGATCAGTTAAATTGGGGGATAGTCTGTGTTGGTACGTGTGAGAGAGATCCACCTTTCCAAGTTGTTGGGGTTCATCTCATACTTCTGAAGGTTTGAGGGTGCTGCCTGTTCCATACTCCCCCTACTCCTAGCCTTTTAGGGGTACAAACAATAGTAATTGGGGCCTAGTGTGGTTGTGTACGTGTGATATACATACACTTTTTTGGGATCATATTTTCTATTCCGCTATTTAATCAAAAACCTTTGGGGATCAGTTAAATTGGGGGATAGTCTGTGTTGGTACGTGTGAGAGAGATCCACCTTTCCAAGTTGTTGGGGTTCATCTCATACTTCTGAAGGTTTGAGGGTGCTGCCTGTTCCATACTCCCCCTACTCCTAGCCTTTTAGGGGTACAAACAATAGTAATTGGGGCCTAGTGTGGTTGTGTACGTGTGATATACATACACTTTTTTGGGATCATATTTTCTATTCCGCTATTTAATCAAAAACCTTTGGGGATCAGTTAAATTGGGGGATAGTCTGTGTTGGTACGTGTGAGAGAGATCCACCTTTCCAAGTTGTTGGGGTTCATCTCATACTTCTGAAGGTTTGAGGGTGCTGCCTGTTCCATACTCCCCCTACTCCTAGCCTTTTAGGGGTACAAACAATAGTAATTGGGGCCTAGTGTGGTTGTGTACGTGTGATATACATACACTTTTTTGGGATCATATTTTCTATTCCGCTATTTAATCAAAAACCTCTGGGGATCAGTTAAATTGGGGGATAGTCTGTGTTGGTACGTGTGAGAGAGATCCACCTTTCCAAGTTGTTGGGGTTCATCTCATACTTCTGAAGGTTTGAGGGTGCTGCCTGTTCCATACTCCCCCTACTCCTAGCCTTTTAGGGGTACAAACAATAGTAATTGGGGCCTAGTGTGGTTGTGTACGTGTGATATACATACACTTTTTTGGGATCATATTTTCTATTCCGCTATTTAATCAAAAACCTCTGGGGATCAGTTAAATTGGGGGATAGTCTGTGTTGGTACGTGTGAGAGAGATCCACCTTTCCAAGTTGTTGGGGTTCATCTCATACTTCTGAAGGTTTGAGGGTGCTGCCTGTTCCATACTCCCCCTACTCCTAGCCTTTTAGGGGTACAAACAATAGTAATTGGGGCCTAGTGTGGTTGTGTACGTGTGATATACATACACTTTTTTGGGATCATATTTTCTATTCCGCTATTTAATCAAAAACCTCTGGGGATCAGTTAAATTGGGGGATAGTCTGTGTTGGTACGTGTGAGAGAGATCCACCTTTCCAAGTTGTTGGGGTTCATCTCATACTTCTGAAGGTTTGAGGGTGCTGCCTGTTCCATACTCCCCCTACTCCTAGCCTTTTAGGGGTACAAACAATAGTAATTGGGGCCTAGTGTGGTTGTGTACGTGTGATATACATACACTTTTTTGGGATCATATTTTCTATTCCGCTATTTAATCAAAAACCTTTGGGGATCAGTTAAATTGGGGGATAGTCTGTGTTGGTACGTGTGAGAGAGATCCACCTTTCCAAGTTGTTGGGGTTCATCTCATACTTCTGAAGGTTTGAGGGTGCTGCCTGTTCCATACTCCCCCTACTCCTAGCCTTTTAGGGGTACAAACAATAGTAATTGGGGCCTAGTGTGGTTGTGTACGTGTGATATACATACACTTTTTTGGGATCATATTTTCTATTCCGCTATTTAATCAAAAACCTTTGGGGATCAGTTAAATTGGGGGATAGTCTGTGTTGGTACGTGTGAGAGAGATCCACCTTTCCAAGTTGTTGGGGTTCATCTCATACTTCTGAAGGTTTGAGGGTGCTGCCTGTTCCATACTCCCCCTACTCCTAGCCTTTTAGGGGTACAAACAATAGTAATTGGGGCCTAGTGTGGTTGTGTACGTGTGATATACATACACTTTTTTGGGATCATATTTTCTATTCCGCTATTTAATCAAAAACCTCTGGGGATCAGTTAAATTGGGGGATAGTCTGTGTTGGTACGTGTGAGAGAGATCCACCTTTCCAAGTTGTTGGGGTTCATCTCATACTTCTGAAGGTTTGAGGGTGCTGCCTGTTCCATACTCCCCCTACTCCTAGCCTTTTAGGGGTACAAACAATAGTAATTGGGGCCTAGTGTGGTTGTGTACGTGTGATATACATACACTTTTTTGGGATCATATTTTCTATTCCGCTATTTAATCAAAAACCTCTGGGGATCAGTTAAATTGGGGGATAGTCTGTGTTGGTACGTGTGAGAGAGATCCACCTTTCCAAGTTGTTGGGGTTCATCTCATACTTCTGAAGGTTTGAGGGTGCTGCCTGTTCCATACTCCCCCCTACTCCTAGCCTTTTAGGGGTACAAACAATAGTAATTGGGGCCTAGTGTGGTTGTGTACGTGTGATATACATACACTTTTTTGGGATCATATTTTCTATTCCGCTATTTAATCAAAAACCTCTGGGGATCAGTTAAATTGGGGGATAGTCTGTGTTGGTACGTGTGAGAGAGATCCACCTTTCCAAGTTGTTGGGGTTCATCTCATACTTCTGAAGGTTTGAGGGTGCTGCCTGTTCCATACTCCCCCCTACTCCTAGCCTTTTAGGGGTACAAACAATAGTAATTGGGGCCTAGTGTGGTTGTGTACGTGTGATATACATACACTTTTTTGGGATCATATTTTCTATTCCGCTATTTAATCAAAAACCTCTGGGGATCAGTTAAATTGGGGGATAGTCTGTGTTGGTACGTGTGAGAGAGATCCACCTTTCCAAGTTGTTGGGGTTCATCTCATACTTCTGAAGGTTTGAGGGTGCTGCCTGTTCCATACTCCCCCTACTCCTAGCCTTTTAGGGGTACAAACAATAGTAATTGGGGCCTAGTGTGGTTGTGTACGTGTGATATACATACACTTTTTTGGGATCATATTTTCTATTCCGCTATTTAATCAAAAACCTCTGGGGATCAGTTAAATTGGGGGATAGTCTGTGTTGGTACGTGTGAGAGAGATCCACCTTTCCAAGTTGTTGGGGTTCATCTCATACTTCTGAAGGTTTGAGGGTGCTGCCTGTTCCATACTCCCCCCTACTCCTAGCCTTTTAGGGGTACAAACAATAGTAATTGGGGCCTAGTGTGGTTGTGTACGTGTGATATACATACACTTTTTTGGGATCATATTTTCTATTCCGCTATTTAATCAAAAACCTCTGGGGATCAGTTAAATTGGGGGATAGTCTGTGTTGGTACGTGTGAGAGAGATCCACCTTTCCAAGTTGTTGGGGTTCATCTCATACTTCTGAAGGTTTGAGGGTGCTGCCTGTTCCATACTCCCCCCTACTCCTAGCCTTTTAGGGGTACAAACAATAGTAATTGGGGCCTAGTGTGGTTGTGTACGTGTGATATACATACACTTTTTTGGGATCATATTTTCTATTCCGCTATTTAATCAAAAACCTCTGGGGATCAGTTAAATTGGGGGATAGTCTGTGTTGGTACGTGTGAGAGAGATCCACCTTTCCAAGTTGTTGGGGTTCATCTCATACTTCTGAAGGTTTGAGGGTGCTGCCTGTTCCATACTCCCCCTACTCCTAGCCTTTTAGGGGTACAAACAATAGTAATTGGGGCCTAGTGTGGTTGTGTACGTGTGATATACATACACTTTTTTGGGATCATATTTTCTATTCCGCTATTTAATCAAAAACCTCTGGGGATCAGTTAAATTGGGGGATAGTCTGTGTTGGTACGTGTGAGAGAGATCCACCTTTCCAAGTTGTTGGGGTTCATCTCATACTTCTGAAGGTTTGAGGGTGCTGCCTGTTCCATACTCCCCCTACTCCTAGCCTTTTAGGGGTACAAACAATAGTAATTGGGGCCTAGTGTGGTTGTGTACGTGTGATATACATACACTTTTTTGGGATCATATTTTCTATTCCGCTATTTAATCAAAAACCTCTGGGGATCAGTTAAATTGGGGGATAGTCTGTGTTGGTACGTGTGAGAGAGATCCACCTTTCCAAGTTGTTGGGGTTCATCTCATACTTCTGAAGGTTTGAGGGTGCTGCCTGTTCCATACTCCCCCTACTCCTAGCCTTTTAGGGGTACAAACAATAGTAATTGGGGCCTAGTGTGGTTGTGTACGTGTGATATACATACACTTTTTTGGGATCATATTTTCTATTCCGCTATTTAATCAAAAACCTCTGGGGATCAGTTAAATTGGGGGATAGTCTGTGTTGGTACGTGTGAGAGAGATCCACCTTTCCAAGTTGTTGGGGTTCATCTCATACTTCTGAAGGTTTGAGGGTGCTGCCTGTTCCATACTCCCCCTACTCCTAGCCTTTTAGGGGTACAAACAATAGTAATTGGGGCCTAGTGTGGTTGTGTACGTGTGATATACATACACTTTTTTGGGATCATATTTTCTATTCCGCTATTTAATCAAAAACCTCTGGGGATCAGTTAAATTGGGGGATAGTCTGTGTTGGTACGTGTGAGAGAGATCCACCTTTCCAAGTTGTTGGGGTTCATCTCATACTTCTGAAGGTTTGAGGGTGCTGCCTGTTCCATACCCCCCCTACTCCTCATCTAGCCTTTTAGGGGTACAAACAATAGTAATTGGGGCCTAGTGTGGTTGTGTACGTGCGAGATACATACACTTTTTTTGATCATATTTCCTATTCCGCTATTCAATAAAAACCTTTGGGGATCAATTGAATTGCGGGATAGTCTGTGTCGGTACGTGTGAGAGAGATCCACCTTTCCAAGTTGTTGGGGTTCATCTCATACTTCTGAAGGTTTGAGGGTGCTGCCTGTTCCATACCCCCCCTACTCCTCATCTAGCCTTTTAGGGGTACAAACAATAGTAATTGGGGCCTAGTGTGGTTGTGTACGTGCGAGATACATACACTTTTTTTGATCATATTTCCTATTCCGCTATTCAATAAAAACCTTTGAGGATCAATTGAATTGCGGGATAGTCTGTGTCGGTACGTGTGAGAGAGATCCACCTTTCCAAGTTGTTGGGGTTCATCTCATACTTCTGAAGGTTTGAGGGTGCTGCCTGTTCCATACTCCCCCTACTCCTCATCTAGCCTTTTAGGGGTACAAACAATAGTAATTGGGGCCTAGTGTGGTTGTGTACGTGTGATATACATACACTTTTTTTGGATCATATTTTCTATTCCGCTATTCAATAAAAACCTTTCTAGGGCAAGATCTTAAATTACAGAAATATGAGGAGACCGTCAAATAAGGGCCGTGGCCTGGGTCGTGGTGCTGCTGGTAGAGCTCCTGTTGCAAGGAGAGGACATGGTCGATCTGTGCCAGCTACACGCACAAGTGAAACACCTTCCTCAAGTGTGAGTAGGCGACAGAACCTGCATCAGTATTTGGTAGGGCATCAAACGCCCCTAGAAGTGATGAGGCCAGAACAAGTTGAGGCGATAGTAGATTGGTTTGCTGCTGACAGTGCCTCCAGTTCCTTCACATTGTCTCCCACCCAGTCTACTGCAGAAAGGTCAGAGTTGGCACCTGCAGCCAATGTCCAACCGTCTTTCACCTCACCCCCTTGCAAATCAGGCCAGCAGTCTGAGCCCCAAGCCATACAGCAGTCTCTTATTCTTTTTGAGGACTCTGTCAGCAGGGTTTCCCAGGGCCATCCACCTAGCCCTGCCCCAGAAGTGGAAGAGATTGAGTGCAGCGATGCCCAACCACTTATTCCTCAAGATGAGTACATGCAAGGATCATCGCAGCACGTCTCCGATGATGACGAAACGCAGGTGCCAACTGCTGCGGCGTTCAGCATTGTGGAGACCGACAAGGAGGGCAGGGGTGAAGACTGGGTGGAAGATGATGTGGAGGACGATGAGGTCCTCGACCCCACATGGAATGAACGTCATGCAGGTGAACTGAGTAGTTTGGAGGAAGAGGCGGTGGTCGCACAGAGCCACCAGCACAGCAGAAGAGGGAGCAGGGTGCAGAAGCGGAGCGGCCGTGCCCTAGACACTACGCCCGCTACTGCCCAACGCAGCAAGGGAACGAGCGCACCAAAGTCAGCTCAAAGGAGTTCTCTAGCGTGGAAGTTCTTTAGAAAATGTGCTGATGACAGGACACGAGTGGTTTGCACCCTGTGCAATCAGAGCTTGAAGCGAGGCATGAACCTTCTCAACCTGAGCACAACCTGCATGATCAGGCATCTAAGTGCAAAGCACGAGCTGCAGTGGAGTACACACCTTCAAAACCAAGAAACGTCTCTGGCTCATCCTGCTTCCTCTTCTGCTGCAGTCTCGGCCGCTCCAGCCACATCTGTAGTGATACCGGCACCTGCCACCCCGCAAACAGACGATCTGTCAGCAACACCACCACCTGGGTCACCAACAACCATCTCCACAATGTCCCGTGGAAGCGTTCAGCTTTCCATCTCCCAAACACTTGAGAGGAAGAGGAAGTACCCCCCTACCCACCCGCGATCCCTGGCCCTGAATGCCAGCATTTCAAAATTATTGGCCTTTGAAATGCTGTCATTCCGTCTGGTGGAGACGCACAGTTTTAAAAACCTTATGTCGGTGGCTGTCCCACAGTACGTCGTGCCCAGCCGCCACTACTTTTCCAGGCAAGCCATCCCTTCCCTGCACAACCAAGTGGGGGAAAAAATCAGGTGTGCACTGCGCAACGCCATCTGTGCCAAGGTCCACCTAACTACGGATACGTGGACCAGTAAGCACGGTCAGGGGCGTTATATCTCCCTAACGGCACACTGGGTAAATGCAGTGGCGGATGGGCCTGAGGCGGATAGCAATTTGGCGCATGTCCTTCCACCACCGAGGATTGCAGGGCGCTTCAGTTTGCCTCCTGTTCCTAACTCCTCCTACTCCGCTTCCTCATCCTCTACCGCCTCCTCATCCGGACAGCGTAACACCTTCACCACCAACTTCAGCACGGCCAGGGGTAAACGACAGCAGGCAGTTTTACAACTTGCCTGTTTGGGGGACAAACCACACACCGCGCAGGAGTTGTGGAGGAGCATGGAACAGCAGACAAATGAGTGGTTGCTGCCAGCGAGCCTCAAGCCCGGCCTGGTGGTGTGCGATAACGGGCGAAATCTCATAGCAGCTCTGGGCCTAGCCGGTTTGACGCACATCCCTTGCCTGGCGCATGTGCTGAATTTGGTGGTGCAGAGGTTCCTTAAAAACTACCCCGATATGTCAGAGCTGCTGCAGAAAGTGCGGGCCGTTTGTGCGCACTTTCGGCGTTCTCACCCTGCTGCTGCTCGCCTGGCAGCGCTGCAGCGTAACTTCGGCCTTCCCGCTCACCGCCTCATATGTGACGTGCCCACAAGGTGGAACTCCACCTTGCACATGCTGGAAAGACTGTGCGAGCAGCAGCAGGCCATAGTGGAGTTTCAGCTGCAGCACGCACGCGTGAGTCGCTCTGCGGAACAGCACCACTTCACCACCAATAACTGGGCCTCCATGCGAGACCTGTGTGCCTTGTTGCGCTGTTTTGAGTACTCCACCAACATGGCCAGTGGCAATGACGCCGTTCTCAGCTTAACTATCCCACTTCTATGCCTCCTTGAAAAAACAATTCGGGCGATGATGGAAGAGGATGTGGCACAGGATGAGGAGGAGGAGGAGGATGAAGAGGTAACATTTCCAAGGCTTTCAGGGCAGTCATTCGCAAGGGGCTCCGAGGGTGGGTTCCTGCACACGCAAACGCCAGGGACGCAATTGTCCAGCAGGGGCACAGTTCTGGAGGATGAGGAGGATGAGGAGGAGGAGGAGCTGGAGGAGGAGATGGAACCATGTTCACAGCAGGGTGGCACCCAGGCCAGCTCATGGCCATCACTGGTGCGTGGCTGAGGGGATACAGAGGACACGGACCATACACCTCCCACAGAGGACAGCCTTTCGTCGCCTCTGGGCAGCCTGGCACACATGAGCGATTACATGCTGCAGTGTCTCCACAACGACCGCCGAGTTGCCCACATTCTAACTTGTGCTGATTACTGGGTGGCCACGCTGCTGGATCCCCGTTACAAGGACAACGTACCGTCCTTAATTCACTCACTGGAGCGCGATCGCAAGATGCGCGAGTACAAGCGCACGCTGGTAGACGCCATGCTGCTGGCATTCCCATCTGACAGCGGGGCCACAGTGGAAGCACAAGGCAGAGGAGGAGGAGGAGGAGGTCGCCAACGCAACCAGGGCACCGCCAGCACCTCAGAAGGCAGGGTTAGCATGGCCGAAATGTGGAAAAGCTTTGTCAGCACGCCACAACAAACAGCAGCACCAGCAGCTCAGATGGAACGTCTTAGCAGGAGGCAGCATTTTACCAACATGGTGGAGCAGTATGTGTGCACACGCCTACATGTAGTGAATGACGGGTCTGCCCCCTTCAACTTCTGGGTCTCCAAATTGGGCACATGGCCTGAGCTTGCCCTTTACGCCTTGGAGGTGCTGGCGTGCCCTGCAGCCAGTGTATTATCTGAACGGGTATTTAGCACGGCTGGGGGCGTTATAACAGACAAGCGCAGCCGCCTGTCCAGAGACAATGTGGACAAGCTCACGTTCATTAAAATGAACCAGGCATGGATCCCACGGGACTTTTCCGTACCTTATGCAGAATAGCAATGGATACCGACCTTACCCACCCATTGTTCCATTTTTGCTCTTTCTCACTCTTTTGGGGTGTACCCTCATTTAAAATTTGTGAAAAGAAGCAGTGTTGGCTACCTCGTCCTCCTCCTCAGGGCCAGATTAATGTAGGGTCTATTGGAGCTGCAGCTCCAGGCCCCTACCTTTTATATAGGCCCCGGGTTGGCCATATTCACTGTTACCGCTCTTCTGTCACTTGTAAACACAGAAGTCTGGCTTCTATGCTCACTTCCCCAGGCAGCACCCTCAGAACCTCCCCACACAGCGTGAAGGCCGGACAAGGAGGGACAGTTGGCGATGCATGGATGTGTTTATGGGCTTCAGAGACAGCATCCCATGTTGAATTAGGCATGCATGGCTGCACCCTTCCTCCTCTGGGTGCATGGCAAGGCACGGCCCTAAGGCCCTTCAAAATCCTCAGCACCAAGCCCATGATGCTGTTAATCCGGCCCTGGTCCTCCTCCACCGCCGCTTCCACCTACACCGCCCATAGGTGTGCGCAGCCTATTGCATTAAGGTGTGCACCCCAAAGTTGAAATACACATGCATGTGTTTGCCAGCAGGGAGAGTAATGTATCGGGGCCATGTACCTGTAGGCAAGGAGAAATAGAGCAGAGCAGGTCCCAGGGAGATCTTTCCCATCTCCTCACTGGCAATGCTATGTGCCCTAGGTGATTAGGGTGTGCCCAGGCACACCCAGCACACCCTGTGCGCACGCCTATGTCACCGCCACATCCACCACCACCTCAACCTCCCTCCTACTCCATATGGGCCTCGTCCTTCAGAGATGAAGAAGAACATTGTTTTATTTTTCTGTTTTTTTTTGTTGTTTTAAGTTATTTCCCTATCCACATTTGTTTGCAGAGCACTTGCCATGCTCTTAATTACGTTTTGCTGCCATTTGCAGCACTCTAGCCCTTTCCTTTGGTGTTTTAGAGCCATTTTAGTGCCTTAAAGTTCGGGTCCCCATTGACTTCAATGGGGTTCGGTGTCCGGGAAAAGTTCGGTAAAAGTCCGGGACACGGACCCGGACTTTTTTTTAAAGTTCGGCCGAACCCGTCGAACACGGACATCTAGGTGTCCGCTCAACCCTAATCACCATACTCAGGAGGAGTAGTAGAATGTATTTTGGGGTGTCATTTTTGCTGTGTACATTCTATGTGTTAGAAATAGCTTATAAATTTACAACTTTGTGGGAAAAAAAATAAAAAATAAATTTTTCTTCATTTTCTCAAGAATTGTGGGAAAAAAATTATAACTTCAAAAAACTCACCATGCCTCTTACTAAATACCTTGGACTGTCTACTTTACAAAAAGGGGTCATTTGGGGGGTATTTGTACTGTCCTGACATTTCAGGGCCTCAAGAAAGGTGATAGGCCGTCAGTACATCTGGTGTGATCAATTTTCAGTAATTGGTACCATAGCTTCTAGACTCAATAACTTTCACACAGACTAAAAATATACACTAATTTAGGTTAATTGTACCAGAGATATGTAACAGTATAAATTTTGGCCCAAATGTATGAAGAAAAATTAATTTTTTGCAAAATTTTTTAATAGAAACTAAAAAAAGTATTTTTTTTTCAAAATTTTTGCTCTTTTTTTGCTTATATCACGAAAAAAAAACAGTTGTGATCAAATAACACCAAAAGAAAGCTCTATTTGTGTGAAAAAAATGATAAAAATTTTGTTTGGTTACAGTGTAGCATGACCGAGCAATTGTCATTCAAAGTGTGAGACTGCTGAAAGCTGAAAATTGGTCTGGGCAGGAAGGGGGTCTAACTGCTCTGTATGGAAGCGGTTAAGGTTGACTACTGGCACCAGGTACTAGAATGAGCTTTACAGCACCTAGCACCAGAACATAGAAAGCAGTATGGATGGATGGATGGGAAGTCCTAACAAACTACAGGATTGCCAGTGGTAACTGCTGCCTGGCCCACTCTAGTTAGGATTGTCAAGCTCTTTTCTTTTGACATTTCCCTCAAAATGTCTGTGTTGACTATTGCATTTTAAAAAAAGACAATGTTAACTGGTTTAAACTTTTGAGATATTGGTCACAAAGGGAGTACATTGTTGGCATTAAATCAGATTAAATCAGTCAATTTACATAATTGTGTTGTTTATAGGTGCAGTAAAACAACCATTTCATAGCACTTAAAATTAGGAAGCAGAATGTATGGGTACCCCATAGACATACATTATATTATTTCAAACGATACATAGAAACAATGTTTTTGAATAATTTGTACAGATGTACAAATGTAAAGATGTTTAAAGAAAATATTGTAGATTCCTTTTAGGCTACCTTTAAACTTCCATCCTGGCAGGTTTTTATTGACCACCTGTGTGCCTCTTACACTATGGTTTCCAGACAGTAATAAAAATTTGATATACTTTACTAAAGAAAGGCATTTTTATTTCAGTCTTTGGTAATGTTATGGAGTTCCCCTCACTTCCTGTCTGGTGAAATGTTGTCAGCAGTACAGGAAGAGATAATACATTTCTGTAACAGTTTCAAACTTTTTTGGTTCCTCAAACCAGGCAAAAAATTGGACTTTTTAGGCAATTTTATACATTTTTATAAATGCGATTTTGTGATTCATGCGATTTTATATAAAAAGCATATTTATTTTAAATTAATATATTACAAGTGATTTTGCATGAGGTGGTGCTCCACTTGGGCTAAAGGCCCATAAGTGAGTTGTGAAAGAAAGTAAGAAATTGGTGACATGTGTGATAATGGTGACTTTTAAAATTTCGTTCTCTGTCATCCATGCGATTTCTGGATGTACAGAGGGCTTCTAAATCCAACGCGTTTCGGCTTGTGCCTTTGTCAAGGATTCACCATATCGAAAATTACATTAAGAGTAGTTGTTGAGTGTATATTGTTTTTGTTGTAACAGTTTATGTAATACTTCTTGTGGAAAGTTGCTTACATTTGTATTTTTTGTGCAGATATATTAAGATCAATGCGCATAGGGTACCTCTTTTTTTCTCCCTCTCTTGGGCAGCAGCGAGATCCCATATGAGTTGGAGTGCAGCAGGTGGTAAGTTTGCTAAAAAATGAATAACAGAAGTTTTATGGAGTTTCCATTGCTCCATATAAAGGATATGTGGTCTTTAAGGTGTCATACAACTTACATAGTTTAGGACGTGTGGTTAAGGATCTCTCCCATAATGCTCCTATGCCCTCTAGTGGTCTCCTTTCAGCATCCTGAAGAGTAAATAAATTATTTCTTTGTGTTCTCTTTTACATGACTGTGTATAAAATCATGTGGTATTATAAAGGCAGATTGACTCACATTCAAGGTGCCCCGTTTAACTAGGTGTTAAATTCCTCTCATCAGGTAGGCATGATGCCTGAATCTGATAAAAAAGGAAAGTTTCAATAAAGCTCCAATTTTTATTCCAGTGGGGTTGGAGCCCTCCTTAAGTTTCAAAATACCTTGTACCTTCATGGAGTGGAGAGTCCAGGGGCGTGAGGAGGAGGAAGATAAACTTCTTCCGCTTTCTCCAGGAGGTGCTTCTTCTCCTGTGGATTGGAGATGAATGGCACTCTCCTGGGATCCCCAGTGTCTTTTTTGTAGGCCGTGCATGCGCAGTGCTGCGCAGCGCGGTCCTACATGTCAGGGCGGAAGGTCTTCACTCGGTCCCGCTGTGCATGCGCAAAGTAGGCTGCGCGCGCATCGGCGGGGAGTCCATCCACTGCTGACAATGCAAAAACACCGCCGACACAAAAGGGAGGAACCAGGGCCTTGGGCACGCCAAAGATATATATGGATAACAAACTTATGGCTACAGGTACCCCGCCTGAGCATACAGTGGGGCTTTCCGTGCCGGGTGCTGCCACAAGAAAAAATGAGGGGTGTTCAGAGAGGGGTAAGCCCTTGTCAGAGATCTTGGTCTGCATTTACATTTATTCATAAAAAAACAGCAGTTCATAATATACAATTACGATTCAGTGTATGCATCAATTGTGTTCCTTTTCCCATTATTACCACAGTAATCTTTCTAGTATTTAGTTCCAAGATGCGGAACAAAGCTGATGGGTCTGGGTATTTGTGGGACAGGGGTCAGTCAGTGGAATTGTGGGTGGGTCTGGGACCCCACAGCATAGAGCAAACGGACAAACCATAGCACTGATGCTTTGGTCAACTTGGTGGGGAGAAGGGAGAGAGGATGTAGGGGACCAATGAAGTCCAAGGATGAACATATAGAGGTGTCACTTATATTCCTAGTTTTTAGGTTATATGCCTAAGTTTTCTGTATAGAGCCCCATATCACCAATACTTTTGTAGATGATGCAAAATATCCAAGAAAAAATGAGGGGTGCTTCATCTTGTTTCATTGTGCATGGACTTGCAGTCCTTCATGGAGTATTTTAGTCTGTTTTACTGGATACAAATCCTTCCAGGAATGGCCGATAACTTTCTGCATCTTTTAGGCCTGGTGGAGAGGTTGCTTTCAGACGCTTGAGACAGTGCATTTCTCTTTGTAGTAGGACTTTTTTCCAGTCACCCACCCCCCCCCCCCCTATTGGGTATATGGAGTCTGTCCAGGGCCATGAAATTGACTCTTGGCATTTTTGAGCTATGTTCATACATTACATGTCTACCTAATGGTAGAAAGAAATTGCACATTTGCATACTCAGCATGTGTTTGCCAACTTGTTTGTGAAATTCCTGTTTGGTCTTCCCTATGTAGTAGGATTCACATTCGCACTCCATTAGATAGACGATCCCTTGCGTCTTGCAATTTACAAAGTGCATTGGTAGAAAGTGTTCCCCGTTTGGGAGTGTTTTTGATGTACATCTAGTGATCACCTTGCATTGAATGCAGCTGCCACAGGGAAAAGTGCCCTTTTCCTTGCAGGGGTCTTTTCTTGGTCCCTCCTTGTATTCACTATGTACTAGTGATTGTTTCAGAGATCCTGCTTTTCTGAAGGTGATTTGAGGTTGCGCAGGGATCAGATGTTTTAATGGTCTTCAGTCAGGATGGACCAGTTTTTGTTTAGAATTTTTCTAATCTGGCCATGTTGATTGGTATATCTTATAAAGATCCTACTTATTCTCTTAGTTTCAGTAAGTTCATTTCCAGTAGGTTTTTTGAATAAGATTTCTTGTCGCTCCCTAGTATTTGCCCTATTGAATGTTTTTCTTAGGCATGTTTTAGTATAGCCTCTTGTCATCAAGCGTTTGGTTAAGGCATCTGATTCTTTTTTTAAATCCTCTGGGTTGGTACAATTGAATTTCAATCTTAGGTACTGGCTGTACAGAATCCATTTTTTAAGGACAGTTGGGTGGAAGCTTTCTGCATGGAGTATGGTGTTGCCTGCAGTGTCTTTTCTAAACAGGGTTGTGTTTAGATTTCCGTTTGTGTCTTTGTATACCCATGTGTCAAGGAAGCTGATCTTGTCTTTACTGTATTGCATTGTAAAAAACATGTTGAATTGATAGTTATTCATTTGGTTTTAGACAATCTTTGATGAGGTTTTCAGGGCCATTCCATATGATGAATATATCATCTATATATCTCTGCCATAGTGCTATGTGGCTAGAGTATATGGTATTTTCTTTATCGGCCAGGAACTCCTGTTTCTACCTCCCTAGGTAGATATTGGTGTATGACGGGGCACAGCTTGTACCCATAGCTACACCGCATGTCTGTAGAAAGTATGTACCATGGAAGGAAAAATAGTTGTGATGTAAAATAAATTCCAGCATTTGAATGATGAAATTATTCAATTTACTGTCATGTCGGCTTTGTTTGCTTAGTGCCTGTCTGACTGCCAGAATGCCCTTTTTGTGTGGTATGTTGTTATAAAGAGACTCTACATCAACCGTGACCAAGAAAGTATCTTGTGAGACTGTGATTCCGTTGAGTATCTGGAGGAAATGTATGGTATCTTTTGTGTAAGATGATAGTTTCATCACATTGGAGGTTTATTGAAACTTTCCTTTTTTATCAGATTCAGGCATCATCTCTACCTGTTGAGAGGAATTTAACTCCTAGTTAAACGGGGCACCTTGAATGTGAGTCAAATGAACGAAGGAGCAATATTACAAACTCTTTGGGAATACAGAAGAACCAAACACCCAAGAACCCTGACTTTTTATGCACTACGCAAGATACATAAAGATGCACAGAACCCACCCGGTAGACCCATCATCTAAGGGAATGGGAACATATCAGAAACCGTAAGCCAAGTGATTGACACACACTTGAGGCCACATGTGATGAAACTATCATCTTACACAAAAGATACCATACATTTCCTCCAGATACTCAACGGAATCACGGTCTCACAAGATACTTTCTTGGTCACGGTTGATGTAGAGTCTCCTTATAGCAACATACCACACGAAAAGGGCATTCTGGCAGTCAGACAGGCACTAAGCCAACAAAGCAGACATGACAGTAAACATAGTGCTGGGCATTGCCATGGGGAATATGTACCATAGGGAATATGTACCAATGCAAAAAAAAAAAAGCAAAATTTACATTTTATGCAACTTTGAAAATACATAAATCCTTAAAATAACATACTTGGAGGATTCACAGAAGACATGTAGAGAGATGTCACCACTCCAAACCTCTATAAACATTTCTCACCTCTGGAACTCCCAGTGCTGACCAAAAGGAGCCCACTTGTTCACCACAAACTCAGCAAGATAGCAGGAAGTCACAAACCAATGATATCAGATCACATCCAACTTTATTAAAACCAAACACAGCGCACTGAAGCCCCGTTTAGGACCACGCAGTCGATAAGAGCTTGATCAGAGAAATTCTTGGGGAATGCCTTAAAACTGCATTACAGAATCATATGATGTTTCTGGACAGTCAAAGTAACAGTGCATATTGAACCCTGTAATTAAGGCAGAGTTCCACTCAAAAGTGGAACTTTCGCTTTAAGTGGTCCTGACCCCCTGACATGCCACATTTGGCATGTCATTTTTTTTGGGGGGGGGGAGCGGGTACCTACATTTCACAGGTACCTGCTTCTACTTCCACTCAGGCTGCCCAGGTAGCTCAGGCGGAAGTTCCCCTCTCCCCCTCCCTCTCTGCAATCTTCTGGGACACGTCACAGGTCCCAGAAGATTGCCCGTCCATTCAGGACGCGCAGTGCGACTAGCACATGCACAGTGATTGAGAGAACCGAGGCTCCCCCCGGCCGCATCGCTGGACGGTGGAACAGGTGAGTATGTGTTTATTAAAAGTCAGCAGCTACACTTTTTATAGCTGCTGACTTTTATTAAACACAAAAGCCAGTAGAACTCTGCTTTCATTTTTTGTCTTTTGCAATTAGCTTGACATACATACATCAACCACTGCAAATTCATTATCTTGTTGTACAGTACAGGAAACAGGACTAATATTTGTAGATCATGAATTATATGCAGGGTATCTTCACGTGATAGGGCTCTGGCAAATTTCCTGCTAAGGCTGCCCTTAGAATGCACCCATATAACCCTGCCAATTCTTTAAAACTCCAGTATTTTTTAAAAGCAATAAAACATGTTCAAAAAGGGGGAGAGGGTTGTCCCCTGTACTGTACTCCAAGATAAGTCAAAATGCCTATTGTCTAATTGTGTAGTACAGGACACAGGACTTGTGTTCATAGCCCATGAGACATACCCAAGCAAGCAGTGGGAAACAACATAACAAACTGAGTGGCCATCAGGCCCACAAGAAAAACAAGGGTTAAGAAACTTGATCAAAAACACTCAGATAATAAACTGAAGTGCTTTGAGGACAAAGCTTGATTCAGCCGGGTAGAACTTGGATAATGTGTTAACAGAGGACCACATGGTGACCCTGCAATTCTGTGAAGCAGATCTTTCATACTGAAGAACCAAAGAGACACCAACAGCCTTGGTGGAATCGACTCTGATAGGAAAAAGAAGAATTCTGTTCTTAAGGGTGTAGGCCCTGGAGATAAGTTGCCTTATCCACCAGACAATAGTGGAGTGTGAAGCAGGATGCCTTTTAAAAGGGTTCATAGGCAGAACAAAGAGAAACTTGCAAACAGGGTCAATGCCTGGCAAGTAGATTATTACAGCCCTGACCACATCCAGGTAATGTAGGGCAATTTCCTTGTATGTTTTGGGTAAGGGCGATAGGAAGAAAGGACAATGTCTTCACTGAGGTGGAAAGTGCCCTTTACAAGAAAGCTGTCAACTCAAAACACACCTAGATATAATGGTCATCAGGAAGCCAACCTTACAAGTAAAGTATTCCAATGGAATGTTTTTAATTAGTTCAAAGGGGATCTCTGAAGAACAGAGAGTGCACGGTTAATATCCCAAGCTGACACAGAATGTTAAACTGGGAAATTTATATGAGCGACCTCCTGAAGAAAAATATTGAGTAAGGTGGTCAGGAGTCAAGGAGTCAAGAATACCCCTATATACATACCCTGATGCCTTTTAAAATGTGTGTTTCAACAGCCATGCCATTAAAGCCAATGGCTGAGAAGCAGGATGAAATTAGAGCCATGGACCAGTAAGTCTGTTTGGAAAATGCCAATTTGGTGCGACAAGAGTCAACAGAAGGTAGTACATGCACTATCATGTCTTTCTTTTTCAACAGAGACCTACTGTATACCGGGGGTCATAGAGCTTCTATTTTACTTTAACTTTCTAATTTAAATTATTTCTTGCTAGGTAATATTGTCAAAATAGATAAAATTTAGTTGACCTATATTGAGATAAACTATTGAAGAAATGTCTATTTGCTATGCTTAATCAATAAAAATTGATTTCATATTAATGTAAAAGGTTATTTTTTTATTTACTGTTTTTAGTCAACATAATTATTTTGTGTTATGTTGGAAAAGCTATGATCCTTCAGAGCTATTTTAGTGGTCAAATCACAATTTTACTTTAAATCATCTTGAAAAGTGCTTTTCTCTGGTAATATGTTGATATGCTAAACAATATTCCAAGCTATATAACATTATGTATTCTGTTTTGTCAACAAATATTTGTATAAAAGTCTATTAGAGCAGAATTTTAGATATCAACACATAAATATGGATGACGTTTTAAAACTATTACATAAAAAAGAGATCTGTAATCTAGTGTACAACCATTAGCAAAGTGCATGTAATATGTTACTGTGGCTTTCAAGATTGAAAATGGAACACAAGTGTCTTTGAATCCATTGTATAGAACAGTTGCATCTAGCACTTTTAAAAATTGCTTTTTGTTTTACACAAGCTACATGAGTGGAATAGGTATTGTAATAGCACAAGCATTGCTTTATTCCTCTATATAGATTCTGAAACATGACTGACTATGGCGTTGAAAAAATGTCAGATTGCTTGAAATTTGTATCTTACAACCACTAGGACATTGAATAGTTGTACATTTCCCATGGGAAATTTTTTTAGCTTAATAACACTCACATCAATTTTTATTCATAATTCTGCATTTCATAAATGTGCTGCTTCAAGTAAAATTGTTCTTGAATTGTTCCAATCTGTTTTCCAATTTATCTTGTTAAATTTCTTTAGTGAGATTCTTGTTGGCTTGATTTTTATAACTTTTTTTTAAATAAAAAAATGTCAATAAATAACATGTGTAATTTACTGGCCTAAAAACCCAAAATACAGATTAGAGTCTACAGTACAACCAAGAGAGGAATCTAAAAAAGGAGGATATACTGTTTTACAGACTACAATGGCTCCAAATAACTATGACTGTAATATTACTGAAATGTTATATCCCATTACATGTACAGTATCTCACAAAACTGAGTACACCCCTCACAATTTTGTAAATATTTTATTATATATTTTCATGTGACAACACTGAAGAAATGACACTTTGCTACAATGTAAAGTAGTGAGTGTTCAGCTTGTATAACAGTGTCAATTTTCTGTCCTCTCAAAATAACTCAACACACAGCCATTAATGTCTAAACCGCTGGCAACAAAAGTGAGTACACCCCTAAAAGGAAATGTTCAAATTGGACCCAAAGTGTCAATATTTTGAGTGGCTACCCTTACTTTCCAGCACTGCCTTAACCCTTGTGGGCATGGAGTTCACCAAAGCTTCACAGGTTGCCATTGGAGTCCAATTCTACTCCTCTATGATGACATCACGGAGTTGATGGATGTTAGAGACCTTGCGCTCCTTCACCTTCTGTTGGAAGATGCCCCACAGATGCTCAATAGGGTTTAGGTCTGGAGACATGCTTGGCTAATCCATCACCTTTACCCTCGGCTTCTTTAGCAAAACAGTGGTCATCTAATAAGTGTGTTTGGGGTCGTTATAATGTTGGAATACTGCCCTGCGGCCCAGTCTCCGAAGGGAGGGGATCATGCTCTGCTTCGGTATGTCACAGTACATGTTGGCATTCATGGTGCCCTCAAGGAACTGTACCTCCCCAGTGCCGACAGCACTCATGCAGCCCCAGACCATGACACTCCCACCACCATGTTTGACTGTAGGCAAGACACACTTGTCTTTGTACTCCTCACATGGTTGTCGCCACACATTGGCCAGTGAGTTTGGCACTGTGTGTATCAGACTTAACTCAGCAGAAGAGGCAATATTGTTGCAGGACACAAATACACTTGTAAAAGTATACTCAGATAACACCCCACTTCAATATGTGGTATTGGGGGGCCACTGGTTTATCACACCAGTTGTTCAAAAAATTGGCAGTGAGTTTGGCACTGTGTGTACCAGACTTAACTCAGCAGAAGAGGCAATATTGTTGCAGGACACAAATACACTTGTAAAAGGATACTCAGATAACACCCCACTTCAATATGTGGTATTGGGGGGGCCACTGGTTTATCACACCAAATGTTCAAAACATTGGCCAGTGAGTTTGGCACTGTGTGTATCAGACTTCCCTCAGCAAAAGAGGCAATATTGTTGCAGGACACAAATACACTTGTAAAAGTATACTCAGATAGGCTCCAAAAATTAGCTCACATGGTTTGAACTGACAGCAAAAAACTTTGTTTTTGATGGCTAGAGGTACAGTAGGCATTCACAGTATACACAAGTTGGTGGCAGGCTGTTTAGGCCGCAAAAATGAGCTCACATGGGTTGAACTGACAGCAAAGAACGTAGTATATGATGGCTAGAGGTACAGTAGGCGTTCACAGTATACACAAGTTGGTGGTGGCCTGTTTAGGCCGCAAACATGAGCTCACATGGGTTGAACTGACAGTAAAGGACATAGTATATGATTGCTAGAGGTACAGTAGGCGTTCACAGTATACACAAGTTGGTGGCGGCCTGTTTAGGCCGCAAACACGAGCTCACATGGGTTGAACTGACAGTAAAGAACGTAGTATATGATTGCTAGAGGTACAGTAGGTGTTCACAGTATAAACAAGTTGGTGGCGGCCTGTTTAGGCCGCAAACATGAGCTCACATGGGTTGAACTGACACCTTTTTTTACGCTCCAACATTTGAGCCACAGAAGCCTGCCTTTTTCCAGAAAAACGTGACGACGGCATCATGGAAGGTGGAGTGTTGGACAACTGTGAGGAGACTGGAGAAGGAGAAGGGGGAGGAGAAGGAGAAGAGGCTTGGCGGTGAGAGCATGGAGTGTGGCTTTGTGGGTTCTGACAGTTTTACTCCCACTGGGCTTGGTGATGGGATTTCAGGTGCCTTCTTAAGGCGGTTGTCCCTAGGTGAGTGTTGGGCTTACCACGACTTATGTGTTGACTGCAAAGGCTGCAGATGGCAACACTGGTGTCAGCAACGGACACATTAATAAAAGCCCACACTGCGGAGCCATGTGCCAGCGTCCTGGGAGCGCCAGATGTGACTGTACATGGTTGATGGCTCGCTCCTGATACATTTGCAGTCTGCTTTCTACCTCTTGTGCAATGCAAGCTCTGCCTGCCTCTCCTCCCTATCTGCCGGTGCGTCAGTCCTCCAGTTCTACAAATAATTGGCCAGTAACTGTTGTCACTGTGTGTAGCAGAGTTAACACAGCAAAAGAGGCCAAATGTTTGCAGGACTAAAATAAACTCTTAGAAAATGATACTGTTAAATAACACCCCACTTCAATATTTGGCATTGGTGTAGTACACCAGTTCAAAAATTGGCCAGTGAGTTTGGCGCAGTGTGTACCAGACTTCACTCAGTAAACTAGGCAATATTGTTGCATGACACAAATACACTTGAAAAAGCTTACTCAGAGAACACCCCACTTCAATATGTGGCATTGGGGGGGAGCATTGGTGTAGCACACCAGTTAAAAAAATTGGCCAATGAGTTTGGCGCAGTGTGTACCAGACTTCACTCAGCAAACTAGGCAATATTGTTGCATGACACAAATACACTTGAAAAAGTTTACTCAGATAACACCCACTTCAATATGTGGCATTTGGGGGGGGGGGGGGCAATTGGTCTATCACCACCAGTTATAATACATTATAAGTGCTTTTGTCACTGTGTTTAGTGTTGCTGCAGAAACGCTCAGTCTCACCACCACACCTGTCACAATGCTGCACAGTGCACAATAATAGTACTAATCCACTATAATATGCTTTCTACAAAGTATATTATATCGTGGATTACCCCCCCCCCCCTTTTTAGTGCACTGCACAGCAATACCAAAAAATTTGCAGCCCTTTACATGACTTTTGTGGACATTGACAAAGCGATTTCTGTGCGACTGCAGACGATATCTAACTGCCCCTAAAGCAGCCACAGGATACCTGGCCCTAATGTTAAAGAGACTGTAATAGACCCTAAAACGACATTGGATCATATTAAATGACTTTTATGGACATTGACAAAGCGATTTCTGTGCGACTGCAGCCGATATCTAACTGTCCCTAAAGCAACCACAGGATACCTGGCCCTAATGTTAAAGAGACTGTAATAGACCCTAAAACGACATTGGAGCATTTTAAATGACTTTTGTGGACATTGACAAAGCGATTTCTGTGCGACTGCAGCCGATATCTAACTGTCCCTAAAGCAACCACAGGATACCTGGCCCTCGTGTTAAAGAGACTGTAATAGACCCTAAAACGACATTGGAGAATTATAAATGACTTTTATGGACATTGACAAAGCGATTTCTGTGCGACTGCAGCCGATATCTAACTGTCCCTAAAGCAACCACAGGATACCTGGCCCTAATGTTAAAGAGACTGTAATAGACCCTAAAACAACATTGGAGCATTTTAAATGACTTTTGTGGACATTGACAAAGCGATTTCTGTGCGACTCCAGCCGATATCTAACTGTCCCTAAAGCAACCACAGGATACCTGGCCCTCATGTTAAAGAGACTGTAATAGACCCTAAAACGACATTGGAGCATTTTAAATGACTTTTGTGGACATTGACAAAGCGATTTCTGAGCGACTGCAGCCAATATCTAAATGTCCCTAAAGCAACCACAGGATACCTGGCCCTAATGTTAAAGAGACTGTAATAGACCCTAAAACAACATTGGAGCATTTTAAATTACTTTTGTGGACATTGACAAAGCGATTTCTGTGCGACTGCAGCTGATATCTAACTGTCCCTAAAGAAACCACAGGATACCTGGCCCTATAGTAAAGAGACTGCAATAGACCCTAAAACGACATTGGAGCATTTTAAATTACTTTTGTGGACATTGACAAAGCGATTTCTGTGCGACTGCAGCTGATATCTAACTGTCCCTAAAGCAACCACAGGATACCTGGCCCTCATGTTAAAGAGACTGTAGTAGACCCTAAAACGACATTGGAGCATTTTAAATGACTTTTATGGACATTGACAAAGCGATTTCTGTGCGACTGCAGCCAATCTCTAACTGCCCCTACAGCAACCACAGGATACCTGCCCCTAAGCTCAAAAGATACTAGACCTATACCGAAATACCAGCCCTGAGAAGGACTTTTGTAGACATTGACAGAGCGATTTGTGACTGCAGCCGATCTCTAACTGCCACTAAAGCAACCACTGGCTACTTGTCCCTAACCTGAAAAGAGACTGTAGAAGGCCTATACCGAAATACCAGCCCTGGAAAGGACTTTGTGGATCTTCACAGCACTATATGTGTCTAGCAAACTCTCCATAATGAGCACAGCAGACCTCTCCCTACACTGGCAGAAAATGGAATGTGAAATGGCCGGCAGGTCAGGTCTATTTATAGGGTAGGGGGACTGTCCATGTGCTGGAATGTTTCAATTGGCTGTCCCGTTCCACCTGACGGCTGTGTCATGGGTCAAAGCTCTCCCCAATGTAAACAAATATGGCCGCCGCGAACGACGCCATGTGTCTGAAAATTTGGCGGGTAGCGAACAAGCAAAGTTCGCCTTGAACCGACCGCCGGGCGAACCGCAAGGCCATCTCTACTTAGGGGTTAGGACTAAACAATATACAGTTGCAATTTATGAGTAACTTAATGCTGACCCCATCTTTGAACTCATAATCCTGACCTCTGAAGTTCAAGGGTCAGGATTATGTAATGCACAGAGTTCAGGGGTCAGTAATCTGTGAGTAATCTGTGACACACAGAGTTTAAGGGCCAGGAGTAAGTGACATACAGAATTCAGGTGTCAGGATTAAGTATTGCAATGAGTTCAGAGGTCAGAATTAAATAAATAACAGAGAGAGTTCAGGAGTAAGAATTAAGAAACAAATAAAAAAATCAAGCGTCAACATTGAGTAACTGAGTTAAGACGAATAAAGTAAATTAAATGTAAATTCAATGGTGAGGATAAAGTAACGCACAATGTTCAAGGGTCAGGAGCAAGTAACAAACAGTTCAGGAGCATATATCTATAGACATGTTTTGATACATGGGTTGTTAGTCTGAACTATTTTTAGGGGCCAGGTACCCCACTTTTTACTAAACAGGAAAAAAAAAATACTCTTTGCATCTGGAGGAAAAGAGATTTAATGTCCAAATATGGAAAGGTTTCTTCACAGTAAGAGCTGTGAAAATGTGGAATGGAATAGACTCCCTCAAGAGCTGGTTCTGGCTAGCTCAGTAGATTGCTTTAAAAATGGCCTGGGTTATTTCCTAAATGTACATACTGTGTAGCACCCTCCTAGGTAGGTGCTAGGAAAATGCATTAAGTGGCTCCTTCTGCTTATCAGGAGAGCCTGATCTGTTATGTGTGCCTGTCATGTGTTTTCTGGGTCTGAGGGAGTGTCCCCACTGTGTCCAATAAGGGAGATTGTTGGACAGTGGAGGAAACCTGGTCAGTGATACATCATGTTTTATGGCAATCCCAGTGGGAGGGCATTGCTGCAAATACGGAGGGAGCATGTGACATGGCGTCTTTTGGCAAGAGCAAAGTCCCAGGAGGAGGTGGACGGCTGCCTCTCCTCCTGCAGGTGTGAGAAAGGTGGTTCAGGCGGTCGACTTAGTGAACCAGGAGTGTGGAGCTGAGCTGCAGAGGATCCAGAGTGCTGACAAGTGGAGCTGCTGGCAGAATCATCTTGGGAAAAACAGTATTGTGAGTACCAGGAGATCTGCCTAGGGGTCTGCCTAAGAGAGGGAACCACTCCAGAAAGGTCAGGGGGATCAAGGAGCAAGCTCACACCAGGAGTGTATCAGCAAAGGGGATGCTGTGTAGTTGACCGTGAAGAATAGGAACAAAGGGGGTGCCAGAAAGAGCCCTGAAGTTGTTTAGCAGTACAGTTCAGTTTACCTGAGAGACAGATTACTTCAGAGGATTCACTCAGTTCTTTGTCACAGCCAGTGACAAACTGAAACAGCAGCCTAGCCGTGACTAGCGTTACTCAGAGTTATCTAGTGCTATTCAGCATTTTCCAGTCGTCCCAGCATATTGTGCAAAGTGTATAAAGTTGAAGTATCCCACTCATTCCCTTCTCCCATCCAAGTTCCAAAAAAAACATAAAAACCAAAGCTATTGGACTGTTTCCTGACTGAGCCATAATTACTTGGAAAATGCCTAATTGTCATGCTGTTGCTAATGGTAACCCAGGGAAACCCGTAACCAGCAGCTCCCATGGGAGTAGTGCTACAACTGTAATATAACTGGATACTAACATTTATAGGTAAAGTTGATCCAGAATATATCTAAATACCTCCTGGGGGATCAGGAAAGAATTTGTTCCCCTGCTGGAGCAAATGGGATCATGCTTTGCTAGGTTTTGTTGCCTTCCTCTGGGTCAATTGTGGGCATAGGATTGTATAACTTTTTGACCCTTTTCTTGGTTGAACTGGATGGACTAGTGTCTTTTTTTTTTTTTAAGTTCATTATACACGGATTTCCCAAACAGAGGTTCTTCTCCAGCAAAGGCAAATAATGAAAATATAATAGGCCATCTTGATCTTAAGGCTTACTCAGGTTGGTTGCAGTACCCCACTGCATGGGACCACTCCTGGCCTCCAAACAGGGTTCTCTTGCCTCCTGCTATGGCCAAATATTTCATATTTTTACTCATCCGTCCAGAGGACCTGCTGCCATTTTTCTGCACCCCAGTTCCTATGTTTTTGTGCATAGCTGAGTTGCTTAGCTTTGTTTCCACAATGGAGATATGGCTTTTTGGACAGAATTCTTCCATGAAGACCACTTCTTGCCAGACTTCTCCAGACAGTAGATGGGTGTACCTGGGTCCAAATGGTTTCCACCAGTTTCCACCTGTGCTGATGGCCCTGCTGGACATCTGCCAGTGTTAAAGGCAAATAAGCATGATGTGGCTTTCATCTTCTGCATTAAAGCGGATCTAAACCCTCCTTTGATTTTTAGCCAAGGAAGCTGCCATTGTGGCCTCTGTTCTTCAACTGCCATGATGCTGTACATGTGATCAGTTATTACTCCAGCCATTTGATGGTTTGACAGTTTGGTTGAGAGTAAAACCAATGAGATGTGCCTGTGCCAGGAATGTAACTTTTTTAACCGTTAAATCAATGGGTTTAGTTCTGCTTTAAGTTTCCTTGGCTGACCACTATGCAATCAACAAGAACCCATGCACATACTGGTGTCCAACATCTACATGGGGGTATACTTCACCAGTCAATGGCGCTGATCCTGAGTCCACTTCCTACTTGTTGTATGTTTTAGACAAGTATATCCAGGTTGCTGCAGCTCCTCTTACACTCCACTGGGGGGCGGATGAAGAGCAAGTTCCAAACTGTAAAGAAGGGAAGCGCACGCAGACCTCGGATAATATCGCTTTAATAGGGGACAATACAAAACAGTTGCACTCACATTTCCATCCTTATAGGACAAACACTTCAGCACATCAACAGAAGCTTCTCGCTCCTCCCGTCTCTCCGGGTTGTCCTCCGGTCTACTCTATCGCAGCAACCGCCGCTATGAGCCCGCTCTCTGTTGCTTCCTGCTATCGGCTCCCCCCCGCCAGGTCACTACATGCCGATACTAGTGCGCGCTAGCGGCAAGAATTTTAGGGCCATCATTCATGATTAACTCTACAATGATAACCTGTAAAGGGTGTTTAAAGTGACGTCTATGAAAAATTCTAGATACTATGGTTTGTCGCCATTTGTTGGGTGCACGCAATTTTGAATCTTGACATTTTGGTAACTATTCACTTGACACATCATCTTTTATATTTTACCAAAATTTGGTATCATATTGTTTGCTCTAAAACTAATTTAAGTGCATTTTTTTCAAAACGAAACATAAAAAAAAAATGTCCAGTTGCTTGACCCTTATGTTTTTTTCTGGGATATTTCTTACAGTGGGGCCCCAGGACCTTAATAATCTAATGTGTGTGGGGATCATCTATTGGTTTGTTTGGAATTATAAAATACATGGTAGAAATCTATTCAAACAAAATCTTTATTTTGGAAAGTAATCTAAGAACTCAAAGATTTTTTTGTTAGAATTTCTATTCTGCTTGATATTCCTGTGCCTTGGGCTCAGAACTGCTAAATTTTGTCACACATATAATTAAAGAGCTATTATTGTAATTTAGAAACCTTCATAAAATTTAATTTTATTTGCATAAACTTTGATGGATTCTGATTAAAATTTGGAGTCAGTTTACTCAACAAGACAGCTCATATTCATCAGTTCATTAAACAGACTGGAGCAGAGATTATGAGTTGTATTACTATCGTTAATGGTCAGGCCTGATTGATTTGTAATGTGAATATAATTACACAAACATAGAGGGAATTGAAGCATTTCCATGTAGCTAATTATTTTATTTATTTTTATTTTTTTTCACATTTTACTATTAATTAGAAGCTACCTGCAGAAAGATGCTATTTATCAAAATTTTTTTTAAAAAAAGTATGGGACCTAAATATGATTTGTACACTGTTCACAAAGTACAACTTCTGCCTTTGTACAATTTCGAAAAATAATGACTTTCGATAATTTTAGAAGTATTCTCTAAACCGGAATTGAATATTTCCACTTGAATCAGTGTGCTACCACAGCAGACAGTTTAATATGATGATTCTGTAGTTGGTGTGTTCCCTTGTTTCCTCCTACAATTTTATCACTAGTGGTACAGTTCATAGTTAGACATTCCCAGCCTCCCTATGCTTTCCATTTACTTTGTTTTAACCTTATTGAATGAAGAGCTGGTTCCTTCAGAGCCCTATGCCATAAACAGTGGCTCCCACCCACACGCACAAGAGTGACTTCATCGTGGCTTCAGCCACTCACACAGCCAAAGCCCACAAACCCGTAAGGAAAGTGGGTGAAGGTGGAAGCCGTGTCAGCGGTGACAGCTCGCCGCTAAAAGGGCTTAGTTCTAAGGTAAGTTTTACATTTCCTTAGTGCCATGCATACTAGCACATTATGGCTTTAGCTTGCAGGTTAAAAAAAAATAGTTGGCGGTTTACTACTACTTTAACTTACTGTGCTAGTGTAGGGTAACCCTATTTAATATAGGGTAAAGGTGGCAAGGAAGGTACATGCACAATTACAATTTTTAGACCACCAAAAAAAAAGACAGTAAGACGGACTTTTTTTTTTTCTTGATATATTACTGCAGCAATTTACCGCAACATTTCAGTGATGTCACACACTTCACAAACAAGAAGGGGAGGAGAGCGGATGTGTGTCCACTGTTCTCCTTCCTCTCTTCCCAGATTCAGAGCCCCCACTTGTCCTCCAATCACTGACTGGAGGACAAGTGTATATCAGACCACTCTGAGCCCAAGGAGGCTACCCATCAAAATTACACCATTCATTTAAGGAGGCGATTTGCAAAAGGTTGAGCAAGCTGTGTCCTTGAGGCCCTTTGATTTCTGGTGAGTCACCCTCACATTCATGGGTGAAAGAAAAAATTTAAGCAAGGGCACTTTTTAAGTAAGAAGATCTGTTCAGCACTTTTTTGTCACTTTTCTGGTGAATACTTTCACTGGAAGAATCTTTGCATTTTATGGACTAATGGATTTTATGCTAAATTTATATATTATTTAATTTGTGCACTGTATGAATTATTACATGTTATACATCTTTAAATTCATAAAAATTTGTATTGTATGCATTCATATTTATTATTTAATAATTTATTTATTTAGCACCAGCACTTTTAGATTCGGCGCCTCAAATTGTTCCTTTTTCAAATTTCTTTTGGTTTATCCAAAATTAATGGCAGCCGCATCTATTTTTTAGACATGCATTTTTACATCTTACCACTGGGTGGAGCCATTTTTTCAGCTTTAACAGATTCACATTAATGATTGCAGGGGAGAATTTAAGGTATTAGGCTATACTTTCGCTTTAAAATCACTGCTCCTGAAAAAATTATAGTTTTAAAAAAAATTTATTTTTTATTGATACATGTCCCCCAGGGAAGTACCCAGACCCCAATACCCCTTTTATGGCCAATAACTTGCATATTAACCTTTTAGAATGGGCCACATTTGATTTCCTGTTCTGCTCCTACAGACTTCAATGGGGTTTGACATTTGGGTCAAACATTTCCCCTGTTCAGGAGTTCTGCTGCAAACTGAACAGAGGGGTGTTTGGCCCATCCCTAGGTGGAGGAAAGAGAACACAACTCTCAGAAGGAGTGGTAGAGAGCGCAAGTTACAGAGTGAAAGGAGAGCTGAAGAGGTAGACATGGTCATCTGCAATCTGTTAGGTAAAAGGTTTTACGTGCATTTTTGCTTTGTGCAATCACTGAAGTGCAGAGCCTAAAGTACTTCCACTTGATTAAATAACTCCAACATGTGGAAAGAACCCAAGCAAATGTGCTTCCCCCCATAAAGGTGGTTGAGCTTTATATTGTTTGGGGTCGTTAAGTGTCAATTGACTAATCAGGAGTTAATAAAGGATTCCTTGCTAGCAGAGCAAGCTTTCCACATCAGAATCAGACTTGCAAAAGGGCACATAAAGATAAGATCAGCCATAATTTAGGTTAGACCCCTTTCACACGGGCTTTCCGATCAGGTCCGCCTAAAAACTGATCGGATGCTCCATGTACCTCTATAGAGCAGCGGATGTCAGCGGTGACATGTCTGCTAAAACCCACTGCTATCCGATCAGATCCTGTCTGTGAAATCCAGATGGATAGAAACCATATTTTCCATCCATCTGGAGGATCAGATAGGATCGAATGAAAATGGACAAGCGGTCCATTACCATCCAATCTCCCATAGAGGAGAGCGGGGATCTGACAGTTCTGTCTCTGCAAAATAAGTGGACACAGGCCTGTCATCTCTGTCTTCCCCTCCACCTGGCTGCACCCCCCCTCTCCTCTGTCCATCTTGCTTTGTTCTCTTCTCTTACACCTGGCTGCATTCCCTCCTCTCCTCTGACCACCTGGCTCCGTCCGCCCCTCCACCCGGCTGCATCCCCCCTCTCCCCCACAGGCTGGCCATTCTGCTTTGATGGATTAGTAAGGGTTCCGCCTCCTCGTTATTCCCAGCCGGAGTTTCTGCCTTTTATTCATTGAATCTGAGATAGCTCTTTGACTAAGTTATCACTCAGACTCAACCAATAATAAAATGCTGTGGGGCTGCAGGCAGCCAATCAGAGGCTAGGGCCATGAATAAAGAAGAGCCCTTAATAATCCGTTGCAGCAAAATTAGTTGAAGGGACTCAGGGAGTGCTAAAAGTCCACAGGTTAAGGGGCACAAATTACTTGTCTTGCCCCAGGCGCTGTCACCCACGCTATGCTACTGAGGTTGACACAGGATGATCAGTGCCTCAAGGGTCATGGAAGACACATGTTGATCAGGGTACTCAGGAACCATAGGGGACACTGGATGAATAGGGGCTCAGGGTTCACATGGGACACAGAATTATTGGAGGCACAATGGTGACACAGGATGATAAGGGGTCACTGAATAATAAGGTGACTTGAGGGTCACAGGGGACACAGGATGATCAGGGGCTTGTGGTTCACAGGGGGCACAGGATGATTTGAGCCACAAGGGTCACTGGATGATTAGGGAACTTGAGGGTCACAGGGGACACAGGATGATCAGGGGCTTGGGGGTCACAGTGGACACAGGATGATTAGGGGCATGGGATGATCAGGGGTTACAGTAGACACAGGATGATTAGGGTCACAAGGGTCACAGAATGATCAGGGGTCATGGGGGGATAGGATGATTGGGATTCAGAGGTCAGAGTGGACACAGGATGATTAAGGAACTTAGGGGTCACAGGGGACACAGGATGATCAGGGGAGCGGGGGTCACAGGGGACACAGTGTGATTAGGGGCACAGAAGTCACAGGATGGTCAGGGGTTACAAGAGACACAGGATGATCATGGAACTCAGGAATCACAGGGGACACAGGATGATCAGCATCTCGGTGGTTACATGGGACACAGGATGATTAAGGGTAGAGGGGTCACAGAATGATCAGGGAACTCAAGCATCAAGCATCAGGAGACACACAATTAGGGGCACAGGAATCACAGGATGATTTGGGGTCATGGGGGGACACAGGATGGTCAGGATTCAGGGGTTAAAGTGGACAAAGGATGATCAGGAGACTCAGAAGTTACAGGGGACACTGCACGATTAGGTGCTCGGAGGTCACAGAGAACACAGAATGAATACAGGCATGGGACACACACAATGATCAGGAGTCATGGGGGACACAGGATGATTAGGATTCAAGGGTCATAGTGGACACCGGTGATTAGAGAACTTTGGGGACACAGGATAATCAGGGGCTCTGTGCTTAGAGGGGACACCCTCTCTCTTTTTCTGTCTTCCTTTCTTCTTCTAATGTTTCTCTCCTTCCTTCTCCCTGTCTTTATCTCTTTTTCTCCCTCACTTATTTTCTCTCTCCCTTCTCTCTCTCAAAAATAAAAAAAATGAAAGGGAAGGTGTCAAAATAAAATAAATAAAGGAAAAAGGAAAAAAAAAGGAAAAAAAGGAAAAAGGAAAAAAAATTTCAAGCATCCCTTCCCCCCCCCCCCCGCGCGTTTGCGCGCAAAGGTGAACGCAAGCATCGGTCTGGTGTCATATGTAAACAGAAATTGCACAATGCATGTGAGGTATCACTGCAAACATCAGATTGAGGGCAGTAATTCTTGCAGTAGACCTCCTCTGTAAATCTAAAGTGGCAACCTGTACAGGCTTTTAAAGGCTTTTAAAAATGTATGTAATTTGTTGCTGCTGCATGGGTATGTGCAATTTTAAAGCATGTTATGTTGGGTATCTTTGTATCTATGTATCATATTTTATATTTTACCAAACAATTGGACAATATATAGTATATTTGTGCATTAAATTAAAAAAAACTTGTTTTTTTCCCCAAAAAATTGTATTTTGAAAATCACGGCGTAAATAAATACTGCGTGACAAAAAAAATTGCAACACCCACCATTTTGTTCTGTAGGGCCTCTGATTTAAAAAAATATATCATGTTTGGGGGTTCAAAGTAATTTTCTACTAAAACAAAATAATTTTTTCATGTAAACAAAAAGTGTCAGAAAAGGTTTGTTCTTCAAGTGGTTAGAAGAATGGGTGATGCATAAGCTTCTAATATTGGGCATAAAATGCAACGATAGTTCAAACACCCCCCAAATTACTCTTTTTTGGAAAGCTAACCAAAGCTAATTCTGAGAGGCATGTTGGGTCCATGGAATATTTTATATTTTGCCAGAATTATCGGGAAAATACATTTTTTTTTTTTTTTTTTTTACACAAAGTTGTCACTAAATGGTTTTCTAAGGGCTTAAATTTCTTATTTTACTTTCTTACTACCTATCACAGTTTAGGAGGCCCTGAAATGTCAAGATAGCACAACCCCCCCCCCCCCCAAATTACCCTATTTTGGAAAGTAGACACTCCAAGCCGTTTGCTGAGAGGCAGGTTGAGTTCATGGAATATCTTATATTTAGCCACAAGTTTTGCGAATTTGACAATTTTTTTTTTTTTTACACAGACTTGTCATATAAATGATATACTGTCTAAACATGCCATGGCTATATGTGAAATGACATCCCAAAATACATTCTGCTGCTTCTCCTGAGTACAGGGACACCACATGTGTGAGACTTTTTGGCAGTCTATCCACGTACAGGACCCTGAACAGGCTTTCTAAGGGCGTAAATTGTTGATTTCACTTCTCACTATCTATCACATTTTCGGAGGTCATGAAATGCCAAGACAACATCAACCCCCCCCCCCCCCAAATGACCCTCTTTCTAAAAGTAGGCACCCCATGGTATTTCACAATACCCATGGCATATTTGAGCAATATATATTTTAAGTGACAACTTTTTGTAAAAAAAAAAAAAAAAGTTGTTTTTTAGCCTGAAGCTTGTGGCAAAATATAAACGAAGCCATGGACTTAACATGCCTCTCAAAAAATAGCTTAGGGTGTCTACTTTCCGAAAATGGGTAATTTAGGGGGGTTTTGTGCTATCTTGGCATTTCAGAGCCTCTAAAAATGTGATAGGTAGTGAGGAATGAAATCATCAATTTACATCCTTAGAAAGCCTGGATGCAGTGATTGGTTTTCAGGGTCCTGTACGCAGCTAGACTGCCAAAAAGTCTCAAACATGGGATATCCTCAAACTCAGAAGAAGCAGCAGAATGTATTTTTGGGTTTCATTCCACATATACCCATGGCATGCGTGAGCAGTATATCATTTTAATGAAAACTTTGTGTAACTTTTTTTTTTCCTCTAATTTTTCAAACATCTGTGACAAAAAGATTAAATATTCAATGGGCTCAACATGCCTCTCATAAAATTCCTTGGGGTGTCTACTTTCCAAAAAGGGGTAATTGTGGAGGGGGGGGGGTTGTACTGCCCTATCATTTTAGCACTTCAAGAAATGAGGTAGGCAGTCAAAGTAAAGCTGCGTAAATTCCAGTATATACACCATAGTTTGTAGTCGCTATAACTTTTGCGCAAAACAATAAATATATGCTTATTGAGACTTTTTATATCAAAGACATGTAGCTAAATACATTTTGGCCTAAATGTATGACAAAAATTGAGAGTGGTGAACTCCGCGCTTGTGGAATATTGGATACAGTGAATCCTAGGCTGCAGCCTCCCTATAATATAGTCAAAGGACTATATAAATGTGGAAAAGAGGGGGTAGGGGGAATGGCGCTGACTATTGGTGAGGTATATAGACTGTCAAATGACAGGTGAATGTGGCAATAGATAAAATTTGGTAAGTGTATATATAGGTGTATAAAAGGGGTATATAAGAAATATCAGTAGGTCATATGTATAAAATGTAAAAGTGACGTGTGCAAATATGATCATAAATATAGACTCCACAGAATATAATTTATTTATATTCTGTGGAGTCTGTATTTATGATCATATTTGCACACGTCACTTTATAGAGATGTCTATGCATATGTCACTTTGGCCCACCTAAATACTTACTCTATCACTGTTTACATTTTATACATATTTTTTGGTATCTATAATCCATACTACATCCATCAGCTTTGCACACTTTATAGTGGACGTTTATGCATATGCCACCTTGACCTACTGATATTTCCCACTTTATACACCTATATATACAATTACCAAATGTTATCTATTGCCACATTCACCTGTCATTCGACAGTCTATATACCATGACAAAAATTGAGTTAATTGGATATTGTTAATGAGAAAAAGTAGAAAATGCAATTTTTTTTTCACTCTGCCAGTGGTTCCATAAGCAGTGTAAAAATGACAGGCAAAAGAGGACATGCCTGCCTTGTATCACTGGAGATTTGAATAATTTAGGACAGTATACTTGAAGTAAGTATTTTCACAGAGGGAGATGAATATAGAGATAAATTAGCAGATTGTAGCCACCCAGTGATCCCGAATTTACAGAGAACCTCTTTAACCTTCCTAGCGGTATTCCCAATTGTGGCTCGGGGTTAACTTTCAGTGCCAAAAGTGGTAACCCCGAGCCACACTCGGGGTACCGCTAGGAAGATAGCTGGATCCTGTAATAGAGGGTACTCACCTTGTCCCCAGGATCCAGCGATGTATCCCGATCCCGGCGGTGTGCGGCGATCAGATATTCCTCCCGATGCTCTGTGCCCCGGCTTCCATCTCCTGCGACGTGACGCTCGCAGGGGGTGGAACCGGCGGCAAATTCAAATAGTAAAACACACCAAACACACTGATACATAACAAAATAAAATAAATTCACATTAGTTTGCCCCCCAGTGCCCTTTCTTGCAGTTTTACTGTACTTTTTATGTATGTATATATATATATATATATATATATATATATATGTATACACACACACATATATATATATGTATATGTATGCACATATATACAGTGCCTTGCGAAAGTATTCGGCCCCCTTGAACTTTGCGACCTTTTGCCACATTTCAGGCTTCAAACATAAAGATATAAAACTAATTTTTTTGTGAAGAATCAACAAGTGGGACACAATCATGAAGTGGGATGAAATTTATTGGATATTTTTAACAAATAAAAAACTGAAAAATTGGGCGTGCAAATTTATTCAGCCCCCTTAAGTTAATACTTTGTAGTGCCACCTTTTGCTGCGATTACAGCTGTAAGTCGCTTGGGGTATGTCTCTATCAGTTTTGCACATCGAGAGACTGAAATTTTTGCCCATTCCTCCTTGCAAAAAAAAAGCTTGAGCTCAGTGAGGTTGGATGGAGAGCGTTTGTGAACAGCAGTTTTCAGTTCTTTCCACAGATTCTCGATTGGATTCAGGTCTGGACTTTGACTTGGCCATTCTAACACCGGGATATGTTTATTTGTGAACCATTCCATTGTAGATTTTGCTTTATGTTTTGGATCATTGTCATTGTCTTGTTGGAAGACAAATCTCCGTCCTCAGGTTTTCTTCCAAAATGGTCCTGTATTTGGCTCCATCCATCTTCCCATCAATTTTAACCATCTTGCCTGTCCCTGCTGAAGAAAATCAGACCCAAACCATGATGCTGCCACCACCATGTTTGACAGTGGGGATGGTGTGTTCAGGGTGATGAGCTGTGTTGCTTTTACGCCAAATATAACGTTTTGCATTGTTGCAAAAAGTTTGATTTTGGTTTCATCTGACCAGAGCACCTTCTTCCACATGTTTGGTGTGTCTCCCAGGTGGCTTGTGGCAAACTTTAAACAACACTTTTTATGGCTATCTTTAAGAAATGGCTTTCTTCTTGCCACTCTTCCATAAAGGCCAGATTTGTGCAGCAGTTTGGAGTTGTGGGAAGAAACAGCCGGGATTTAATTGTCCTCTTCCAGATATCAAGTACAAGCTGTTGGCAGAGTTGCCCCA
Source organism: Pelophylax lessonae (assembly GCF_965119305.1). Classification (NCBI taxonomy): domain Eukaryota; kingdom Metazoa; phylum Chordata; class Amphibia; order Anura; family Ranidae; genus Pelophylax; species Pelophylax lessonae. Next base: position 113,762,049 of record NC_138777.1, read on the forward strand.
CAATATACCGCGGATATCTGGAGTGGACATCCCGGACCCCATTAGACCCCTATTATCACACTCCTGGGATCCTTTGCACCTGGACCTTCCAGGGATCTTTCCAGACGTTCCATCCAGGACCTGGAGAAGGAGACAGGATCCACTATCCATACATCATATATACCCACTCTATACCCCTGTGTGGGGTGGGTATTTCTGGTGAGTGTGCTGTTTACTAGAGGGGTCACCGAGCACCTCACCACCCACCATGGGGTCACTTATTATTGTGTATAGTTTACACAAAGATTGTCACCTGTTTATCAGATTCACACTTTTTGGATGTTTTTCATCATCTATCACTATTCATTTATTATTGATCATTGCATATCTATTACTGGACTCTTTTTTTTAGATACACCATCACGTTTGCTGCTACTGGTGTATACCATTCTTGGACTTTTTATGCACCAGTCACTTTGTATTTATACTGTATTATTGCATATTTTTTATTTCTTTTTTTTTCACCTTTTTTATTTCACCTGTGCTATCTTTTGCACATATCTATTTGGTTTATTGGCACCTATATATTTGTTCAACATTGTTTTAAATTTCTATTGGTAGATTCTATATCTATGGTCATATTTGCACATGTCACTTCATTTGGTTATTTTTGCACTTGTTGTCACTTTGACTCACTGATACACCTGGATTTATTTGCACTTATCTACCTGTTCTAATATCATATACTTTATATATCCTGAGAATCTATATTTATGATCATATTTGCACACGTCACCTTTCTAGGACGTCTATACATATGTCATTGTGACCCACCTATTTTTTGTCCTTACACTGCTTCTATTTTTTACACACTCTGTGGAGTCTATATTTATGATCATCCTTGCACACGTCACTTTATAGAGACGTTCATGCATATGTCACTTTGATCCACGGATAATTTTATATATTAATTTTTACACACTATATTTATAATTGTCACTTATTACTTCATTTTATTTATTTATCCATTGCCACTATTGCCTGGCACTCCACTGTTTACATACCTTAATTTTAGGCAGCGCCACTCCCCCTACCCCCCACTTTTTCATTATATATATAATACGTACACATACATACTTTAACTTATTTATAGTTATTTATTATATTATAATTTATGATTTTGTGTTTCAAACTTTATCATACCTGAGAAGTTATAAAGAAGAACGCACAGTAAAAATAAATCATATGTAAATAGTTGGTTTGGGCTGCTCATTCTTAAGAATTACATGCAAAATAATGGTACTGCTTTCAGCACCTAAAATCGGAAAGAATCATACCACCAGGGAGGTTAAGGAACCCCTAGTGGACTCTGTCAAACACTTTCTCCGTGTCCAAAGAGATTAGCAAAGACATGAGAGCCCAGCTTGTGTAATTAGGTTTAGTAGCCTTCTAGTTCTGTCCAGAGCCTGGTGACCTGGGACAAATCCCACTAGTTCAGGGTGGATTAGAAGGGCCAATACATACTGTAGTCTGAGGGCCAGCAATTTAGCGTACATTTTAAGATCAGTATTAAGAAGAGATGTTGTTCTGTAATTTGTACTAAATGCTGGCTCCTTGTTAGGTTTGGAAATTGTCACAATTACAGCGCAAAACCTTTCAGGAGGAAGAAAGACAGAAGAAGTGGCTAGGTTTAAAACTGATATTATATGTGGGGCAACTAGATTAGATAGTTTTTTTATAATATTCATTGGAGAAACCATCTGCACCAGGCGTCTTATGGCTAGGCAATGGATGGATAGCAGAATAGACCTCCTGGAGGACAAAGGGCTGGGAATGGAAATATAAGTCAGCTGGTCTTCTGAGAGGGTAGGTAAATTAACCACTTGGAGGAAAGCTGTGATGGTTGAAGAATTAGGTTAATGATTTATAATAGACACTAAAAGCATTAGCTATATTCCTTCTATTTTTATGCTTACTCTGTGTCACAGAGTGAGTAATAGAAGGGACTTTCTGTTTAAGTTTCTTATGCCAATTACAGAGTGAAGCACATTCTGCAGGGATTTCTTGTTCGTAAGAAAGAGATCAATTCTGGAATAGGAAGAATGAGATTTAAACAGGAGGGTAAAGTCTTTTTTAGACCCATAGAAGCAGCACCACATATCGTAGATGTCATGCTTGTGCAGTAAAGGAGGGATGGACTAGGTCGGTCATCTCTTAGTGGAAGAAGAGTCCAGAACAGGATCAGCAATAGTTTTAAAGTCCCCTCCTATGATGTGTCCCTTGCTTCAACTCCGCAATTTGGCTTAATAGTAGGGCAAAGAACTCCTTTTGCTTGGTGCTTGCAGTGTATACATTCACCAAAGTATACAATGAGTGATTGAGGATGACATCTGAGTGACCTTGAGGGTCAGAAATGTCTTTAATGTGTCTGAAGACAATAGAGTCTTTAACAGCAATGAGGACGCCATAAGACTTTTTGGGACCATTAGCAAAATATAGATAAGGGAAGTGTTTAACTTGTAAACGTGTCCATTTAGAAGACGCACAATGCATCTCTTGGCCAAAGAGAATGTCTCCTCTAAGAGATTGAGCCTCTTTTATGAATGTGGCACATTCAAAAAGACTATTGAGGCCCTTGAAGTTCAGTGATATACATTTCAAAGGCATATCATCCATAATGTATGCACAATAGTAGTAGATGATAATCCAAAACAACGGTACAGCGCTAATAAGGTGCATTCAGTGATAATATGTAAAAATAAAAGAACATATATCTATGCAATATTAAGGTGCTATATTACATAAATCTGTGCAGTATTAAAGTGCCATAGTACAAATAACTGTGCAATATTAAGGTGCTATAATAGAAATAAAGTGCTTGTAATGAATCAAATTCATATAATATATAAATAATTGATAGATCCAAAGAGTCCAGTGGTCTTGTGCTAGAATTGGTGCAAAATTAGCTTGATGACGATAATCCAGCCAGTGTTTTACAAGTGAATTTGTGTGTCTTCCATCACCAACACCTAATTGGCCTCTCATTTGAAGTTTTGACCTGTGTTTCACCACAAGATCAAAATAAGCAAATAATCACCAGCAGGGATTAGCAGGCTCTCTCACAGCCTCTCAGTAGACACACTGCTGCCCGAAGATAGCCAAACACAAGACCACTGGACTCTTTGGATCTATCAATTATTTATATATTATATGAATTTGATTCATTACAAGCACTTTATTTCTATTATAGCACCTTAATATTGCACAGTTATTTGTACTATGGCACTTTAATACTGCACAGATTTATGTATTATAGCACCTTAATATTGCATAGATGTTCTTTTATTTTTACATATTATCACTGAATGCACCTTAATAGCGCTGTACCATTGTTTTGGATTATTGAATTGCTTTGTAGTGGTAAACTCAGTTGGTATAGCAGCTTATTTTAGCACCTTTAGTTGATTGCATACAGCCAATTGTTTGCGCCAATATATTCACTTTTGCATTTGGTAGTAGATGATACATTGCACAAGAGGATAGGACTGGTATGGTGGATACTCATAAGCAGTGATTCATCATACAAGGCATGTTGAAATTTTGGCTTGTGGTGCATAACTAGTAGTAGAAGGAAAGTAGTGAATTTAGGACATTATAAACTGGAACAAAGGACAAAAGTCCAGGATCACATATATATATATATAATATATATATATATATATATATATATATATATATATATATATATATATATATATATATATATATATATATATATATACGTAATCCTGAACTTCCGCCTAAAGGGGGCATGCACATGCCGGTGTCTGGCCGCTTCCGCTGTGATTAATCTCAACAGGAGCCAATCTGTGGGTTCCAGGCAAAGGGAATAGGGAGTAAAATTAATCTCTTCACCTAGTAAAAGCAGCACATACAGTACATATAACACTGATTAGACACACAGTTAACCCTTTGATTGACCTAGATGTTTAACCCTTTCTGAGCCAGTGTCATTAGTACAGTGATAGGGCATATTTTTTGCACTGATCACTGTATTATTGTCACTGGTTCCCCCAAAGTGTCAAAAGTGTCAGTTAGTGTTTGATTGTATGCCGCAATATCTCAGTCCCGCTATAAGTCGCTGATCAGCGCCATTACTATACAGAAAAATAAAAATCATGAATATATACCATAGTTTGTAGATGCTATATTGTTCACATATACCCATCAATATACGCTTACTGGGCTTTTTCACCAAATTTACGTAGCAGAATACATATGACTGATACGATTGGAATTTAGGAAGAAGTTTGATTTTTTTAAATTTTTTTGTTGGATGTGTTTTTTTCTATAGCAGGAAGTATAAATTATTATTTTTTGTTTGTTTGTTTTTTTTTTTTTTAATTGTTGGTATTTCTTTGTTTATAGCACAAAAAACAAAAACCGCAGTGGTGATCAAATACCCTCAAAAGAAAGCTCTATTTGTGTTAAAAAAATGACATACATTTGTTTTGGGTACAGCAGTGCATGACCGTGCATTTGTTAGTAAAATAACACAGAGGTGTATCACAAAAAAACGGGCTGGTCATGAAGGGGGGTAAATCTTCCGAAGGTCAAGTGGTGGTAAATTGGTACATAAGTAAGCTGAAATTTGGAAGAAAGAAAAAAGGTGAACTTAGCCTTTAATCTAGGTTTTTGGGTCTGGTCACAACTTTTCTTGGCATGCTCACATATTTTCTAAGATACAATCATACTGTAGTAATAACATTTATTGTATTGATATTGTAAAGCATAAATCTCATGTGGCAGGAGCCGTGCTCAGGCAGGTTAGTTTCACAGCTCAGAATGCATTTTGATATAGACTGAGCTTCTCTTATCTTGGTAGGACTAAATCAAGTAAACAACAAAGGCTTCATTAAACTATCCCTTTCCATATCATCATTTATTCAGAACACAATTTAGTAAGATATCCAAGCATATTTAATTAAGCAAAAAGTTTAGATTACTGCATTTCCTTCTTTGTTTTGGCAATTATATTGGATATGTGAAGAACTGCATTGTAGTGCCACCAGGAAAGCACTAGCTGGAAAACCTGAAATGAAGGGGGACAAAGAGGTTGCACTAGTAATGGGCACAAATGACTATGCTTAAAAACTAAAAATGTTCTATTAAATACTCACTGTAATTTTCCTTTCCTAATAGACTTTATGGCAGCATATGTTTGGGTAGCCCTGCCCTTGCTTCTACCCCATAGGACCCCACTCTCAAAAATGTTCAGGCTGAGCCAAAGGGTGCATCCTGTACCTAGCCAAATCATGATATTGGGAGGGAACTCCTGCTGCCATGGAGTGCATCAGGAAAGGAAAATTATGGTAAGTATTTAATAGGAATTTTTTTTTTCTGACAGACTCCATGGCAGCATACATTTGGGAACTAACTAGCCCAAAAAAACAAGGATGGGATGCTGAAAAAAATAAGGTTTACAACATAGCACTTAGCCAACAGAAACCTTATTTATAGATAATAGTGACGGGCCGAACACACCCCTGTTCGGTTTGCACCAGAACATTTCGAACAGCGAAAAAACACATTTTTTGGTGAATGGATAGGGGTATGATGTACCCAATACCCATTCACATGGGGGGGTGGGATCTGGGGGCCCCCTTGTCAAAGGGGGCATCCAGATTCCAATAAGCCTCTCATCTGCAGATTCCCACAACCACAGCCCAAGGTTGTCGGGAAGAGGCTCTTGTCCCCATCAACATGGGGACAAGGTGCTTTGGGGGGCACCCCAAAGCACCCTCCCTATGTTGAGGGCAGGCAGCCTGGTATGGTTCGGGGGGCACTCGCTCACCCCCCCCCCCATCCAAGTTTCATGCTCGGATAGGTGTCTGGTATGGATTTTGGGGAGACCCCACGCCATTTTTTTTTAATTTTGGCGTGGAGTTCCCCTTAAAATATATACCAGGCCTGAAGGGCCTGGTATAGATTTTGGGGGGATTCAATGCCTTTTTTTTTATTCTGTTATAGGGTTCACCTTAACCACTTAAATGCAGGACACTTTAACCCCCTTCCTGCCTAGACCAATTTTCAGCTTTCAATGCTTGATGCCATCTATGGGAAATATTGGTCAGCTTGGCATGGCACTGCTCCCTGTCTTTAACATTGGCGTCTATAGGAAATCTTGGTGAGCTTGGCATGGCACTGCTCACAAACTATAAGTGACAGGGACACAAAACTTGGGGAGCACTGAGAGGGGACCCAGGACTACAACATATATTTTCAAAAGTGGGGTATGCCTGTACACTTCACTGACTGCACTAAACTAACTCAACATACTATCGACTAACTACCTGCCTAATCTCTATTGTCACACACTATATACGGTTGCCCTGTAAGCAGCAGCCTTATATAGTGTGGGTCGTGGACTTAGCCCCTGAGCCATGATTGGCTAAAGGCACCCTGCCTTTGGCCAATCATGGCCCTGACAGGACATTGTGCTGATTGGCCAAAGCATACAGGTCAAGTGCATGCTTTGGCCAATCACAAGCACTTAATACACTGAAATTGCGCAGTGCGTTATGGGGTGCTCATCAGAGGGGCAAAATTGCCGGAGAACACACGAACACCCGATGTTTAAGTCGAACTTACGTTCGACTCGAACTTCAAGCCCATCTCTAATAGATACTAACAGTATAAGGTAGTTAGCTACACCCCACAATGAGCCAGAATTATTAGTGCCCATCAGCCCTGCTTATAAGTGTCCATCATTGCTGCCTATTAGTGCCCATAACTCTAATAGACAAGACAATGTAACAGTTGTTTCTTTTTGTTTGGTAAGAAAAACCCCTAAGTTAACTAATGCTAAAGGAATACTGACACTGTAGCTACTCACATCAGAGCACCACTACAGCAGGTGTCTAATGAAACAGACCCTGCCATACAGGAAGCCAGGCTTGCTTAAACAAACAGATATCTGCTCATGACAGAAAAACGACAAAGGTAGCGAACTACACCAAACTTTGATGCAATATACTGTACATCGAACACTCAGAGCATAGTCATCTCCATACGTTTGCATTTTGGGTATTTATTTATTTTTAACATAAGTGGAGTTACTCCCCAACAGCCTGCATGGCGTATGGTCTCTTCTGCTGATGTGGAGCCATACATACTCATGTAACCTAGACCTCTTCCACAGGGCGATCATTGTATCAACAGGGTGACCTGGATCCCATAGGCAGGAACGCAGCTGCTATATCTGCATTGGGCACACTTAACAGCCGCCCACTAAATAGCAGGGCTCTCAGTCAATGCAAATGGCTGCCAACAGCAAGACCCACTCTCCAGGCATTGATCCTCTGCATATGTGTACCATAACACCACCCTGGAAGACTTCTGGATACCACAGGACACTCCTGTCATCTGCATAGCTGTCCCACACAAGACCCAGCCACCGATACTTCCAAAAGGTAGGACATTTTCATACAAAAAATAATCCTATGGGTGAGGAAGACAAAAAAGAAATGCAGCCTCTGGTTCAGCCTAAAATTAATGGGGGTGGGGTCCTAAAGAGTAGGAGCTAGGACGGGGGTACCCCAACGTATACTGCCATGGAGTCTGTCAGGGAAAAAAAAAAGCTTTCTCTCACTTTTTGGGTTTATTTTTTTTTAATTTCTAAGCATCTGCATCTAGAAGTTGTCAGTCTAATCTAAAGGTGATGACTGTCACACAAAATAGGACACTAGAAAATTAAAAAACAAAAACAAGTATTTGATTATTTTGATATATATGTACCCTTATATATACAGTGCCTTGCGAAAGTATCCGGCCCCCTTGAACTTTTCGACCTTTTGCCACATTTCAGGCTTCAAAAATAAAGATATAAAACTGTAATTTTTTGTGAAGAATCAACAACAAGTGGGACACAATCATGAAGTGAAACGAAATTTATTGGATATTTCAAACTTTTTTAACAAATAAAAAACTGATAAATTGGGCGTGCAAAATTATTCAGCCCCCTTAAGTTAATACTTTGTAGCGCCACCTTTTGCTGCGATTACAGCTGTAAGTCGCTTGGGGTATGTCACTATCAGTTTTGCACATCGAGAGACTGAAATATTTGCCCATTCCTCCTTGCAAAACAGCTCAAGCTCAGTGAGGTTGGATGGAGAGCGTTTGTGAACAGCAGTTTTCAGTTCTTTCCACAGATTCTCAATTGGATTCAGGTCTGGACTTTGACTTGGCCATTCTAACACCTGGATATGTTTATTTGTGAACCATTCCATTGTAGATTTTTCTTTATGTTTTGGATCATTGTCTTGTTGGAAGACAAATCTCCGTCCCAGTCTCAGGTCTTTTGCAGACTCCATCAGGTTTTCTTCCAGAATGGTCCTGTATTTGGCTCCATCTATCTTCCCATCAATTTTAACCATCTTCCCTGTCCCTGCTGAAGAAAAGCAGGCCCAAACCATGATGCTGCCACCACCATGTTTGACAGTGGGGATGGTGTGTTCAGGATGATGAGCTGTGTTGCTTTTACGCCAAACATAATGTATTGCAGTGTTGCCAAAAAGTTTGATTTTGGTTTCATCTGACCAGAGCACCTTCTTCCACATGTTTGGTGTGTCTCCCAGGTAGCTTGTGGCAAACTTTAAACAGCACTTTTTATGGATATCTTTAAGAAATGGCTTTCTTCTTGCCACTCTTCCATAAAGGCCAGATTTGTGCAGTATACGACTGATTGTTGTCCTATGGACAGAGTCTCCCACCTCAGCTGTAGATCTCTGCGGTTCATCCAGCGTGATCATGGGCCTCTTGGCTGCATCACTGATCAGTTTTCTCCTTGTATGAGCTGAAAGTTTAGAAGGACAGCCAGGTCTTCGTAGATTTGCAGTGGTCTGATACTCCTTCCATTTCAATATTATCGCTTGCACAGTGCTCCTTGGGATGTTTAAAGCTTGGGAAATCGTTTTGTATCCAAATCCGGCTTTAAAATTCTCCACAACAGTATCTCGGACCTGCCTGGTGTGTTCCTTGTTCTTCATGATGCTCTCTGCGCTTTAAATGGACCTCTGCGACTATCACAGTGCAGGTGCATTCATACAGAGACTTGATTACACACAGGTGGATTCTATTTATCATCATTAGTCATTTGGGTCAACATTGGATCATTCGGAGATCCTCACTGAACTTCTGGGGAGAGTTTGCTGCACTGAAAGTAAAGGGGCTGAATAATTTTGCACGCCCAATTTTTCAGTTTTTTATTTGTTAACAAAGTTTGAAATATCCAATAAATTTCGTTCCACTTCATGATTGTGTCCCACTTGTTGTTGATTCTTCACAAAAAATTACAGTTTTATATCTTTATGTTTGAAGCCTGAAATGTGGCAAAAGGTCGCAAAGTTCAAGGGGGCCGAATACTTTTGCAAGGCACTGTATATATATATATATATATATATACAGTATCTATGTATTTTTTGCTTTGTTTGTTTTTTTTTGTCTGTTACTGCACTGATAATGTAAATAGTGTCATTTTTAATGCAAGAAGAGTTAAATAAATTAACTTTCCTTTTTATTATTGATAGTAAGAATCAAATAATAATAATTTTTACTTTGTACTAGAGATTTACTACAAAATGTATTACATGAAATATTCTACTTTTATGCTTTTGCATTTACAGTATTGATATGCCTTTGTAATACACACTACTGTGCAAAAGTTTTAGGCAGGTGTGATAAAATACTGTAACTTAAAATTGCTTTTCAGAAATAGAAGTGTTATGGTCCATTCACACGCCATTGAATAGTACAGGACCCGTTCTAATAGGAGCGACACAAGTCGCTCCGACTCAGAAAAAGGGTCCTGTACTACTTTGGGGCGACCTGGAGGCGACTTGCATTGACTTCAATTATATGAAGTCCGTGCAAGTCGCGCCAGCGTGCACTGCAACTTCGCAGGTCGCCCCACAAAATCCTGTCGCGCCAGACTGAATGGGCTCTTATAGTTTATGTTTATCTATTTAAATTGGAATGTAAATAAAAAGAAGAGAAATCCAAACCAAATCAATATGTTTCTGACCACCCTTTGCCTTCAAAACAGCATCAATTCTTTTAGGCACACTTGCATACTGTTTTTGAAGGAACTTGGCAGGTAGGTTGTGTCAAACATGTTGGAAAACTAACCACCATACTTTTGTGGATGTAGGCTGCTTCATGTCTATCTGTGGTGTTAGATTTAGGGCTCTGTGGGAGCCAAACCATCATATCACAACAGGACTCCTTGTTCTTTTCAATGATGAAGATGGTTCCAAATGACATTGGCTGTATGTTTGGGGTCATTGTCCTGCTGCAGAATAAATTTGAGATCAATCATGTGCCTCCCTGATGGTATGGCATGATGGATAAGTAACTGCCTGTATTTCTCAGCATTGAGAACACCATTAATCTCCAACACCATTTGCAGAAATGCAGCCCCAACTTGCAATGAATGTTCACTGTGCTTCCCTGTATCCTGCAGACATTCACTATTGTACTGCTCTCCAACCCTTAGGCAAACAAATTGCCTCCTGCTTCAGTCAAATGGTGACTCATCAGTCCAGGCTATTGCCATTTTCTGCACCCCAGTTCCTATGATTTTGTGCATAGCTGAGTTGCCTAGACTTGTTTCCATGTCAAAGGTATGGCTTTTTGGCCACAATGCTTTCATAAAGACCACTTTTGGCCAGACTTCTCCAGACAGTAGATGGGTGCCTATGTCTCACTGGTTTCTGCCTATTCTGTGCTGATGGTACTGCTGGACATCTGATGTCCAAGGGAAGTAAGCATGATGTGTCTTTCATCTGCTGCATTAAGTTTCCTTGGCTGACCACTAAATCTATGGTCCTCAATCTTGCCCATTTCCTTGAGCTTCTTCAACATAGTTTGAACAGCACATCTTGAAGCTCCAGTTTGCATTGAAATCTTTGCCTGGGAGAGACTTTGCTGATTCAAAGATGTTGCAGTCAGCGGCTGCACGGACACAGCCAATGCTCTCAACGTGACATCCACACAGATGTCATAATGGGAGCAGTAGCGGTGTCCTTGCAGTCGTTGTGTCCTAATAGACATGAATGGGATGGCTCACACAGGGATGCACAGAACACCTGTGCACCCCTGCCAGATAAACACGGCCCTGCATGAGGCATGGATCAAATCATCCCATGTAAATGAGGCCTTAAACATAAATGGTTCCAGGGTGGAGCCCTGGGGCACCTTGCACACAACTCCAAATCATTTAGAAAATATGCCATTAATCGTTAACCTCTGGACACGCTACATCCAGTTTTCTGTCCAATCACATACCACGAATATGTAAATTAATTAATATGAAGTACTATATCAAGTGCCACAGGCATTAATGTATCCAAATTACAGCTTGCTTCCTCATAGAATGTTAAAAAGTTAGTCTGGCAAGAATAGTTCTTCATAAAACCACGTTGGTTGCTAGTGATACTATTTTCATCAGTAAATTCTTGCATATAGTACTACTGATGTTAGGCAGACTGGAATGTAGTTTCTCAGGTATATGTTTTGGTCCTTTTTTAAATATTGGCACCACTTGGCACCACACCAATCTGCTGGTCCTGTCAAAAAGTAGTCATTAAAAATTTGAAACACTGGTCTAGCTATAGCATTGTTCTTCAAGAATGAGAATTTGCAGGTGTAAGACATCTGGTTCTAGAAAACCTAAAAATGGCATATATGAAAGCCAGAAGAAGCCTGTGCTAAAAACATGCTTTTTTAATTGTGCTTTTATGTGTGTTTATTTGTATTAGAGTTTTTAGGCCTTTTTTTTTTTTTTTTGCAAAAAAACACTCCCCTCAGCTCATTTTTTACTCCCAAATGACCACAATGCATTAGTGAAAGTTGCCAATTTGACTGAGAGAGCACTGTGAAGGCTGTTTTTATGTTTTACTGCAATCAAGATGGATCCCCTTACTGACATGATTCATGAATAGTGCTGATGCTTATGAGGAGGCTGCTATTTCTCAGAATATAGCTGCAATACAAGACAATCTGTCGTGATCACAACTTGACACATCATTTGCTTTTACACTGTATTTCTTCCAGATATTTTGTAAACATGTATGATAAGCTAAGGAAATATCTTAAAATGTTTATATTTTACAAGAATGTCCATTGTGACCTTTGATGACCTTCTGCAACATCTGCGACAAAGGCTCACCCACAAAGACACCCAACTGAGAAGGAGTGTGTCAGCTGAAGAACAGCTTCTGGTCACACTCAGGTATGTTATTATACTTATATACTTATATATTTTTTTATATATTTTGTAATTATGGAAATTTTATTGTTAATTTTTTAGGTTTCAAGTTGTTTTATACGGCAGATTTTTATTTATTACATATTTTCTTTAGAATTCTTTAATATATATATATATATAATATATATATATATATATATATATATTTTTTTTTTTTTTTTTTTATTATTTAATTGTAGAAATTTTGAATGTATTTTTTGATGGATATTATTTTTTTTTTACATTGGGTAAAAAGTTTTGCCACCCTACACCATTATTTTATAATAGGACAGTGGCAAGGGAAACCTGTTTGGTGCTGTGGTAGGAATTGAAAGATGTTGTGATGTCACCGCCAACACAAAAATGTGGATTGGGATTGCAGAAGAGTTTGTCAGGATCAATTTATTTTAATTATAACCTGCTTTTCATCTCAGTTTATGTTGGGGGGACTGTGTTGGGTCGTCGACTGTATGAAACACTTCTCAGGATTCCACTAAGGGCTCCCCCATTTTCCACTGAGCCATTTATTCCTTTGTCATTGTGGTGAATGATGCTTTTGGTCTTGCAGAGAACATAATGCAGCCCTGCGGTTGCCATGGACTAAACCACCAGCAAAAAATATTAAATTTCCAACTGAGCCATGCTCACCGAGTAGTTGAATGTGCATTTGAAGTCTGCACTGAAAAGTAGAGAGTTCTCCTTTCTGCAATTCACTTGGATGTGGAGAATGCCATAAATGTAGTGCTGGCCTGCTGTGTACTACATAATTATGTAATTGAGAAGGAAAGAGGCTCCACTGAACCAGCACCCCCAAACCCAGTTTAAAATGTACAATTCAGGGACATTACGCTCCACTTCTCGAGTTATGCAAATTAGAACTACGATTGGCAAGATAACAACGCCTACTTAAATTTCTCCTTGATCAAAGTTCAGTTTAAATTTTATGTTAAACTGTTAAAGTTAGGTTTGTTTGTTGAAATTTTTGTAAATAATTCAATAAAGTTTAATTTCTTTTCTTATTTTTTTTGGTTATAAACCTAAAATGTGTATAACAATTGGTCAATGTAAAAAACAGCAATTAGCCACATCAATTGTTGTTACATTTACCAGTTTCAATTTTGTTTTCTTATTTTAGCCAGTTCTTGTGGTCGAAGTAAGAAACAACATTTGGCCAGAAAAATTAGCCAAAATACAACAATTGGCCACAGCATTCCCTGTGTATGACTTTGCCAGTGTTTCTGCCCTTTTTTTTTGTGGCCAAATGTTGTTTCTTATTCTGGCCACAACAATTGACCAAAGGTAAAAACAGCAATTGGAAACAACAATTTTTATTAAACTGTGGTACTGCACTGCAGCTCAAAAATTTTTATTAGAAGTTGTAAAAGAAAAAACAACACAATAAGTACTGAATACAATTATAATTATTACCTGTAAAGTGCAAACTTTTTAATAGCCACAAACATTTGGCCAAAGTAGCTAATAAGAACTGCAAACAAAAATGTGGCCAAAGGATTATTAAACATAGTCATTACATTTGCACTGTTATTGGCCTCAACAACTAGCCAAATAATTTAAAAACCCACATTTTCATATGCAGGTTGTTATGTGGTGGATTGCTCCTGTGACAACTGTGATGCCTGTAAAAACTGTGATGGTTCAACAGATTATGCCCTAATAGAAATATCCATATATCTTGGCTAAAATGGTGGAACTACAGGGGAGAGGTTGAAAGGGGGATCAGCATGTCTTTGCTGTACAGGTGGATGATCCCCTCAATATTGAAATGTTAGATCCACTAAACTGGGGTTGTAGTATTGAACCCCTGATTCAGCAGAAAAGTATGGATACCCAGATTCACGTACTGTATGTGGCAATGATGTATCTATTGGATCCTTTGGAAATGTAATCCATGATAGGAAGGAGTGGGGGGGGGGGGGGTAGAGGAGCTTGAAAACCGTGGCACTCATGAGGGAGAGGTTTATTACTTGGGACCACAGGTGCATGATAGTATGGTTCAATATGAAAAGGTGTTGATGTTGGTGATTGCATGCCACTCCTCTTAGCTACAGTAGCCCCTTAGCTACAGTATGTCCCTAAAGCATGCATTCATTCTCCCTTTTCAGGAACAATGTTTTTTTATTTCTGTTGTCCTCAAAATTATCTTGACTTGTCTGTTGCCTGTTCATTTCAGACAGGACAGCTATCACCTGGTCCTCCGTCTGCTGGACGAGCGCATACATCCTTTGTTGTGCACCTCATCCATGACCAGCAGTGGTGCCAGATCGCACATCTGATGCAGCAACCTAAACAGAGACAGATTATTAACTCGAATGAAAGATGGACAGAGAATAGTAAAAAGAGATATTCTAACAGTGGTTGAGGGCGCATTAGCTGCTGTATAAGTTAACCCCCGCCCAGTCAGAAGGACTAGATAAGGGCAAAAAGTGTGTCAAAAGGACAGTGTAACTGATGAGGACTTGGAAATACTCACTAGTGCTGAAAGTGAGACAATGAGTTTGAGACATGTGTCTAGCAGTGCTCTGAAATAGCACTAGGATGTGATGTCAGTTACCTCTGTGAGCGAAGTCTCTTTTTTTTTTTAAACTTAGTACACAGTACAAAAATAGAACAGTGTATCAAGTGAAAAATCAGTTGGAGAACAGTTTAAAGTAACAACAAAGTATAACAACAGAAGGTATACATAGGTCACGCTAGTGCAGGTAAACATGATTGGACTGAGCTAAGTCATAAGTGGTGTACTATGAACTGAGAAAGCATCATCAGGTAGATAGATAATTGGGTATGGACAGGGCGTGAGGCTTTCAAAGACTAGGTGGTTCCTTCATGAGAGAGTTGGGCATTTAGGGTGCTTGAGCCAAATTTCCCAATGCTTTTGGAAAGTAGGAACTTGTAGGTGAGCTTTGGCATACATGTATTCCATTAAACAGTGGTTCTTCAGGATAG
The DNA here is from genome assembly GCF_965119305.1 of Pelophylax lessonae. Classification (NCBI taxonomy): domain Eukaryota; kingdom Metazoa; phylum Chordata; class Amphibia; order Anura; family Ranidae; genus Pelophylax; species Pelophylax lessonae. The sequence goes on from NC_138777.1 coordinate 113,777,296, forward strand.
AAATCCCTTCTGAAGTGGAAGGGGAGTGGGGAGCTTTCCAATTTCTAGCAATGGCAAAGCGGGTGGCTGGAAGTACCTGGGAAATGACTGTAAGAGGACCGGGAACATGCATCCATTCCTAAACCCAGTAGTACCATGTTAGGTGAAAGGGGGACAGGGGTTGGTAAAATGGAAAAGAGGAGTTTAGAAAGTGTAGTCCAAAATTTAGCGAGTGCTGGACAGTTCCACCAGATGTAATGAGGTCCTTGGGTTTCCACAGTTCCTCCAACATAGGTTGGTAGTAGATGGGTAAATGCGGGTGAGTTTAGTAGGCGTCAGGTACTAGGTATGATATATCTTTGGGACAGCTTCCCAATGTAGAATACAGCGTGAAGTCCTTAAGGGCGTTTAAAGTGATCGATACCAATGTTGAGGAATACAGAACATTGTAGAAATTGTTCCCAGTGTAGCATCATTTGGGTTTTTGAGTTTTGGTGGGTATTGGTGAGTAGCTTGTAGATATAAGAAATTCCACAACATTGGGGAGGGTTTTGATCATAGAATTTTATTATTTGCCAGAGTGTTAGGTCTTCTGTCCAGATAGGGCTGAACGTAGCCTGAGGAATTTAAAGACGTCTTTAGGAGTGATATGCCAGGTAGACTGTAGCTCCTGAAAGGATAGAAGTGTAAGGTATTTATGTAAGTTTCCAATAACAGCGATGTCTGCGGTGGTCTATTAGGGATGGGCTGTCTATTTGAGTCGAATGTAAGTTTGACTTGAGCATCAGCTGTTCGTGTGTTCGCAGAACACACAAACAATTAGGGCGCTCGGCGGGAAGTTCACCCACCAATGAGTGCCCCATTATGCACTGCGCTGTTGCAGTGCATTGATTGCTGATGATTGGCCAAAGCATGCACATGACCTGTATGCTTTGGCCAATCACAGCACAATGTCCTGTCAGAGCCATGATTGACCAAAGGGAGGGTGTCTTTAGCCAATCATGGCTCAGGGGCTAAGTCCACGCCCCACACTATATAAGTCTGCCGCTTATACGTCAGCCGTGTATAGTGTGTTACAATAGAGATTAGGCAGGTAGTTAGTAGATAATGTATTGAGTTAGTTTAGGAATTTTTCATTTTTATTGTTTTACTTTAAGCATCATTAAAATCACTGCTCCTGTAAAAACGGTTGTTTTAAAAAATGTTTTTTGCATTGATACATGTCCCCCAGGGCAGTACCCAGGTCCCCGTACACTTTTTATGGCAATAACTTACCTTTAAAATGAGGAATTTTGATTTTTCATGTTCATGTCCCGTAGACTTTAATAGGGTTCGCATGTTCGCTAGAACTTTTTCCCTGTTCGAGATGTTCTGGGGCGAACCGAACATGGGGGTGTTCGGCCCATCACTATGGTCCATTCGGTGAAGGTAATGTCAGATGAGATAGAGTGAAGTGCCGCCAGAAGAATGGAGGGAAGTACACAATGCGGTATGCCATTAGTGTGCTGAAGAGTGGTTTTCCACATTTTAACAGTGGCGTTGATGGTGTAGAGGTATGAGCGAGTTTCTCAGTGTTGCAGGAGGAGGGCACAGAGAATCTGCTTAGGTTGATAAGCTAGTGCTGCTGTTTCTGTTTGGAGCCAGGTGGTTTGTTGAGTGGAGTTCTATCAGACCTTGGCTAGTTGCTTTGTAATATGCTGGAATGTCTGGTGCACCAATCCCTCCAGAGGAAACAGGTGTGCGCAGAGTGTTGCGTTTAAGGCGGGGGTGTTTTCTGCTCCATATAAAGGTGGTTATGATGGACAAGGATTTCTGTAGTTGCTTTTGAAGAAAGGGCATAAGGATAGCCTGGAATGTATATAGGACATCTGGAAGTAGATACATTTTAGCTAGGGCGATTCTATTTGGCCATGAGGCTTGAGTGTGCTGAAGATCATGTAAGTCAAGTCTGGTCGGCATAAAGACCAAATTTTTGTGTTCTGTTGCTCACTTTTTTTTTTGCAAATATATTTTTATTTGAGTATAAGACATAACAAAGAAATAAGCGATGAACATTTCTCAACAACAACAATCGTAGCGCCATTACAAGTACAAGATACATAGATGATGTAGCGGCCCCATTGGCATCGAATAAATAACGAGAGGAGAGCTTCTGACGGGTGCAGTACTTTTATTCCTTTGCATCAAAGGTGTGCAGGAGGGTTGAACGTTATTCTCTTTAACACCTTGAGCACCGTAAACCATGAATACCATAAGCACCGTTGCACCGTGAAAACTGTAAACGACATACAATACACTTGTTTACAGTGATCACCAAAAAGGGGGTTACAAGGTTAAATTACAAATGTGAAGTTACAAGGTGGATTACAGTTGTCTGCACACATATCTAAATTACATTAAACATATAAGGAAATATGGCCAACATGCAGGATGCTTTGGATTATCTATAGCATATTTAAACTAACAGCATGGACACAAATTATGTCTAAGAACATATATATCTTTATATATAATGCACTCTTACTGCGTACCTCGCTCCGCTCACCAAGGGGTGCTAAAACTTTAAACCTTAGAAATCCTCTCAGCAGTCATCTTCCTGCTCTGTATATAAAATCTGAGTCATAGAAAACTTTTACCTCAGAGAGAGTAGGAGGAGTAGGGGGAGTGGTCTAGTGGTTCTGCTGATTAAACATTCCTCAGGGAACCAAAAGGAAGGCAGAAAGGTTCCACCTAGCAGTAAGTGCTGAACACAGATTTAAAGTGATAAGCGGACAGTTACACTCCCACCAAATTATGTAATGATGAACATAACTTAAAGAGTCATACATAATTTACAGAACATAACCATGGCCGCTATAAAACATGGCACATCGTACACAATTTTGCTTATAGGTACCTCTGTAACTGGCTACTGTCTTGTGTGGTGGTATGCTATTGTATCACTAAAACTGAACTTATTTGCTTTCTATGAGGACTTTTGAATAGGACGTTCAATAATTGAAGGTTTTGATACATAGTCCTTCTTATCTTGCAATCTTTGTCACCTACTAACACCTTGACTCGACGAACTAGACCATCCTTTTCTATTTTAGTTTCAATTACACGTCCTAGTTGCCACTGGCATCTGGGAGACATATCTTCTTTGATTATGACAATGTCATTTACTTTGAGGTTACGTCGAGGTGTGTGCCATTTCTGTCTTGTGGAAACACTCATGAGTAGGGTTGAGCGGACACCTAGATGTCCGTGTTCGACGGGTTCGGCCGAACTTTAAAAAAAAGTCCGGGTCCGTGTCCCGGACTTTTACCGAACTTTTCCCGGACACCGAACCCCATTGAAGTCAATGGGGACCCGAACTTTAAGGCACTAAAATGGCTCTAAAACACCAAAGGAAAGGGCTAGAGTGCTGCAAATGGCAGCAAAACGTAATTAAGAGCATGGCAAGTGCTCTGCAAACAAATGTGGATAGGGAAATAACTTAAAACAACAAAAAAAAACAGAAAAATAAAACAATGTTCTTCTTCATCTCTGAAGGACAAGGCCCATATGGAGTAGGAGGGAGGTTGAGGTGGTGGTGGATGTGGCGGTGACATAGGCGTGCGCACAGGGTGTGCTGGGTGTGCCTGGGCACACTCTAATCACCTAGGGCACATAGCATTGCCAGTGAGGAGATGGGAAAGATCTCCCTGGGACCTGCTCTGCTCTATTTCTCCTTGCCTACAGGTACATGGCCCCGATACATTACTCTCCCTGCTGGCAAACACATGCATGTGTATTTCAACTTTGGGGTGCACACCTTAATGCAATAGGCTGCGCACACCTATGGGCGGTGTAGGTGGAAGCGGCGGTGGAGGAGGACCAGGGCCGGATTAACAGCATCATGGGCTTGGTGCTGAGGATTTTGAAGGGCCTTAAGGGCCGTGCCTTGCCATGCACCCAGAGGAGGAAGGGTGCAGCCATGCATGCCTAATTCAACATGGGATGCTGTCTCTGAAGCCCATAAACACATCCATGCATCGCCAACTGTCCCTCCTTGTCCGGCCTTCACGCTGTGTGGGGAGGTTCTGAGGGTGCTGCCTGGGGAAGCGAGCATAGAAGCCAGACTTCTGTGTTTACAAGTGACAGAAGAGCGGTAACAGTGAATATGGCCAACCCGGGGCCTATATAAAAGGTAGGGGCCTGGAGCTGCAGCTCCAATAGCCCCTACATTAATCTGGCCCTGAGGAGGAGGACGAGGTAGCCAACACTGCTTCTTTTCAAAAATTTTAAATGAGGGTACACCCCAAAAGAGTGAGAAAGAGCAAAAATGGAACAATGGGTGGGTAAGGTCGGTATCCATTGCTATTCTGCATAAGGTACGGAAAAGTCCCGTGGGATCCATGCCTGGTTCATTTTAATGAACGTGAGCTTGTCCACATTGTCTCTGGACAGGCGGCTGCGCTTGTCTGTTATAACGCCCCCAGCCGTGCTAAATACCCGTTCAGATAATACACTGGCTGCAGGGCACGCCAGCACCTCCAAGGCGTAAAGGGCAAGCTCAGGCCATGTGCCCAATTTGGAGACCCAGAAGTTGAAGGGGGCAGACCCGTCATTCACTACATGTAGGCGTGTGCACACATACTGCTCCACCATGTTGGTAAAATGCTGCCTCCTGCTAAGACGTTCCATCTGAGCTGCTGGTGCTGCTGTTTGTTGTGGCGTGCTGACAAAGCTTTTCCACATTTCGGCCATGCTAACCCTGCCTTCTGAGGTGCTGGCGGTGCCCTGGTTGCGTTGGCGACCTCCTCCTCCTCCTCCTCTGCCTTGTGCTTCCACTGTGGCCCCGCTGTCAGATGGGAATGCCAGCAGCATGGCGTCTACCAGCGTGCGCTTGTACTCGCGCATCTTGCGATCGCGCTCCAGTGAGTGAATTAAGGACGGTACGTTGTCCTTGTAACGGGGATCCAGCAGCGTGGCCACCCAGTAATCAGCACAAGTTAGAATGTGGGCAACTCGGCGGTCGTTGTGGAGACACTGCAGCATGTAATCGCTCATGTGTGCCAGGCTGCCCAGAGGCAACGAAAGGCTGTCCTCTGTGGGAGGTGTATCGTCCGTGTCCTCTGTATCCCCCCAGCCACGCACCAGTGATGGCCATGAGCTGGCCTGGGTGCCACCCTGCTGTGAACATGGTTCCATCTCCTCCTCCAGCTCCTCCTCCTCCTCATCCTCCTCATCCTCCAGAACTGTGCCCCTGCTGGACAATTGCGTCCCTGGCGTTTGCGTGTGCAGGAACCCACCCTCGGAGCCCCTTGCGAATGACTGCCCTGAAAGCCTTGGAAATGTTACCTCTTCATCCTCCTCCTCCTCCTCATCCTGTGCCACATCCTCTTCCATCATCGCCCGAATTGTTTTTTCAAGGAGGCATAGAAGTGGGATAGTTAAGCTGAGAACGGCGTCATTGCCACTGGCCATGTTGGTGGAGTACTCAAAACAGCGCAACAAGGCACACAGGTCTCGCATGGAGGCCCAGTTAAATTAAATAGCGGAATAGAAAATATGATCCAAAAAAAGTGTATGTATATCACACGTACACAACCACACTGGGCCCCAATTACTATTGTTTGTACCCCTAAAAGGCTAGATGAGGAGTAGGGGGAGTATGGAACAGGCAGCACCCTCAAACCTTCAGAAGTATGAGATGAACCCCAACAACTTGGAAAGGTGGATCTCTCTCACACGTACCAACACAGACTATCCCCCAATTTAACTGATCCCCAAAGGTTTTTGATTAAATAGCGGAATAGAAAATATGATCCAAAAAAAGTGTATGTATATCACACGTACACAACCACACTAGGCCCCAATTACTATTGTTTGTACCCCTAAAAGGCTAGATGAGGAGTAGGGGGGGTATGGAACAGGCAGCACCCTCAAACCTTCAGAAGTATGAGATGAACCCCAACAACTTGGAAAGGTGGATCTCTCTCACACGTACCAACACAGACTATCCCCCAATTTAACTGATCCCCAAAGGTTTTTGATTAAATAGCGGAATAGAAAATATGATCCAAAAAAAGTGTATGTATATCACACGTACACAACCACACTAGGCCCCAATTACTATTGTTTGTACCCCTAAAAGGCTAGGAGTAGGGGGAGTATGGAACAGGCAGCACCCTCAAACCTTCAGAAGTATGAGATGAACCCCAACAACTTGGAAAGGTGGATCTCTCTCACACGTACCAACACAGACTATCCCCCAATTTAACTGATCCCCAAAGGTTTTTGATTAAATAGCGGAATAGAAAATATGATCCAAAAAAAGTGTATGTATATCACACGTACACAACCACACTGGGCCCCAATTACTATTGTTTGTACCCCTAAAAGGCTAGATGAGGAGTAGGGGGAGTATGGAACAGGCAGCACCCTCAAACCTTCAGAAGTATGAGATGAACCCCAACAACTTGGAAAGGTGGATCTCTCTCACACGTACCAACACAGACTATCCCCCAATTTAACTGATCCCCAAAGGTTTTTGATTAAATAGCGGAATAGAAAATATGATCCAAAAAAAGTGTATGTATATCACACGTACACAACCACACTAGGCCCCAATTACTATTGTTTGTACCCCTAAAAGGCTAGATGAGGAGTAGGGGGGGTATGGAACAGGCAGCACCCTCAAACCTTCAGAAGTATGAGATGAACCCCAACAACTTGGAAAGGTGGATCTCTCTCACACGTACCAACACAGACTATCCCCCAATTTAACTGATCCCCAAAGGTTTTTGATTAAATAGCGGAATAGAAAATATGATCCAAAAAAAGTGTATGTATATCACACGTACACAACCACACTAGGCCCCAATTACTATTGTTTGTACCCCTAAAAGGCTAGATGAGGAGTAGGGGGGGTATGGAACAGGCAGCACCCTCAAACCTTCAGAAGTATGAGATGAACCCCAACAACTTGGAAAGGTGGATCTCTCTCACACGTACCAACACAGACTATCCCCCAATTTAACTGATCCCCAAAGGTTTTTGATTAAATAGCGGAATAGAAAATATGATCCAAAAAAAGTGTATGTATATCACACGTACACAACCACACTAGGCCCCAATTACTATTGTTTGTACCCCTAAAAGGCTAGATGAGGAGTAGGGGGAGTATGGAACAGGCAGCACCCTCAAATCTTCAGAAGTATGAGATTGTGTTCACTGTACCCCACAAAGATTGAGTTCACTGCACCCCACAATGATTGTGTTCACTGCACCCCACAAAGATTGTGTTCACTGCACCTCACAAAGATTGTGTTCACTGTACCCCCCAAAGATTGTGTTCACTGCACCCCACAAAGATTCTGTTCACTGTACCCCACAAAGATTGTGTTCACTGCACCCTAAAAGGATGTTGTTCACTGCACCCCACAAAGATTGTGTTCACTGCACCCTAAAAGGATGTTGTTCACTGCACCCCAAAAAGATTGTGTTCACTGTACCCCCCCAAAGATTGTGTTCACTGCACCCCACAAAGATTGTGTTCACTGCACCCCAAAAAGATTGTGTTCACTGTACCCCCCAAAGATTGTGTTCACTGCACCCCAAAAAGATTGTGTTCACTGTACCCCCCAAAGATTGTGTTCACTGCACCCCACAAAGATTCTGTTCACTGTACCCCACAAAGATTGTGTTCACTGCACCCCAAAAAGATTGTGTTCACTGTACCCCCCCAAAGATTGTGTTCACTGCACCCCACAAAGATTCTGTTCACTGCACCCCACAAAGGATTTTGTTCACTGCACCCCAAAAAGATTGTGTTCACTGCACCCCAAAAAGGATTTTGATCACTGCACCCCAAAAAGGATGTTGTTCACTGCACCCCAAAAATGATTTTGTTCACTCCACCCCAAAAAGATTGTGTTCACTGCACCCCACAAAGATTGTGTTCACTGCACCCCAAAAAGATTGTGTTCACTGTACCCCCCAAAGATTGTGTTCACTGCACCCCACAAAGATTCTGTTCACTGTACCCCACAAAGATTGTGTTCACTGCACCCCAAAAAGATTGTGTTCACTGCACCCCAAAAAGGATGTTGTTCACTCCACCCCAAAAAGATTGTGTTCACTGCACCCCACAAAGATTGTGTTCACTGCACCCCAAAAAGATTGTGTTCACTGCACCCCAAAAATGATTTTGTTCACTGCACCCCAAAAAGGATGTTGTTCACTCCACCCCAAAAAGATTGTGTTCACTGCACCCCAAAAAGATTGTGTTCACTGCACCCCACAAAGGATTTTGTTCACTGCACCCCAAAAAGATTGTGTTCACTGCACCCCAAAAAGGATGTTGTTCACTGCACCCCAAAAAGGATTGTGTTCACTGCACCCCACAAAGGATTTTGTTCACTGCACCCCACAAAGATTGTGTTCACTGCACACCAAAAAGGATTGTGTTCACTGCACCCCAAAAAGATTTTGTTCACTGCACCCCAAAAAGATTGTGTTCACTGCAGCCCAAAAAGATTGTGTTCACTGCAGCCCAAAAAGATTGTGTTCACTGCAGCCCAAAAAGATTGTGTTCACTGCAGCCCAAAAAGATTGTGTTCACTGCAGCCCAAAAAGATTGTGTTCACTGCAGCTCACACACAGAAAAATGGATGTGGATCACTGACACCTGCCTATCTCCAATCCCACACCACACAGCAATATCGATTGTAGTTTGTAGAACACAGTTTCCCTAAAATTCAGCAGACTCTGTCCCTAACAGGATTGAGAAGAGATCGTAGATCAGGATTGAGTGCAGATTCACCCCACCCCCCCACACAGCAATATCGATTGTAGTTTGTAGAAGACACTGACCCTATAATTCAGCAGACTCTATCCCTAAAATGCCTACAACTCGCCCTGCCTAAACACTCCGACCTGTCCCTCAATTCTATCCGGACACAAATGGTTTTTTCCTGCCTATCTTTCCCTAATCAGCAGCCAGCACATTGATGTGTGCTCTGTCCCTTAGCTAAGCAGCAGAATGACGCTGCTGCGGCGGCTGCCTCGAACTTATAAAGACTTGGTCACATGCTTCAGACGGCCAATCACAGCTACTAAGACATTTGCAGGCATGGCTGGGATGGCTTAAGGCACACCAGTTAAACGATTGTTGATTGGCTGTTGAAAGCCCGCCATGAAAAGAGCGCCAAAGCATGCAAAACCCGGAAATAAAACGACCGAACACGGATTTTTACCCGAACATACAGTAAAGTGTCCGTGTCCGTGTTCGGGTAAAAAAAATCCAATTATTCGGTACGAACACGAATAATACAGTCCGTGTTCGCTCAACACTACTCATGAGGTATTCTTTTTTCCACCGACTCCAGAATTGTTCTACTAAATACTGTACTCTACGCCACCGTTTAGCTGCATATACATCTTCCTTTACGAATTTCCCTGGTGGAGGTAATGCAACCTTGGATGAGGTGGTTTGGAGTTAGAGGTTCTGGTGCCTTAGGGGTCATTGATTCCATCGACAGTTAAAGGACGGCTATTAACAATGGCCATGGCTTCATAAAATAGTGTTCTAAGAGAAGCATCGTCTAGTCTACTTGAACATTGGACTGTTGTAGCATTTAGTACATTAAGAATGGTTCTAATTTGACGTTCCCAGACTCCACCTGCATGACTCGCGGAAGGAGCATTGAAGATAAACTCACACTGTTTATCAGCTAGGAAAGTCTCTAGTGCCTTGGTGTCACATTGCTTCAGGGCTTCTTTAAGTTTGTTCTTTGCTCCTATGAAGTTTGTGCCTTGATCACAGTGAAGTTGGCGAACGGCTCCTCTTAAACTGATGAAACACCTTAAGGCATTGATGAAGGAATCTGTAGATAAATCTTCAAGCATTTCGATGTGGACTGCAGGGGAGGAGAAACATGTGAAGATGAGACCATACCTCTTGTATTCCTTACGACCTTGCTTGGTGATAAAGGGACCGAAACAGTCCATACCACAGTATGTAAAGGGAGCTGAAACTTCTACACGTTCTTCAGGGAGCTCTGACATACGCTGCTCCTCTGTGGGACGCCGGAGCTTTCGACACTGTACACATTTATGTATTAACTTGGCAACTGACTTGCTTCCACCAAGCACACAAAACCCATTTGCTCTGAGTTCTGTTAGAGTTTGGCTGCGGCCCTGGTGATGAGTGGCTGCATGATAGTGGGACAGGATTAACTGGGTAATGTGCCCTTCTTTTGGGAGGATGACTGGGTGCTTTGTTTCTTGACTAAGAGTGGATCTTGACAGCCTTCCACCAACACGAAGAAGCCCTTGAACCAGAATGGGGTCAAGGCAACTAAGAGGGCTTGAACTTGGAAAACTATCTCCTCTTTGAAGAAGTTTTAGCTCTTGGGGAAAAACTTGCTGTTGAACTAAACCTATCACTACCTCCCCGGCCTTCTTACATTCCTCCACAGACACAAGATTGCTGCAGTGATGCGTCTTCATTTTTATTCTCCTGATTCTTGCAATCACCTTAATGAGCATTAACCAACTGGAGAACCTGCTCAGACGATTTAGAATATCAGTTTGTTCACTGGCTTGTGATGCAAGGGTTGAAATGGGCTTGACTTCAGGGTCGCCTACAATTAGTTCTGCCGAAGAGCTTGAAGATGCCTGCACTTCAGATTTCCAAAGGAAACTAGGTCCAGATAACCAACTTGAGGGGGAGATATCTGCTACATGTAGACCCCTGGATGCATGGTCGGCTGGGTTTTGTGTCGTATCCACATAATGCCACTGAGTTGGATTGTAATCTCTCTTATGAGTTGAACACTATTGGCTACAAACACATGAAACCTTCTTGCTTCATTATTGATATAGGCCAAGACTACTTGGAAGTCTGTCCAGAAGAATTCTTGGTCAATTTCTATTTCAAGTTCTGCCTTCAACATGACACTCAACCTTGCTGCGGTGACAGCAGCTGAGAGTTCAAGCCTTGGGATGCTCACAATCTTCGTTGGTGCGACTCTTGCTTTAGCCATTACGAAGCTGCAATGGACTTGATCTCTGTCATTCTTGTACCTAAGGTTTGAACAGGCACCATATCCTATGTTGCTGGCATCGGAAAAATGGTGTAGTTCCACTTTCACTCTGTTACCGAAGTCTGGGGGATGGTAACATCTGGGTATCTTGATTTAACTTAAAGCTTGCAGACTACTCTTCCAAGCCTCCCACCGTGGACATAAGCTCTCAGGAAGTGCTTCATCCCAACTGATGCCCCTGCGGCAAAGCTCTTGAAGAATGCACTTGCCACTCAGTATGAAGGGGGATATGAAGCCTAGAGGATCATAAAGAGAGGCTACAACTGACAGGATACCACGACGAGTTGAGGGTTGATCCTTTATGTCAACACTGAAACTGAAGGTGTCGTTTTCAATTGACCACTGATTGCCAAGTACTTGTCCTTCTGTTGTTGAGTCTGGGTTAAGTTTGACAGGTACACTAGTTGTTGCTCTTTCTGATGGAGCTATACAGGACAGGACGTCCCTTCTATTAGAGTTGAACTTATGCAGTCGTAGGCCAGCATTTTTACATAATCCTTGAGTTTCGAGGATTAGGTTCGAAGCTTCACTGACTGTTGGAATGCTGGTTAGGCCGTCGTCGACATAAAAGTTCTTCTCGATGAAGGCTGATGCTGAGGGATGTTCTGACTTGTATTGTCGTGCAAGATACTTAAGGCCGAAGTTGGCACATCCTGGAGAGGAACTGGCACCGAAAAGGTGAACTGCCATTCTGTATTCTTTCGGTTCTGTTTCCAACTGACCGTTCTCCCACCAAAGGAACCTTAAGTAATTGCACATTTCTGGGGGGATGTAGAACTGATGGAACATCTTTTCAATGTCGCATATCACAGCAACTGCTTCCTTCCTGAAGCGACAGATGACTCCCACTAGAGAATTTATCAGGTCGGGACCTGTCAGTAAGGTGTAGTTAAGGGAGATGCCTTTGAACTTTGCTGAACAATCAAAGACAACTCTTAACTTGTCTAGCTTCTTGGGGTGATAAACCCCATGATGTGGGATGTACCACACTGTCTCTTCCTCTGATAATGAAGGGGCTGGTTCTGCATCACCTTTTCTGATTGTTTCTTCCATGAATTCAGTGTAGTGTTCATGGTACTGTTTATTTGCCTTTAATCTTTTCTTTAGATGATGAAGTCGAATAATGGCCAGCCTCCTATTGTTTGATAGTGCCAGTTGACTGTTGTCTTTGAAGGGTAACGGCATCTTGTAGTGTCCATCTTTCCTTTTCATTATAGTTTCCGAGAGAAACTGCACAAAGCGAACATCATCTTGAGACACGTACTTATCTTCATAATTTCTTTCAATGAAGTCCATTTCTAAAGCCTTTAACACATCAGTGACCGGGGGCATTGGCATTTCTTTCACTGCGACTCGGTGTACGAAGCTCTGGCTACCCTGTCTATCAAGATGTGGATTTGCTGATCCTATAATGCTCCAGCCGAGCATAGTTTTTTAAAAGCGAAAGGTTCATTTTCGGAGCCGATAACAACCTCCAAGGGAGCCAGTGCTGATGGGCAGTCATAACCGATCAGCAGTCGTACTTCGCAGTCTTTAAGTGGCTGTAACTTGTTTGCCAAGTGTTTGAGGTGTGACCACTGGAGTGCAGTCTCCTTAGTGGGGATGTGAGACATATCTACTGGAATAAAATCTCTCGTATAGGCTTGACGGAGTTGGACTTGAGCTTCAGAGTTGAAGCCACGCACTTGCAGACCGTGAGCAATTTGGCTTGATATAACTGTGTTAACAGCTGTAATTGTGCTGAGCTTTAGCTGTAATGGCTTGGTGCTCACACTTAACTTCGATACCAGGTCTGCCAGAATAAAGGTTGAATCACTCTGTGTGTCAAGTAAGGCATAAGTGAGGATTTCCCTCTGAGGCTCCGCCGTAGCTGACAACAGAACTGGAATAATGCAGGATGTGGCAGAAGTATGTCTTGTCAAAGTATGGGACATAACTTTGGGAACGTTGTCGTTTGCCTTATTTCTCATGGCTACTTAATCATCGTTTGATGTTTTGACAGGCTCAGTGTTTCTCTGTATGTGCAAACAGGTTGGATGACGTCGACTGCATATGCTACACGTGTGTCTTACTTTGCAGTTTTTTGTAATGTGGCCCTTTCTTAAGCAACCAAAGCAGAGGTAGTTTTCATGAATGAAGGCCTTCTTTTCATCGATGGTCTTTGCTGCAAAAGTCGCACATTTAGCGACACCGTGTGTTTCGTCTTTACAGACTAGGCAAGGTGGTTTTGGTCTTGAAGCTGAGATCTTTGGGACGTTGAAGGAGGAGGGCTTCGTTTGAGTGTTTGTGTTGAGCGCCTTGGCTCTCTTAGGAACTCTCTCATCTGTAGTCTTGGTACTGAGGAGGAAAGGAGAGGCAATGGGGTTGCATGCAATCTTAGCTTCCCTTTGCAGGAACTCTGTGAAGCGAGCAAAGGTTGGGTATTCTTGAGACTTGTCTAGCTCGTCCACAACTATGCAACTCCATCTCCGCACGATCCATTCAGGCAGTTTCTTGAGAAGCTTGTGGTTCTTCACAATCATTTAGAATAGCTAGGCCTTTAACATGAGGAATGGCCTCCACAAAACCTTGAAGGAAGTCTGCAAACTCACTTAATGCTACAGGGTTGTTTGCTGATATCTTTGGCCATTTAGTCAACCTTTCTCTGAAAGCTCTTTGCACTATGAATGGACCTCCATACCTGTCCTGTAGGATTCCCCAAGCACCTAGATAAGCGTCTTCTGAATTCCGATAGAAGAAACCTTCCACTGCCTTCTGAGCTTCACCACCGAGATACCTCTTCAAGTACAGCATTTTTTCGCACACAGGGAATGGTTTTTCATCAATCAGCGACATAAAGGATATCTTCCAATCTATGAACTTCAAAGGATCACCTGTAAATACAGTTGGTTCAGGTAAAGGGAGACGGTTGGAGATAAGCAGAATTGCTAGTCCTGGGGTTATACTAACTTCTTCTTGAGGTCTTGACACCCCAAGTGGTGTATTTGAAGGTTGAAATGGCACAGCCTTTGGATTCAAAGAGGTTTGAGGTTCATTAGTTTGGCAGAGGTATTGCACCTTGTGGTCTGTCTCCTGTTCATAAATTTCAAGACTATCAAAGGCGTGGTAGGCTTTCACCCTTGCTGCAGCTACTTTGACTTCATTTTCTGCTTGTAGCTGTTGCAGTCTTGTCTTTTCCTCTTCTAATTTAAGTTTAATTTCTGCCTCCAGTTTGCTCAGCTTTGCCTGTTCTATCTTGGCTGCAAGATCTGCTTCTGCGTCTGCGCGTTTGCTAGATCTGGAAGTGGCTCTCGAGCTTGCGTTGGAGTCTGGTAATGACTCTGAGAGGACAGTTTCTGTTTCTGAGTTTCCAAAGACTGACTCATGCTCTTCCTTATTAAGCACCATCCTCACCTTTTCCTTCTCAAGTTGATCTTTAAAGATTTCATCTATATTCTCTAGCCGCTTGCTGATGAGGTTGCAGATTTCAGCCGTTAACGCGGCGCATGCATCCATTCTCTTAACAACGTATGGGGTAGTGGAATTATTTCGGCACATGGACTCATACTGTTGGTGTACTAACGCTTCTTTGGCTTTAATCTCTTTCAATCTTGTATTAAGATCTTCAGTTGAGCAGAAATCCTTTAACTTTGTCCTAAATTCCTTTGCTAGCTCCTTCCAAGAGTTGTACACCTTGTTGAATGCCTTTTCATTTTTCTTAACTGTTCCTTCGTGCATTTCTTTGCCCTTTTCTGTTAGGCTTCGCTCTCTGGAGCTGGACCGCACCTGTTGTGACTGTGTGGGTTTGTCTGTTTCTTCAGCAGGTGACAACATTTTGTTCTAGTGTGCCTTTGCCTTTCAAGTGTGTGTGTGCCTGAAACCTAACTTGAATGAGTGTTGCCTCAAACTTGCTACTAAGGCCTATGACAGAAAACAGGCATTTACACTTGTAACTAAGGATTAGCAAACAATGCATACAATACGACAAAATGTTTTAAACGAATATACTGCTGACACTTCCTAACCAGACAATTAACCCTTTACGTAACTAGCTGCAGTTTAGTGGATTAGGAACTTGGAAGATAGCGTTGTTTTAAATCTGACACTAGGCCTCTAAACACAAATATAATAACTTAATCACTGCTTTAGAAAAATATTAATTATTTGGCTCGCATACTAATTAAGGGTGGCTTCCAGTTCACATATAAATCGCCCACTATATTAAAAAGTCCACGTGACACGTTTACTTTACTTTACAACAGAGACTTCAGCCAAGTCTCTGTTGCCAAGATGGCGTCCGCATGTGTCCTGCGGGGCGTTGGGAAGCCTTTACTCGCAGTTTGATGAAGACTGCGACGCAGCCGATGATTCACTTCAGTGGCGGGTTTTTACTTCAGCGTCGGGTCTCCACCGCAGCGACGAGTTTTCACTGGCAGTGATGAGTTGTTACTTCAGCGTCGAGTTTTCACTAGCAGTGACGAGTTGTTACTTCAGCGTCGAGTTTTCACTAGCAGTGACGAGTTGTTACTTCAGCGTCGAGTTTTCACTGTAGCGGCCCCATTGGCATAGAATAAATAACGAGAGGAGAGCTTCTGACGGGTGCAGTACTTTTATTCCTTTGCATCAAAGGTGTGCAGGAGGGTTGAACGTTATTCTCTTTAACACCTTGAGCACCGTAAACCATGAATACCATAAGCACCGTTGCACCGTGAAAACTGTAAAGGACATACAATACATTTGTTTACAGTGATCACCAAAAAGGGGGTTACAAGGTTAAATTACAAATGTGAAGTTACAAGGTGGATTACAGTTGTCTGCACACATATCTAAATGACATTAAACATATAAGGAAACATGGCCAACATGCAGGATGCTTTGGATTATCTATAGCATATTTAAACTAACAGCATGGACACAAATTATGTCTAAGAACATATACATCTTTATATATAATGCACTCTTACTGCGTACCTCGCTCCGCTCACCAAGGGGTGCTAAAACTTTAAACCTTAGAAATCCTCTCAGCAGTCATCTTCCTGCTCTGTATATAAAATCTGAGTCATAGAAAACTTTTACCTCAGAGAGAGTAGGAGGAGTAGGAGGAGTGGTCTAGTGGTTCTGCTGATTAAACATTCCTCAGGGAACCAAAAGGAAGGCAGAAAGGTTCCACCTAGCAGTAAGTGCTGAATACAGATACAAGTAACATTAGGCACAAGGATTCAATTTGGCAGTGTCAATTCACTCTAATGCATATATGAAGTTATGCTAAAGCCCAAAAATCCCAGTGATCATTGAAGGATTGTAGCTGCATGTGATTAGTTGCAATAACTTTCTCAAATTGGTAATTTGTTTTGAGTAATAGAACTACCTCCTGTAGGTTCGGGGCTTCTAAGCTCCGCCATTTGCGCAAGACAACAGTCCTAGCGGCCAGGAGTACATGAGTGACCCAGGACCTATACTGAGTTGGAATGTCATGTATGCCTAGGTGTAGTAGAGCTAGGGCCGGTGATGGTGACAGTATGCAGCCGGTATGAGTAGATATATAAGAGAAAACATTTTTCCAATAGCTGGCTAGTGACGGGCAGGACCATAATACATGAACTAAAGTCCCCACCTGGGAGCAATCTCGCCAGCACAATTGGGAGTAGGAAGACGAGAACCCTGCTAATCGGTAGGGCGTATAATACCATCTATTCATTATTTTTAGAGTCATATTCCAATGATTCGCACATTGGGTGAATTGGTATATCACATGTATTGCCCGTCTCCAGTGTTGAATAGAATATGTTGGGCCCAAGTCCCTATCCCACTTGAACATATGGGTGGTTTTGTGAAAAGAGGTATTATCCAACAAGGTGTCGTAGTAATGTGAAAGCCTAGGGGGCTTGGGGAATGGCGTAGTGAGGAGATCCCACACCTTGCCATCAATGAGGAGTTTCCGAAGGGGGTATCTTGATAAGAAATGGATAATGCGGAGTAGGTGATAGTATGTACAGCCTGGCAGGCCGTGCTTGCGAATTAGATCTGACACTGACAGGAGAGATCCAGCACTATAAAATGAGTTAATGGAGGTAAGATTCCTGTGAGTCAGCAACTGTATGGGTAAGTCAGAGAGGTAGATACCCAGCAGCTCAGTCGGTAGAGAGGATATACGGTGGACATCGCGCTCATTCAATGGACCTGGAGAGCGGTGCCACACTCGCATAGATGCCTGTATGGTAGGCGAAAGTTTGGAAACGTCCCATTTCCTCCATTTGTCACTCAGTAGTAGGATTCTAAGATCTGAAACAGGAGCAGTGTCTCTCTCCAAGTCCACCCATATAGGCAATTCTGCGGCTATTAGCCAATTACGCATCTGAGCCAGAATCGTGGCCCTATAATATGTAGGTATGTCAGGAACAGATGCACCTCCGAATAGTTTTTTCCTAATCAAGATCGATAAGGCGCAGCAAGGCCGCTTACCGCTCCAGATATAGGCTGCCATTTGCTTAGAGAATTTGGCTAGGTGAGTGGCCGGGAAGGGGATGGGGAGTGCTCTAAACAAATACAGTAATTGGGGTAAAATAAACATTTTGTATGAGGCTACTCTACCACTCCAGGACAAGTGTGGGTGGTATAGATGGGACAGGTCATATTGGCAATCTTTGCTGTCAATCTATGTACATTGGCCCGAAGCAGTTTGGATGGGTCGACTGGCAAGTCTATGCCCAAGTAATGTATACTGTCAGTGGACCAAGGTATTGGTATGGATAATTGGAGGGCGGATTGAATTTGGGCCAAGACCCCAATATTGAGGACCGTGGATTTAGACGCATTGAGCTTATAAAACGAAACCTTACTAAAGGATTGGAGTGTGGTATACGCTGCTGGTAGTGAACTATCTGGGTGGGTAAGCATCAGAATGATGTCGTCAGCAAATAGGTTGATCTTATGGTGGCAGGACGGCAGTTGGAGACGCTGAATAAGGGGATTAGAACGGATGGTCTCCGCCAGGGGCTCGATAACCAAGTTAAAAATTGTGGGAGATAAGGGGCAGCCCTGCCTAGTGCCATTCGAGATGAGAAAGTTCTTAGAGAGTATACCTGAGCTGTACACTTATGCCGTAGGGAGGAATACAAAGCCATGACAGCAGATAATATGGGCCCCGTAAATCCAAACTTTCGCAAAGCAACCCTCATGTATCCCCACAGAGGCGTAACTAGAACCTTCAGGGCCCTGGTGCAAGAAACCATGAAGGGCCCCCCGAACCCCTGGCCGGGGCCCTTCCCTTCAAGCCTGGGGCTCTTCCCACTGATCCTGGGGCCCTTTACTCTCATTTCGGGGCCCTTTCACAAGTTCTGCACTGGGCCCCCTTCCTGCCATCTTGGGGCCTCCCAATGGTGGTGGAATGCCAGGGCCCCGGTCGCAGATTTGACCTTTGCGATCCTGGAAGTTCCCCCACTGGTGTCAGTAGTTTTTATTTTTTGGTATTTTAATTGTATTATTTTTTATCATTTTTTTTTATTTTTTTTACAATGTCACTGACTATGTCCATTCAGAAAAGGAAGGAGCTGGTAGATGACATATTTACCGACCCCTTCCTGGTTATCTATTGTGAACCATCCCCTTCAGCAGCCAGCAGGAGAGGGGAGGGAGCACAGTGGGGGGGCAGCACAGTAGGGGCGGGGGACCAGGGAAGCACACAGGGGCCCAAAGACAGCAGAACACAAGTGAACTGGATAGGAGGAGTGGTGGGGGCAGCATACAGAGTAACCAATCTCCTCCATTTTCCTCCTGCAGCTACAGGAGGAAAAAGGAGGACAGTGATTCCTCTACATGCTGCCGCTGCCGCCCCTCCTATCCAGGTGTACAGGGGAGCTGCATGGGCCCCCTGGAGCATGGGGCCCAGTTGCGATTGCAACCCCTGCAACCCGTGTAGTTACGCCCCTGTATCCCCAATATACCCGGTCAAAGGCCTTTTCGGCGTCAAGAGTGAGGAAAATAGAGGGGGTTTTGGTGATATGTGCCAAATGCGATATGCCTAATAGTCTTCTCGTGGCGTCCGATTTTTGTCTGCCCGGCGTAAAACCCATTTGGTCCCTATGAACTAATGTGGGTAATACTGACTGAATGTGTTTGGACAAGACGCGTAGATTTTAGCGTCCGAGTTTAGAAGTGAGATGGGACGGAAATTAGCCGGTGTGGTTGGGTCTTTGCCAGGTTTAGGCAGTGTGACTATATGGGCACTTAGTATGTCTGCAGGCAGAGAGGAGGTTTGCATTGCTTTGTTATAAACCGCTGACATTGTGGGGGTCAAATGTTGATGGAAAATTTGATAGAATTCATTAGAGAAGCCATCTGGGCCTGGGGACTTGCCTTTCGGCAGGGAAGAGATGCTGGATTGAATCTCCGCCATCGTAATTGGTGTATTTAGAAATTGCAGTTGTTGTTCCGATAGGGACGGGAGAGACACAGCAGCCAGGAAACGGTCAATATCTTCCTGCAGCGGTTGGTGTTCGGAGGGGTTATTACGGAGATTGTACAGGGCTCCGTAGAACTCTGCAAACTCGTCTGCAATAGCTTTCGGGTGACAAATTTTTGCTCCCGTAGAGGGGTCAATCAGGTAGGGGATTCTAGATTTCGCCTGTCTGCGCTTGACCTGCTGGGCTAAAAACTTACCAGCTTTATTCGCCTGACTATAGTATTTTTGTTTTAGGCAGCAAAAATATTTATCTGATTGTTCTATCAGCAAGAGTCTAAGCTCCTGACGAAGTTTAATGAGGGCCAGAGAGGTGTCAGTAGTAGGGTTTAGTTTATTAACTGCATCTAAATCATGGATTTTTTGCGTGATGGAGGATACCTTTTCTGTCCTCTGCCTCCGAAGCCGCGCCTGCTGCTGGATGCACACCCCCCTCATGAAGGCTTTTTGTGCACCCCACAGCACCTACAGAGGATGAGTTAATGTCCAAAAATTCGTTGAGCTGTTTAAGCACATGGGCCTGACAATGCTTATCCTGAAGCATCCACGAGTCACACCTCCAAATATAGGAACCGGAGCCCCGGGTGTTCTCTCCAAAGTCAAAGTCACCGCGGCATGGTCAGACCACGTGATGTCTTCAACCGTGGAGGAGGACGACCTGTTCAATAGAAACATATCAGCAATAAACAAATCAATGCGAGAATATGAGTGGTGCCTGGCGGAAAAAAAAGGGGAAATCTCGCTCATTAGCATGATGACATCGCCAGACATCGTACAAATGTTCAGTGTGTAGAAAGCCACCCAAGGACTGTTGTCGGCCCTGGGGGGATGCCGAGGTGTCCAACCCAGGATCGACAACAGTATTGAAGTCTCCACAAAATAATAAATTACCTCTTTTCTTCTCAGTACTGGAGGCAAAAAGAACCTGTGAGAAGTCCCGATGCGTACACTTGGGTTGATAATCCACCTGAAAGTGAGTTTCCTGTACCGCAAGCATGTCCGCTTTATGTATAGTAGCTTCATTCCACAAGGACCGTCTCTTAGCCGGATGGTTCAGGCCATTAGCATTTATAGATAAAAGTTTAATGGTCATAACAGTTATCCATTAGATCGCAACCGTAAACGTGGGTGCTAAGGGAGTCAACAGTGACGTGTGAGCCAAAGAGAACCCAAACAGTCAGGATGCTCATAGTTGCTGAGAGAAACATAGTAGAAAGGAACCAAAAAAAAGTAACAAAAGGTAAAAAAAGGACTGTCTTGGCAGTCCGGGAGCGAGAAACCTCACAGGAATTCCAAGAGAGGGCCAAAAGAAAGAATATCCTTTGGGGCCAGGAACACAGTCCGTGAGTTTCAATAGTGATTAGGGCTAGCTTGCTTTGAAGAAGGCCTGGAGGGCCTTTTGCGGGAAGCTACCTGCCACTCAGTTTCCACTGGGCACAGAGGAGAGAAATCAGGGGCGGAGGGTTGGTCCGCAGGTAGGATATTCCATCTCCTGAGCATTGCAATGCCGTCATCCAAGGACTTGATAGAGGTTGTAGAACCGTTGTGTGTCACTAGGAGAGTAGCAGGGTATCTCCATTTGTGTTGTATTTGGTGATTTCGCAATGCCTTAGTAATAGTTGAGAGGTTGCGCCTGGCTTGCAATGTGTGCTTGGACAGGTCAGGCAGAAGTTGCACAGTGCTGTAAGGGTCTGGTAGGTGGGGATTCTGCTTGAAGGCCAGCATGATCCTGTCCTTGACGTGGAAAAATGGACCCTCAGCAACACGTCCCTGGGCAAGTCACCCGCCAGAAAAGAGGGTTTAGGTAGCCGGTGGATCCTGTCAATGAGGAGGTCAGCATCAGGGGCAGAGGGAACCAACAACTTGAAGTGACATACTGTAAAAGTTGATCAGGAGGCACCGATTCAGAGATTCCCCTCAGCTTGATATTATTACGTCTGGAGCGATCCTCCAGATCTGCCACCTTGTTCTTTAACCAGGATATCTCCTCCGTTTGGGTCAATTCAGTCGGTCAATAACAGAATTTATGGAGTCAGCATGCGTGCTCACTGATTGTTCAACTAGATCGATCCTGGAACCCAGGGATGAGAACTCCGCAGTGATTTGCTGCATCTGCAGATGCATGTCAGCCTGCATGGAGGCCCGTAGAGCAAACAGCATTTCCTTCATACTGGATTCGGTAATGGGGGTCCCCCCAGTGGGGTATGGGCTAAAGGAGTCTGCAGAGATTGGCTGCGATGGCGGCAATGCAGGGTGAGATAAATTAGTGTCCATACCTGTGCCAGTTAGGAAAGATGGCGGGGAGTCCCTCCTTTGATTATTCTTTACTGGGCTCCTCGAGGACGGTGATGGCGGAGATGGTGACCCCGATGACTGCCCGCTATCTGGATTAGCAGTAATGCGGCGATGCGGGGAGGTCGGCGGGAGAGAAGGAAGCTTCGCCAGCGGCCCTAGTTGCGGCGGTTATCCCGGGTGGCCTCGCGGAGCTGACTCACGATGCTGCCATCAGCCGTGCGGTAGCCACGCCCTCTCTGTTGCTCACTTTAATACCTGAAATGAGTGGGTGGTCACGTATAGATTAGGCTAGGGGTTCGCTGGTGATGAGGGTGAATATCATGGGTGAGAGCCGACACCCTTGAAGTGTCCCATTAGAGATGTAAAAGGGGTCTGAGAGTAAGCCTGAGGTTGTAACTCTAGCGCTGAGAGAGGAGTAAAGGGAAAATATGGCTTGCAGAATCATCCCAGAGAAGTCAAATTTCATTAGAACTTCTTTTTAAGTAAGTCCAGTCTACTCTATCAGACGCCTTCTCTGCATTGAGGAATCAAGCAGAGAAGGTGTTGGATGATGTTCCGTCCACTGTAGTAAGTCTTTAAATCTACGGGTGCCATCCGATGCTTGCCTGCCAGCCACAAAGCCCACCTGATCGAAATGTACTAATTGTGGGATGATGTTGGAAAGTCTCGTGGCTAGGAGTTTGGCATAAAGCTTGGTGTCAGTTTTTCTGTACAGAGATGGGTATGTAGCTGACAGGGTCATCAGTCGGCTTCCAGGTTTTGGTATGGTGGTAATAGTGGCAGAAGGGATATTTTATAATATTTGTTGCTGAAGCCATCAGGGCCTGGGGCTTTATGGAGTAGTAAGTTGGCAATAGTAGCATTCATTTCTGGTACAAAAAATGGGGAAGAGAGTTTATTTGTTCCTGTGAAAGTGAAGGTAGGTGTAGGTTGTTCAGGAACCACTCATTGTCATCAGATGAAGGCAGTGGAACAGAGGCTGAGCTGGTTATGTTGTATAATTTGGAGTAAAAGGATCAGTGATGTCTTTAGTGTTGGTGAGTCAGGCACCTAGATGATTAGTGACGTAAGGGATTTTAGTGTAAGTTAATTTGGGCTTAAGTTTTTTTGGCCAGATATGCTCCTGGTTTGTTATTTTGTGAGTAATATTGTAACTGGAGGTGTTTAAGGTGGAAGTCAAAGTTATCATGAAGATGGTCAATGAGAGCTTGTCTGGCTGCACGCAGTTCAGAGTTAAAAAGAGGTGAAGGTTGGGGTTTGTTGGCACGCTCAAGAGTGCGTATACACTCTAAAAGCTGGTCAGTGGTGGCATTGCGCCGTCTTTTCTCGTGGGCCCCTAGTTTGATGAGCAGGCCTCTGATGTAGGCCTTGTGGGCATTCCACAGTATAGTAGGGTTGTTTATAGTTCCAGAGTTGGTGGAAAAATATTGTTCCAATAGAGATATGATCTGTTCTTGACATTGAAGGTGAGAAATAAGAGAGGTGTTGAGCTTCCAGAAATGTATTACTTTTGGCTTGAGGTGCTGGATACAGCTTTATTGAAATTGGGGTATGGTCAGACCACTTGATAAGTCCAATTTTAGTTTCTTGGACCAATTGTAGAATGCGTTTGTCAGGCAAAAACTGATCTATCCAGGAGTATGCATTTTGCGAGTGTGAGTAGAAAATGTAATCCCTTTCTATATCACTGAGATGTGAGACCTCCAGGGGTCATACAAATCCTCTGAATGTAGCAGAGAGGAGAGAGAGGTAGACTGTTTACGGGCAGGGTTTGAGGTATCTGGTGTTAGATCTACGATTTGGTTGAAGTCACCACATATGATTAGGGGCCTTCTCTGAAAGGTTCCAATTGTTTCATAACGGATTTGTAGAAACATTTCTGATTGGTGTTTGGGAGAGTAAATATTTGCGATGGTCATTGTGTGTTTATTATTTGCTGCATTCAAGATTATGAATCTGCCATCAGGGTCTATTTCAGTGTGAAAGGGTTTGAAGGAGACCGAGGAATGCACTGCAAGCATAACCCCTGCTGCTCTCTTTGTGGAATTAGCGAAAAAACAATGTGGAAATTGTTTGTGGGAACAGGAGGGGGGCTTAACATCACTAGTAAGGGAAGAGTCCCTAAATTTCTGTGTTTAGATGTGAGGTGTATACAAATAACTGAGATAATATTGGAAATGCTGGATTTGGTGAAAACCCTTTCGCTGTACACCTGCATGTATCCACCAGAGACGGGTGGCCTGGTACTGCGTAGCACCAATCAGTGGAGACAGGTGATACAGGTGATTGCAAACAAATTTGGTCAAAATTGGTATTGGCTACTGCAGAGCTGGTTTTGTATGTGGAAAGTGGTCTCACGGTTCTCTGCAAGAGTGCTTCCAGAGGCCGTTTGATGAGGAAGGCGCTCTGGAGAACTGCTAGGGGAATCCGAAATGACAGACATGTTAGAAGCCTCTCATTCTGATGGTGTGATGGGGTGCATTCCTGCTGGTGTAGTCAAAAGTGCGGCCAAGCAGTGGTTGGTTAATGGTGCATATACTGTCTCACCTGCTAGACATCTTGAGAAGGAAGGGCCCAGAACAGATGCGGCAATAGTGGGAATTCTATCTGTCACCTGCAAAGAGGTGCAGATTAGAGCACCCAGAGACACTCTGACAGGAAATAATAACAGTGTTGGTAACTGTAACAGGGAAGTGTGTAAACCCATGTTGAAAGTTGTATCACATTGTGCTAGGTTGCCTACTACTGATGTTGTGTATGAGAGGCGCTCTAGAGCACTGTTAGAGATATTGTACCAGTGGACACAGAAATGGTTAAAGAGACTCATGTACAGAAATGTGTTGAAAAAGGTTGCTTGGTAGAACAGTCACTAATGGAGGGTTGGACAACAGGGAGGGATGTGATACTTTGGGCAGGTCCCATAGGGAGTAACCACTAGCATGTAGGTGGTCCCTCCACAGACACTGTCCTAGCAAATAATGGGACAAGAGTTCTGGGTGATGTTGATAATAGTGATGTGTGCAATTCGTAATGGAATATTGCTACTGATGATAACCAGAAAAAGGGAGTGTCAATCCTAGATGATTTGACTGCCAAGGGTAACCATGCATGGGTTTGCGAACCTGAAAAACAGGTGCTGATGGTTAGGATTGAATCAGGTTGTGAGAGAAGTCTCTCTCTGACAGGTGCTATAGAGGTAGGCCCCCTACAGTCCTGGGAGAGTAGGATTGGTGGAGGAAAAAGAAATGTAGGAACCCAAGGCCAGAAAGTAGAAGGGATGGTAGAGAGACCAGAGAGACCCGATTAAAGCTGAGGAAGAGGGATGTTGGAAGCACACCCTCCCTAGGGAGTCAGTGTGTGAAGGGACCAGTTAGAATTGCTTGTAGGCACGGTGGTGTCCAGGTCAGGACAGATTAAGGCCCGAGCCTTAGAGAGAGTCCAAGAGGGACAGAACAGCTGGGAAGCTGAAAGGAAAGATGCAGAGCTGTGGTACAGCGTCAGTGAATGAACACTGGAAGCACTTGAGCAGTAAAACTGCCAAGAGTGCCAGGAGGTTGAATGTTATGTTTTGCTCATATTGATGATGAGAACCTCATCATTAATATGAGAGACAGACCTGTATAAATTTTTTACATTCTTTTAAATAAAGGTGGGCAGGAAAGCCTTAAAAACTATTTCTAACTCATTGTTTTGGCACTACCACTGAACAAGAAAACCCCAACGTGTCACAATATATACACAGAAAAGTAAATCTAAAAATAATTACAATAATTTATTGTATTTAAATGCAATGCCAAATGTACAAAACAAATTGTCCATCCAAGCCCAACGCAGTCAACTCTGCAGCCATGTGATCCCAGGAACACCTTGTTTGTAACCGGTCAGCATGCAGTTCATGCCCAGATTCCCACAGCTGTAGAAATTGATGCAGGTTTTCCAATGAATGGACAGTATTGTTTTAACCACTGTAGCAGAACACTTATAAACAAGCAATTTTGCGCTTTGTTGCACGTCTTTGTGTACTTATGCATTTTTATCTGCTCGAAAACTCTTCTCTAATCTGTGAGTTTGATCGATGTTTTTTGCCTGTAAACTCATATGCCTGTAAACTCCCAAAAACACCTATAGCGTGCATGGTACTGCATGATCCTTTCAGTAACATGCATGATCCTCCTAGCCTGTCTTTTTGTATTTGTGTTGTCTGCGTTACAAGGGTCACACTGACAGATTACGGTGAGCCAGTGGACATAGGTTAATGGTATTTTTGGAAAGATCCCTAATTTTTTTAAGAGCATAATGGTGGCAAGATTATGTACATGAAACAACACACAATCTATAAATGCAAGTAAATTGATTGGGTAGACTGGCCCTTTATTATAAGGTATAGATTTGTATAAGAGCTAAAATCACAGTGCTTATTGCAAAATAACAGAAATTAAGGACTACTTATTGTTAAGACCACACTTTTATTTTTGTCAACCACCAACGATGATTGAATAAGAAAAACAAATTATTTTTTTTATCCTTCTATCTAAATATTTCTATAGTAATATTTCTATAGTAATATGTTTAATTTATAGAGAATTGAGCAGTTTAGCATGGTGTGTCATAAACAACTACAGCCACTTTTTAAAAAAATATATATATCAGCTTCTATGTTTTATTGTCAGAGCTTAATTGAACAAGCAGAAAAAAAAAGATGATTGGCTGCTATGCACAGCTGCACCAGTTTTTGTGTGCACCAGTTTTAGTAAATCATCGCCACTCTGTTTAAATGCAAGCACTCCAGTGATAGTAGCATGACATTTCTCATGGTGAGTGGTGACAACACTGGACCATGACTGCATAGCATGCATTGCCAGTCTGTGCAACAGGGTGACAATACAGGAGCACAGCTAGGTCAGAGCATTGTTACCCTATAACAGGTAGTGCCAAACAAAGCTCTTCATGGCAGGATTTCCAATAATCATTTTAAAGCTGCATATTTAAAATTATTGACTGTTGATATTATATCAACATGGTAAATCTTATATGAGATGTAATGCCTCGTACACACGCAACGATTATCGGCCGACCGATCGTCCGACTTTTGTCCAAGTTGTGTTTTGTTGGTTGGAATGTGCCTAGACTGTACACGAATTTTCTCGGCCAACAAAATTCTACTTCAGAAGTGATGTCATGTGTTGGTTTCTTTTCTTTGTGTTTTTTCTTCACTGAGCATGCCCAGACTTGCTCATCAGATTTTTCCCTGTCGAAAGCTGTACTGACTGCACAAAAATCGGCCGTTGTGTTGACGGCCAACAAAAATTTTATAGCCTACACACCAGATTTTTTTCAGCCGAAAAGTCAGAGCATCATACTAACAAGCCGAAAATCGGCAGATCGGACGTTGGCCAAAAATTCCCTGCCAATTTTCGACGCGTGTGTACGGGGCTTAAGTGTTTATAAATATGGTAAGTCCAAAAACAGGTTTAATGTCAATAACCACAAAACTGCAAACATTTGCTGAGAAATACAAAATAAATTGCACAAACAAATAACTAATAATAAACATTTTACAATAATTGTTGTTACCTGATAACTTAGGAAACCATTACATATATATTTTTTAAAGGTATGCAAAATGATTGTCTATAATAAAATATAATAACTGGACTGAGGTCTTGCTTAATGGGTCTAGCCTATTAAAAACCAACAATATAATGATAGAGTTTTCAATCAAAAGAATATGTAAGTTTTATATGGAGTTGGTCATATTATGTTTATGTGTGCCCTGATAAGCCTAATGTGGCTCATTTTACTTTATTTATTACTGCATATTTAATCAAATCCTTTGCTAATATAAATTCTGTCTTCATTATGCTAAAGTTTGCATAAAAAAAGCAAATCCAGATGTAATTTGCATGATTAGGATGGCAGTTTCTGAACAGAATGTTGAGGTTTCAGTAACAGTTCGGCGTATGTGACTTATGGATTGTTAAATCTTCATATTTATGTCAATGTAGTGACATATTTGTGGACCGAGACAGGTTTATGAGTGCTGAAAAAACAGAGAACACAGACACTAAATACTAATGACATAAATAGTGCATCACATTGGTGGAAATGGGAATGAATAATGAAGATGCCTATTTTATTCTTAAGTATACCAACTTCCCATTATGCTGCCTTGGTGACATAAATATTGAATTAAATGTTCTAAAGTTAAAAAAAAAGACATATGATAGCAATACAACAGCTGCTAAGGAATTCATTTTTGTTTGCTTTAAAAAAAAAAAAAAAAGACTACACTGACAAATTTGATTGTAACCAAAATTTTCTTAAGAGACATATAGATGATTGTCACAGAGTCCTAATAAAAGGGATACAGTTCAGCAGTGATCAGAATGTTTAAAGAGTGTCTCTATTTTTTTTTTTTGTTTTGAATAAAGTAGGGAAAGGTATCCTGTCAGGTTTTTTTGCTTTGTCCCTCTCTGATGGCCATTGTCAACCTGCATAGAGGAAATCCAAAATATTAGACCATCACTGAAATAGAAGGTATGAGGAAATCCTTTTTTTTAATTTAAAACATTTTATTTAGCTTTAGATTGGTAAACCACTAAATTTTTACTATTGACAGAATACATACGGGAAGACAGACAAACATTTTTTTTTTTTTTTTCAAATGAGCCTTAATTCTCAATTTTCTGGTATTAACTACTTTTTATGTTTTTCCTTTCCTACTTCTACTTTATCCCCTCCATTCATGTATAAATATATCTGTTTCCTCCTTCTGGCCCTCCCCTTTCTAGTCACCTTCACTCTTATCCTTATATTTGCCTTTAATTGTGCCACACTGTGTCACATTGTGCTCTTAGTGCCTCCCATTACCCCCCAACCCACATTCTACCCCCACTCACCTCCCAGCCCCCTATTTTATATCCCATTACCTTTACCCCTAGAAGTGAGTTATTAATATATTTATTTATTGTAATTGTACAAAATTATTTATACCTTTGTTAGTGCCCCTAATTTATAAATAATTGTATAATTTAATTGACCCTACCCCTGTGAGTAGAGTTGAGCGGACACCTGGATGTCCGTGTTCGGCGGGTTCGGCCGAACTTGAAAAAAAAGTCCGGGTCCGTGTCCCGGACTTTTTCCGAACTTTACCCGGACACCGAACAACATTGAAGTCAATGGGGACCCGAACTTTCAGGCACTAAAATGTCTCTAAAACACCAATGGAAAGGGCTAGAGTGCTGCAAATGGCAGAAAAACGTAGTTAAGAGCATGGCAAGTGCTCTGCAAACAAATGTGGATAGGGAAATAACTTAAAACAACAAAAAAAACCCAGAAAAATAAAACAATGTTCTTCATCTGTGAAGGACGAGGCCCATATGGAGTAGGAGGGAGATTGAGGTGGTGGTGGATGTGGCAGTGTCATAGGCGTGTGCACAGGGTGTGCCGGATGTGCCTGGGCACACCCTAATCACTTAGGGCACATTAGCATTATCGCTCTGTTTGCCAGTGAGGAGATGGGAAAGATCTCCCTCGGACCTGCTCTGCCATAAGAGAAGTGCCACACACTTCTATTTCACTTTGCCAGCAGGGAGAGTAATGTACCAGGGCCATATACATGTAGGCAAACACATGCATGTGTATTTAAACTTTGGGGTGCACACCCTAATGCAATAGGCTGCGCACACCTATGGGCGGTGTAGGTGGAATCGGCGGTGGAGGAGGACGAGGTAGCCAACACTGCTTTTTTTCAGTCATTTTAAATGAGGGTACACCCCAAAAGAGTGAGAAAGATCAAAAATAGAACAATGGCTGGGTAAGGTCGGTATCCATCTCTATTCTGCACAAGTTACGGAAAAGTCCTGTGGGATCCATGCCTGGTTCATTTTAATGAACGTGAGCTTGTCCACATTGTCTCTGGACAGGCGGCTGCGCTTGTCTGTGATAACGCACCCAGCCGTGCTAAATACACGTTCAGATAATACACTGGCTGCAGGGCACGCCAGCACCTCCAAGGCGTAAAGGGCAAGCTCGGGCCATGTGCCCAATTTGGAGACCCAGAAGTTGAAGGGGGCAGACCCGTCATTCACTACATGTAGGCGTGTGCACGCATACTGCTCCACCATGTTGTTGAAATGCTGCCTCCTGCTAAGACGTTCCATATGAGCTGCTGGTGCTGCTGTTTGTTGTGGCGTGCTGACAAAGCATTTCCACATTTCGGCCATGCTAACCCTGCCTTCTGAGGTGCTGGCGGTGCCCTGGTTGCGTTGGTGACCTCTTCCTCCTCCTCCTCTGCCTTGGCCTTGTGCTTCCACTGTGGCCCCGCTGTCAGGTGGGAATGCCAGCAGCATCGCGTCTACCAGCGTGCGCTTGTACTCGCGCATCTTGCGATCGCGCTCCAGTGAGTGAATTAAGGAAGGAACGTTGTCCTTGTAACGGGGATCCAGCAGCGTGGCCACCCAGTAATCAGCACAAGTTAGAATGTGGGCAACTCGGCGGTCGTTGTGGAGACACTGCAGCATGTAATCGCTCATGTGTGCCAGGCTGCCCAGAGGCAACGAAAGGCTGTCCTCTGTGGGAGGTGTATCGTCTGTGTCCTCTGTATCCCCCCAGCCACGCACCAGTGATGGCCATGAGCTGGCCTGGGTGCCACAAATCCACAATTCTGAGCAGTTGGCACCTGTGTTTCGTCATCATCGGAGACGTGCTGCGATGGTCCTTCCATGTACTCATCTTGAGAAATAAGTGGTTGGGCATCGCTGCACTCAATCTCTTCCACTTCTGGGGCAGGGCTAGGTGGATGGCCCTGGGAAACCCTGCTGACAGAGTCATCAAAAAGAAGAAGAGACTGCTGCATGACTTGGGGCTCAGACTGCTTGCCTGATTTGCAAGGGGGTGAGGTGAAAGACGGTTGGACATTGGCTGCAGGTGCCAACTCTGACCTTTCTGCAGTAGACTGGGTGGGAGACAATGTGAAGGAACTGGAGGCACTGTCAGCAACCCAATCTACTATCGCCTGTACTTCTTCTGGCCTCATCACTTCTAGAGGTGCATGATGCCCTACCAAATACTGCTGCAGGTTCTGTCGCCTACTCACACTTGAGGAAGGTGTTTCACTTGTGCGTGTAGCTGGCACAGATCGACCACGTCCTCTCCTTGCAACAGGAGCTCTACCAGCAGCACCACGACCCAGGCAACGGCCCCTATTTGACGGTCTCCTCATATTTCTGTAATTTATGATCTTGCCCTAGAAAGGTGTTTATTGAATAGCGGAACAAAACAACAACAGTATTGCACGGGTGTATCTCACAGTCAAATATGCAAACTATGCCGCAATTTAATTTTTTTTTTCCCAAAAGGGTGTTTATTAAATAGCGGAATAGAAAAACAGTATACAAATACAACGGGTGTATCTCACAGTCAAATATGCAAAGTATGACGCAAATTTAATTTTTTTCACCCCAAAAGGGTGTATATTGAATAGCGGAATAGAAAAAAGGATATAAAACGGAGTATCTCACACGTACAAACACAGACTAGGCCCCGATTACAATTTTTTGTACCCTAAAGGGAGGATGAGGAAGAGGAGTAGGAGGAGTTCGGAACAGGAGGCAAACTGAAGTGCCCTGCAATCCTCGGCGGTGGAAGGAGATGCGCCAAACAAATTTAAAAAGGTGTATCTCACATGTACCGATACAGACTATGCTGTAATTTAATTTTTTACACTCCAAAAGAGTGTATATTGAATAGCGGAATAGGAAAAATTTTTATAAAACGGTGTATCTCACACGTACAAACACAGACTAGGCCCCGATTACAATTTTTTGTACCCTAAAGGCAGGATGAAGATGAGGAGTAGGAGTAGTTTGGAACAGGAGGCAAACTGAAGTGCCCTGCAATCCTCGGCGGTGGAAGGAGATGCGCCAAACAAATTTAAAAAGGTGTATCTCACATGTACCGATACAGACTATGCCGTAATTTAATTTTTTACATTCAAACAGGGTGTATATTGAATAGCGGAATAGAAAAATTTTTATAAAACGGTGTATCTCACACGTACAAACACAGACTAGGCCCCGATTACAATTTTTTGTACCCTACCAGCAGTATGAGGATGAGGAGTAGGAGGAGTTCGGAACAGGAGGCAAACTGAAGCACCCTGCAATCCTCGGCGGTGGAAGATGCGCCCCAAAAGATTGGAAAGTGTATCTCACACGTACCGATACTGACTATGCCGCAATTTAATTCTTTTTACCCCAAAGGGTGTAGATTGAATAGCGGAATAGAAAATTTTTTATAAAACTGTGTATCTCACACGTACAAACACAGACTAGGCCCCGATTACAATTTTTTGTACCCTAAAGGGAGGATGAGGAAGAGGAGTAGGAGGAGTTCGGAACAGGAGGCAAACTGAAACGCCCTGCAATCCTCGGCAGTGGAAGATGCGCCCCAAAAGATTGGAAGGTGTATCTCACACGTACCGATACAGACTATGCCGCAATTTTATTCTTTTTACCCCCAAAGGGTGTAGATTGAATAGCGGAATAGAAAATTTTTTATAAAACTGTGTATCTCACACGTACAAACACAGACTAGGCCCCGATTACAATTTTTTGTACCCTAAAGGCAGGATGAGGATGAGGAGTAGGAGGAGTTCGGAACAGGAGGCAAACTGAAGCAACCTGCAATCCTCGGCAGTGGAAGATGCACCCCAAAAGATTGAAAGGTGTATTTCACACGTACCGATACAGACTATGCCGCAATTTAATTCTTTTTACCCCAAAGGGTGTAGATTGAATAGCGGAATAGAAAAAAAATTACAAAACGGTGTATCTCACACGTACAAACACAGACTAGGCCCCGATTACAATTTTTTGTACCCTACCGGCAGGATGAGGATGAGGAGTAGGAGGAGTTCGGAACAGGAGGCAAACTGAAGCACCCTGCAATCCTCGGCGGTGGAAGATGCGCCCAAAAGATTGGAAGGTGTATCTCACACGTACCGATACAGACTATGCCGCAATTTAATTATTTTTACCCCAAGGGTGTAGATTGAATAGCGGAATAGAAAATATGATATAAAATTGGTGATTTTTCAATAGCACATGTGAACACAGCAGTGTCTTATGTCAGTCAGCTCTGCTGCAGGTTATGAAGGGAAAAAAAAAAGAAAATTCCCCTTTAAGTATTGTAATTTTTAAATAGATTAGTACAGACTATGCCACAATTTAATTTTTTTTAACCCAAAAGGGTGTATATTGAATAGTGGAATAGGAAAAAGGGTATACAATTGAAAATCACTCAATAGCACATGTGAACACAGCAGTGTCTTATGTCAGTCAGCTCTGCTGCAGGCTATGAAGGGAAAAAAAAAGAAAATTCCCCTTTAAGTTTGTAATTTTTAAATAGATTAGTACAGACTATGCCACAATTTAATTTTTTTAACCCAAAAGGGTGTATATTGAATAGTGGAATAGAAAAAAGTGAATAAAATTGAAAATCACTCAAAAGCACATGTGAACACAGCAGTGTCTTATGTCAGTCAGCTCTGCTGCAGGCTATGAAGGGAAAAAAAAAAGAAAATTCCCCTTTAAGTATTGTAATTTTTAAATAGATTAGTACAGACTATGTCACAATTTTATTTTTTTTAACTCAAAAGGGTGTATATTGAATAGTGGAATAGAAAAAAGTGTATAAAATTGAAAATCACTCAATAGCACATGTGAACACAGCAGTGTCTTATGTCAGTCAGCTCTGCTGCAGGCTATGAAGGGAAAAAAAAGAAAATTTCCCTTTAAGTTTGTAATTTTTAAATAGATTAGTACAGACTATGCCACAATTAATTTTTTTTAACCCAAAAGGGTGTATATTGAATAGTGGAATAGAAAAAAGTGTATAAAATTGAAAATCACTCAATAGCACATGTGAACACAGCAGTGTCTTATGTCAGTCAGCTCTGCTGCAGGCTATGAAGGGAAAAAAAAAGAAAATTTCCCTTTAAGTTTGTAATTTTTAAATAGATTAGTACAGACTATGCCACAATTCAATTTTTTTAACCCAAAAGGGTGTATATTGAATAGTGGAATAGAAAAAAGTGTATACAATTGAAAATCATTCAATAGCACATGTGAACACAGCAGTGTCTTATGTCAGTCAGCTCTGCTGCAGGCTATGAAGGGAAAAAAAAAGAAGAAAATTCCCCTTTAAGTTTGTAATTTTTAAATAGATTAGTACAGACTATGCCACAATTTAATTTTTTTAACCCAAAAGGGTGTATATTGAATAGTGGAATAGAAAAAAGTGTATAAAATTGAAAATCACTCAATAGCACATGTGAACACAGCAGTGTCTTATGTCAGTCAGCTCTGCTGCAGGCTATGAAGGGAAAAAAAAGAAAATTCCCCTTTAAGTATTGTAATTTTTAAATAGATTAGTACAGACTATGGGCCGGATTTAAAGAAACTGCAGCTTCAAACATCTGTGACGTGTTTCAGTTTCTCCGCTTTCAAATCAATTAACTTGCGCTGCGGCGAATTGGCTAGTGAAACAGCAATAATGAATTCCGCCGTCAGCGTGCTTATAGCAGTTTCACATAGCGATGTGGGCTAGTGGATTAGTGCACACATCACGTCTGTAATTCATCTCCCTCTGCTGTAGGTTCGAGGCTTACCATCTCCACCTAAAATTTTTATTTATTTTTTTTGTTTATATTTCTAAAATGTAACGGATTACATCATATATATTGCTAAATAATGTTACACTCAGAAGCGCTTGCAAACTTACAGCATTTTAAGTGGTTTTATGATCTTGTCTGTGTGTCGAATCGATCTTATGATTGAAAGTAGCAAAGGCAAGTGACCAAACCCCTACACTACTTCAGGGCAAGATGAAACCTCACAATTTTACCATGGTCTTCTTCCCAGATTCCATACAATGTTTAGTTCTTTAGCTATATGTGCTTTTTAGCCTTAACACACTCCTTTTTTTCCACCATACAGCTTTATTCTGCACAATAGCTAAGTGCTTTGCAACTTCACTGCAGTTAACAACGTCATGGGTTCTAATCCCAACAATCACTACACTTGGGATCTCTTTTCACTCTCATTTTTTTTACAGTTTTTTTAAACTATCTTGAATTTGGGGGGGAGGGTGGAGGGGGGGTGTCCTACCCAAATTTCAAGCACATTAATGGAAACAACACAATTTTGATTTTATGAGTGTGGTCCTAGTTTTCTCGAGATGCAATTCTTTACATATTTACCATGGTCCTTACAATTTCTTGACCAATAAACATAGGTGTCTGATATTGGACTCTCTCCATATTTCAACAACACAGACCCTCATAGTCCAACACTACATTTGCCTCACACCTCAACACAACACTGTCACATCCCTACTCTACATTACAACCCCTCACATCACCAGTACAAGCAGCATGCAAAGTGCAAAGCTCCGGCCTTGGCAGCTTAATGGGCCATACACTAAGAATTTTCAAGACTTTTTCCTGTAGACTTAACCAAACCATATAATATGAGGTCAAACCTCAACACTTTCAATTTGGATGCAATCAGGCAGGCCCTTGCACTACATAGAAAATGTCAATCTGAAGGATAAAGTCTTCTCTAAATCTTACAGTGTGGATGGCCCTTTTGTCTGTAGGCACCCACACAAAACAAAAAACACATGTTCAATTCTAAAGTCTTTATTTATTCTAGAATGACAGCATAAGGAGGGATGCAGCAAGATAATATTGTCACTCTCCAGTCCGTGTGCCTTTACAGCGCCAGCCCACGATCTTTGCTCCATGGCTACGGGATTCTGATGTCTTCCACAACTTCATGCAGAGTTCAGAATCCATTCTGCACCTCTACCAGCTCATAGGGGACAGGCATGGCCAGGTTGCTGGTCAGCTTCCAAGCCACTTTGGAAGTTCCAGGGTGTTCATGTTGGTCATCGATGCTGCTTTTGGCCATGTGCCTTACCAAATATCCACTGACCACAAAAGAAGATGAGTGGAGTCCATCAAGGTGGGTTTCTACCACCTACAACAGCAAGCAGTACCACTCCTGGAAAAATAAAACAAAGGATAAGACATTTCATTATGAAAATCACATCTTAATGCCTGTTTGCTTCATTCTGAACTTCATTTAATTTCGACATCACGAGTGAAATAACACATTTTCTGCCAACTTACACAAACCAGAAATCATTAATGTAAACATTTGAATACACACCTGTGACGCCAGACAGCCCATCACCACAGGCTTCTCATGGTACATGCCATGATTCCAAGATGTTGACGTTCTGGAAAATTAGAACACCATAAGATACCAAGCAGCCGTTCATGTTATCAATAACTACACAGGTGGCATAGACACAAATAAACACCTGCCAGCTCTTCTCAGCCCTTTCCACTATTCACAATACCAACATATTTATGGTTAGAGGTGCATGTTTTTGCTCAAGTAACACAATTTTACCAATGTTGACTACACTTTATCTACAATGGCAAGTGTCATTGGCAGATGATAATGACCCTCTGTCTCCCTGTGAGTGGCACCTCTGCTAACTAGCTAATTAATACGCATGCCCTATCTTGACCGGTTACAGTACTTACATGTAAAGTGGCTAGCAACCAGGGTATTCCGGGTGGCCATACCTGCAGCGGTGCTCCGCCGCCTGGGGGCCGCCGGCTGACGGACCTCTGGCTCCCTCTCCTCCGTCAGCTCCCAAGATTCATCCCGGGCAACGCACATGTTGTGCAACACGCAGCACGCCAGGATGATCTTGGAAGCCTTTGTAGGAGAGTACAGGAGTTCACCCACAGGCCGGGCCAAGCAGAGAAACCGGGATTTGAGAAGACCTATGGTCAACTCGATGATACTCCGGCTTCTCCGCAAGGCCCTGTTGTAATTCATTTCTGCTTGGCCCTGGGGGTACCTGATTGGAGCCATCAGCCACGTCAGCTGCGGGTAACCAGCATCCCCTGAAAAATAAGAAAAATATACATTAGTTCTTCATATCATGTGACTTTAGATGACTCCTCAAAATGGGAGACAATTATGCATTTTACTAAACAACCTGCTCGTCTGTTTGCAAAAACTCATATGAAACATCTCAACTCTGTCTAACTGCCTAAATCACTAATACAAATGGGAAAAAGGACACACAAAGTGGTGTGTTTCTCTTGCAAGTTCCAACTTGGCCCCTATTTTGTTCCTATTACATTAGCCTAGGTATTACTTCTGGAATATATCTGCAACTAGAGTGAGGAAACCAATATTGACTCGCTTATGCAAAGTACTTTGGGGATATGGCAATACCATTGGAATCATTTGTAGGTTTTCTTTGGGTGGCTAGAGGACACCATTTACACATTGGTTAACCACCTTCATTGGACTCAAAGACAACTTTGGAAATCTTTCTTTTGTGAGCTGCTAAGCTGCTGATCTGGTTGTGTGTGAACAGCCTGCCAACTCCTAACATATCCATTTTAGGTAGGCTTTGCTTAAATCAGGGTGTACACCTATGTAGCTTATTCCTATGTCTATGTAATCTTATAGTTTATGTTGTTAAGACAAAATACTTTACCAATAAGCCACCCTTGGGGCATTTGGCCACTTTCAAACGCCTCGTACAGAGTACTGGTTCTTAACATACTGGAATCATGGCACGACCCTGGGTGACCAGTGTTGACACTCATGATGCGCTGTTTGGCGTCACAAACTAATTGGACGTTCATGGAGTGGTACTGCTTGCGGTTCCGGTACTCAATTTCGTGGCTCCTTGGTGGCCTAATGGCTATGTGGGTGCCATCGATTGCCCCTAGTATTTGCGGCATGTGTGCCCGCAGGTAGAAACCCAACTTGACTTCATTCCACTCATTTTCATTCTGTGGCCAGTGGATAAAATTGGGCACTATATCGACTAGGGCATTAATGACCAACATGAACACCCTTGAAACTGTGGGCTGGCTAATGCCCATGATACTTCCCGAAGTGGCTTGGAAGCTGCCACGCCCTAAAATATACAAAGTGGCCAGCAATCTGGCCATGCCGGGCACCGCATGGCCGCGCTGTGTGTCCGGGTCAATTTTGTCTGCTATGAGCTGGTAGAGGTGGAGAATAGTTCCTCGCTCGAGCCGGAATTTCCTCCTGACATCAGAATCCCGCAGCTTGTCCAAATAGATCCTTGGAGCAAAAATGCGTGGCTGGCGAGGTAAGGGCACATGGACTGGAGGTGCTGCTGGAGGTGGTGCTGCTGGAGGTGCTGCTGCTGCTGCAGCTTCCCCACCTTCTGCTGCCTCCTGTGCTAGGGCCTCCTCAAACAAGGCACCGATGAATGCCAACATTGCACCATCTAATGCGTCTGGGATATCGTCCTCCATTTTGAACGCGCAAATTCGCGAATGCGCAGATATATATAGAAACGGCCGCTAATTATCACACCTGTGAGCCAGCTATAAAAGGAGCACATGGCCAATATGGCTGCTGGATGTTATAGATCGATGTTTCTTATGTGCTAGCAAGACCCTGTGACCCACAACCTACATTATCTGGAGGTAAGACAATTGTATCTCTCTCTCCCAAAAAAAACCAACAAATTCTCTCTCTCTCTCTCTCTCTCTATATATATATATATATATATATATATAGATCTGTCTGTTTGTGTGTTCTTGCTCACCGTTATTGTTTACTGAAGGAGAGAATTTTTACTTATCTTGGGTGTGCTTAAGTTGTCTATGGTGAATCCCCTCCAACCCACAATAGCTTGGGAACCCCTCAAGTGTCTTTTAATCATTGGCAGTTGGCCCCATGTGCATGTGTTTTTGACATGTGTTTTCTCATGTTTGTTAAAGGTGTGCAGTCTAGATTTGGCATCTAAACCTGCCCCCTTACCTTCCCAGCTTCCAAAGACACCATTTTTGCTTTCCTGATAACTGTAATTTATTATGTGCACGTATGTAGGTCATGCGATTTCTCATGTATGTTTAATGTTTGCAGCCTCCTTTGGCCTCTAAAAGATTACACCACCACCCCCACCAAGTCTGTTTCTGCCATTAGGTAAGTGTTTGGAGGGCCTCGTGTGATGTTTGACCATATGCGTTTTCTTATGTGTTTTTTTCCATTTCTTTGCAGCCTCTTCTGCTCTTTGCCCACTACCACCACCACCACCACCACCAGCACCAGCACCAGCCGTGTTTGTGCCATTAGGTAAGTGTTTGGAGGGCCTCGTCTGATTTGTGCCCATATGCGTTTTCTTATGTGTTTTTTTCCATTTCTTTGCAGCCTCTTCTGCTCTTTGCCAACCACCACCACCACCACCACCACCAGCACCAGCACCAGCCGTGTTTGTGCCATTAGGTAAGTGTTTGGAGGGCCTCGTGTGATTTGTGCCCATATGCGTTTTCTTATGTGTTTTTTTCCATTTCTTTGCAGCCTCTTCTGCTCTTTGCCCACTACCACCACCACCACCAGCACCAGCACCAGCCGTGTTTGTGCCATTAGGTAAGTGTTTGGAGGGCCTCGTGTGATGTTTGACCATATGCGTTTTCTTATGTGTTTTTTTCCATTTCTTTGCAGCCTCTTCTGCTCTTTGCCCACTACCACCACCACCACCACCACCAGCACCAGCACCAGCCGTGTTTGTGCCATTAGGTAAGTGTTTGGAGGGCCTCGTGTGATGTTTGACCATATGCGTTTTCTTATGTGTTTTTTTCCATTTCTTTGCAGCCTCTTCTGCTCTTTGCCCACTACCACCACCACCACCACCACCACCAGCACCAGCCGTGTTTGTGCCATTAGGTAAGTGTTTGGAGGGCCTCGTGTGATGTTTGACCATATGCGTTTTCTTATGTGTTTTTTTCCATTTCTTTGCAGCCTCTTCTGCTCTTTGCCCACTACCACCACCACCACCAGCACCAGCACCAGCCGTGTTTGTGCCATTAGGTAAGTGTTTGGAGGGCCTCGTGTGATTTGTGCCCATATGCGTTTTCTTATGTGTTTTTTTCCATTTCTTTGCAGCCTCTTCTGCTCTTTGCCCACTACCACCACCACCACCACCAAGTCTGTTTGTGCCATTAGGTAAGTGTGTTCTGTAACTGTTCACTAATTATACTGTATATGAAGAGCAATCTGCAAATCATGTTTTTTTCTGTTTTATCTTTTGTCATTTCAGATTTAGGAGTTTGGGGCTCTTTGCTGCTGCTGGACAGCCAGATTCTCTGCCCACCTCGTGCTCCCATGGCCCCACCCACTGGAAGGCTGAGGAGAAGGGGCAGGGTGGCCAGGGGGGGCAGGGTGGCCAGGGTGGCCATGGTGGCCAGGGGGGGCAGGGTGGCCAGGGGGGGCAGGGTGGGAAGATCGTCTGGCTCTGGTGTGAGGGAGGCTCCAGCTGTATCCATGAGGGAGTCCACCATCCCCATCCCGGAGGAGGAAGCCGGGGGAGGTGGTAACACACCAAGTGGACAAGCTGTCTCTTCTGACAGTAGTCCTGGAGAGGGTCCGTCCACCAGAGTCAGCTTGTCCACATTATCCTGGCTTCCCCGTTTCACCCACAATCAGTGCTGTGCCCTGGTCCACGCCTATATGGCCAGATATCAGGCGATACATGGGACCAGGGCCGCGGCTCACTCAGTAACAGAGAAGAACAGATTGTGGGATGAAATCCGGGATGCTGTAAATGCACTGGGTGAAGCACCTCGCCACCGTGACAGTGTGCGGAGGAAGGTCAACGACATCTGTGGGTCCGTTCGGAAGAAGCTAATTGCATGGGCTGCGGAGGGTCTTTATGACCGACAAGGTCGGCTGGATGAACGTGCATGAATTTCTCTCTGGGATTATCAATTA
The DNA here is from genome assembly GCF_965119305.1 of Pelophylax lessonae. Lineage (NCBI taxonomy): Eukaryota > Metazoa > Chordata > Amphibia > Anura > Ranidae > Pelophylax > Pelophylax lessonae. The sequence goes on from NC_138777.1 coordinate 113,817,930, forward strand.
CCTTTCTTGAAGATCATAGGACCCGATACCATCTTTCCCAGAGAGGACTTAGATTCGGATGCTTTGCACCGAGGTAGGATATAATCTTGGATGTCAATTGTGTGAGTTGTTTTGAAAAGATTAACTACTATCCTATGTGTGACATGAATAGAATTTGATACTTGCCCTTCCAATTGTCCTTTTTTTGTTTTCCCCAACCTGCAATTTGTTCATCTGTAGCACGGATCTCAGCCCCTCCACAGCCCATGCAGCTTGGCGACCCAGACGGACTCACAGGTGTTGACATCAGTGCTGACCCTCCTCCTGGTAGGTCCAATATCATACTGTGCCAAACAATGTAGATGTTTTTTTTTTTTTTCCAAGATAGCTCATATTGCTATGTCCTTTACAGAAGATCCGCAGCAGGGAACACACCCAGTGCAGCAAGGCCTGGAGGAAGGTGTTGGTATGTCTAGCCAAATAATGTTTTTTGGAATCTTATTAACCCCATTAACACACATGTTTTTTCTTATGAAAGAGTGTTGCCTTTTAGATGTTTACCCTGCAAAACACAGTTGACAGCATTAATGGGTGCCGTCATTAGTAGGCAGACCAAGCCTTCTTAACTTTTTTGCCTTTGTCATATTAGTCCTACCAATATAATATGTACCCATTATCAGAAGTGTTGCTAGCTTGGATAATCTTACAATGAACAAGTACTTATTAGAAGCACATCAAACTTTTCAACGTTCTGCTTGGGGTGTTAAGTTGTCAAACTAATCTGAAATATTTAGTCATGATGTTTGATAATGATTTGGTCTATTTCTTCTACTTTCAGGTAGCCTTAGATGCAGAGGGATTGTCACCTACCCAACCTCGTCCATCTATGCTGGATGTAGCCGAGAGGCTGCTTGATGAGTATCGGATCCAAAATGAGTTAAGGAGGCGTACTCAGCAATCTACTGAGGTAGTACGTCTGCTCGGGCTCATACAGGAATCTGTAGCAACAATGGTACAGGTTCAACAGGATATGCGCAACAGCTTGGTAAGTTTAGCAGACCAGCATCAACGGGATCGGCAAAGTGTTGACACTCAGGTGCTGGCCACACGCCAATGCCTGTTTGGATCTGAAGATGCCCCATTGGCAGAGCCCTCCCAAACATCTCACTCACCTGCCACTGCAGGTTGTGGTAGTGGGAGGGTAATGCCAGTGTTGGCCACTTGTCAGGCAGCTGGGGATGGGACAATTCCTCCTGTAGCCACTCCTAGCACTTCACACTCCGTTCGGACTCCCACACCCCTCAATGAGCAATCCTCCTGCACAACCTCAATGCGCAATGGTTCCACAATACCCCTTCCACCTGACTACATTCACTCCACACCTTTATCACTTCACTCCTCCCCAGGCCATCCTCCTTTTTTGTCACCAATGCGACATGTCGTTTCCCCCCGCACCGTGGACCACAACAACCAATCAACCACCACTCCCCACACATCTTCACAACCCTTGCACCACCAGCAGCATCAAATAGCCTCGGGGCAGCAACTATCACATCTCATGGTAATGGCACACGTTCCCCAAATTCTTAGGCTGAGCACAGAGCAGATGGGACTATTGGCACAAGATCTTCAGTCTGGGACATTTCCAGGGTTCAACACCCTGCATCAGCAGCAGCCTCAGACACAAGATCTGATCCTAATGGGCCACTTTACCAGAACTCTAAGGCTAACCCCAGAGCAGATGGGACTATTGGCCCACCATTTGATGGCAGGAACCTTTCCATTGCTCACCACACTGCTTCAGTCACCACCACCACCACCACCACCAACTTAATTTGTTTTTTTTTTTGGGTTAGTTTTGTTAATGATTGTTACATTGGCCAATTTGTGGGGCCATTTTTTTGTTTAATTTGAGGGTGGCACAATATGATTTATTATAGTGTTTTTTTTGGTGATGAAATTAAATTTTATGCAAAAGGATTAGTTTGTGTTTGATCTTTGGTTTTTTAGGAGTGTTGGTGGCCAAGTAATGGCCCTGGTTAATGTAGGCATTTATACACACGTGCTTCTCTATCTCCAAACATATGATTTCATGTAAATTTGGAAAACTCAATGTTCACATAATGACCCAAGAAAAGGTCTCCCTTCAAATGTAGCTTCAAAACAAGTCTCAAGGCTAACATAAACCAAAGCCAACATACTAACAATTACAGACCACACCACTCGACTAAACAAATACAACACAAAAGACATTCGATGTGTACACCAAAAAGAAAACTTTGGTAATAAAAGAAACTATTTTTAATAACACATGTAGGTGTCTACCAACTGTAGCGTACAAAAAATATATTAAAATATATAATAGAATGAACTAAATTTCCAATGTAACATTTGTGTTGCAACGACCAACATACTTTTATTTTATTTTTATTAAAATTTTTTTTTTTTTTTACAATTTTTTTTAGTTTTTCACAAAAAACAAGGGTTTTTTGTAAACATTGTTTGTTTTTTGTTCCCAAAACAAGGGTTGTTTGTAAACATTTTTTCTTTTTTTTGTTCCCAAAACAAGAGTTTTTTGTAAACATTTTTTCTTTTTTTTGTTCCCAAAACAAGGGTTATTTGTAAACATTTTTTCTTTTTTTTGTTCCCAAAACAAGGGTTATTTGTAAACATTTTTTCTTTTTTTGTTCCCAAAACAAGGGTTATTTGTAAACATTTTTTCTTTTTTTTGTTCCCAAAACAAGGGTTATTTGTAAACATTTTTTCTTTTTTTTGTTCCCAAAACAAGGGTTATTTGTAAACATTTTTTCTTTTTTTTGTTCCCAAAACAAGGGTTATTTGTAAACATTTTTTCTTTTTTTGTTCCCAAAACAAGGGTTATTTGTAAACATTTTTTCTTTTTTTTGTTCCCAAAACAAGGGTTATTTGTAAACATTTTTTCTTTTTTTGTTCCCAAAACAAGGGTTATTTGTAAACATTTTTTCTTTTTTTGTTCCCAAAACAAGGGTTTTTTGTAAACATTTTTTCTTTTTTTTGTTCCCAAAACAAGGGTTATTTGTAAACATTGTTTGTTTTTTTTGTTCCCAAAACAAGGGTTATTTGTAAACATTTTTTCTTTTTTTGTTCCCAAAACAAGGGTTATTTGTAAACATTTTTTTCTTTTTTTTGTTCCCATAACAAGGGTTATTTGTAAACATTTTTTCTTTTTTTTGTTCCCAAAACAAGGGTTATTTGTAAACATTGTTTGTTTTTTTGTTCCCAAAACAAGGGTTATTTGTAAACATTTTTTCTTTTTTTGTTCCCAAAACAAGGGTTATTTGTAAACATTGTTTGTTTTTTTTGTTCCCAAAACAAGGGTTATTTGTAAACATTTTTTCTTTTTTTGTTCCCAAAACAAGGGTTATTTTTAAACATTGTTTGTTTTTTTTGTTCCCAAAACAAGGGTTATTTGTAAACATTGTTTGTTTTTTTTGTTCCCAAAACAAGGTTTTTTTTATAATTTTTTGTTGTTTTTTTGGTCCCAAAAACAAGGGTTTTTTTATAATTTTTTTGGTTTTTTTGGTCCCAAAAACAAGGGTTTTTTTGAAAATATCTTTTGTTTTTTTTGGTCCCAAAAACAAGGGTTTTTTATAATTTTTTTTGTTTTTTTTGGTCCCAAAAGCAAGGTTTTTTTTGAAAATATTTTTTGTTTTTTTTGGTCCCAAAAACAAGGGTTTTTTTATAATTTTTTTTATTTTTTTGGTCCCAAAAACAAGGGTTTTTTTGAAAATATTTTTTGTTTTTTTTTGGTCCCAAAGCAAGGGTTTTTTTATAATTTTTTTTATTTTTTTGGTCCCAAAAACAAGGGTTTTTTTGAAAATAATTTTTGTTTTTCTGGTCCCAAAAACAAGGGTTTTTTTATAATTTTTTTTTGATTTTTTTTTGGTCCCAAAAACAAGGGTTTTTTTGAAAATATTTTTTGTTTTTTTTGGTCCCAAAATAAGGGTTTTTTTATAATTTTTTTTTATTTTTTTGGTCCCAAAAACAAGGGTTTTTTTGAAAATATTTTTTGTTTTTTTTGGTCCCAAAAACAAGGGATTTTTTATAATTTTTTTTGATTTTTTTGGTCCCAAAAACAAGGGTTTTTTTTATAATTTTTTTGTTTTTTTTGGTCCCAAAAACAAGGGTTTTTTTATAATTTTTGTTGATTTTTTGTTAGATTTTTGTTTATAATGGACAAATGTGACATTTCTTTGTAAAAGTAACCAAACAAATAAAAAAATAAAAACTAGGATCTTTTTAAAGGTGTCACATTCCTCACGTATGGCTCCTCAGGGTCTGGATCCACGCCACAAAGGTCTTCCAAATATAAAATTCTGTCTCCGCACCACCTCATGTAATCCAGGAGGACCTCGTAGGTGAGGTGGGTGTGCCCTGGGTAGAAAAAAACATGACAATTAGTTTTATGCAAAAGGATCCAAACAAGGATTGTAATTAATGTGCCTCAACAAATATGCTTAGGAGTCTATTGGTTGGCTTTTATCAACACTCTGAAGCAAATATGCTAAATTGCTGTTGTAAACCTTAAACTCAAACTCTCACAGCAAATTGTTCAAAGGGTTACATAAGATGGCTTGGAATGTTAGTATCAGTTCCACCAAAGCTAAGTAAAAGGCTTTTCTGCATGTAAACACAAGCAATCATTTTGAAGAATGTAAGGTGTTTTGGGTTCAATTGGTCAACACGATACATGTGCACACATTTATCTCTATCACCATTGGAATCTGTGGAGCGTTCTCTCTCCCTCTTACTGTCTATAGATTGAACCTGACACATAGTAGAGACTCACCCTTAGGAATTTTGAGGGCCAGTTCTGGACGGAGCAGATGTGTCTGCTCCCCTGATGTCCTTTCCGCCATCCCAGCTGTGTTAAGAGAGAAGAAAAAGTTTATCAACAAATGGACTCAAGCTAACTGTAGGTTACGCAGTCATGAAAACGCTCTAACACCCACTCATTACCCCTCCACATTTCCCTGAAAGTTTTATTTAGACTTTGATATGGTGGTGATGCAGATTTGTACAGTGCAAGCGTCATTCTTCTGGGTAAAGCTTGTAGCGTTAAGGATACGTACTCCCTGCTTTTGTGCTGATTGTGTTTTTCTGATGTTTTTGGTGCCTCAGCCCTGCCTGTTCTAAGTGTTGGAAACATATCATTTTTGGAGGGCTGCGGAAAACTAATCAGGTTAGACTTACACTCTCTAGGTTTTTGGGGACGAGAGAAATAACAATCCTCCTTTTTACATGGCCCCTGTACACACCTCTAGGCACCTCCCTCCTGTTGGTTGACCCCACAGCAGGCAGCTTGCTATGGAGGCACATGAGATGAAGCCAAGCACCCTGTGCCTGTTCAGGCACTAGGTTGTGAGCCAGCCTTGCCCCCCTCCCTTCCGATGGTCTCAATGATTAGGAGTGACAGCATCAGGAGGCAATATTGGCATGCTGTAACCTCAGTTAAGGAGGAGGGGGAGTCTGTTCCAGACAAGTATTTGTGCAAAATTTTAGACAGTAAGAAAATGGTCCTAGTAAGTCTTAGGGGGAATATGCACACCTATCACTTGGAATACTAATGCATAGAATGCATTCACATAAAGAACCTGCTGCCTTTAGAACAACTTGAAGCCTGATCGGGGACATACACAGTTAGCATTTCTCCACTTACTAAGTAGACACATTACTGCAAAAGCACACAACTTACCATCATCACGTTTTATTTGGGCCCCCGAACTGGATGGGCTTGCTGGCTCAGGAGAAACTGCACAAAAAGAACAAATTGTGAAATGGAATGTGGTACATTACCGAGGAAGAGTATTTATGAAAGATTGATAAACACACATTTTCAGTGTTGACTAAATCAGGACATGATTAAATTACAATGTCCCCAAAAAATTTACAAGTACAAAGCACACCATTTCCAATGTAGAGAAACTAACACCAATTTAGAATAGGGTGGCTTGAGATAACTTACAAAAGATAACATGTCCTGTAATGCTCCCCAAAACCACCTTTCAAACATGAAGGTTAAGCAAGAGTGTTTCATGACCAACCTTCCTGTCACATATAGCAAAACTACACTTGCTTTGACTCCAACTTAGATTATCCTAGATACACATCATCCTAGCACACACAATTCATGTGAGAATCTAATTTTAGGTACTTACAGACTAGTTCAGGGGAGCCTGGAGTGGGGGAGGATGGGGGAGACCCTTCATGGGGGGATGGTGTCCCTTCATAGGGGGATGGTGTCGTATCTCCTAGAAACACAAAGACACGGATACAATCCTTGAACAAAAGCTATTTGATAAAGGCACACAGAAAGTAGTCTGGAAACATTGAAGGTAGTAGTTACAGTGGACTGGGTAAGCAGTGGCCCCTCTTCCCCAGTCCTCCACAACAAACATCCTCAATGTCAGCTGGTACAAAACCCCAATGTCAAAATATATATATTTCCCAGGACACATTGAACACACAAACACATGTAGAATACTTACTTCTCATTTGAGGAGAGCCCAGGTCCTCATCTGAGTCAGACCAATTGGCCTCTTCTTGGCCAACAGTTTTTTCCTGGCCCGGATCCAGGCGACTTGGCCCTGCCTGAGGCTCCTCTCTTGCTGAAGTTACATCAACCACAAAAGAAAACAAAACAAACAATCATTCCTCCAAGTTCGACCTAATACACAACACAACAGCACATCCACATTACTTACACTGGGCCTGAGAAGTGTGAGGCTCCAGATCCTCATCACTGGTTTCTACAAAAATAAACCAAAAAATAAACAACAAAAATAATACATTATATATTATTTATGGACACAAATAGGCAGTAACCTCTCATCATGCTAGCACCATACTCAATGCCCCTACAATTCAGAACATAGAAGTGCACTTACACCAATGAGATGCATTGAGCATGTTTTAAAACAGGAGGGCACCATGCAAATTAAACGGTCGCCTAAGGGCTCTCACCTACAGGGGCCTTGCAGCCAGTGGCGGAGCACCAACATTTCGAAGGGCACAGTCAGGGAAATTGCCCAAGTCAAAGATTGCTTTCAATCCTCGGATCTAAAAGTTGCAGCAGTGTGCTGCAGTCCCTTCACTGCGTCTGCCAGGTGTCTGTTGTCCACTGACACTTACTCCTCCTTCTCTGACTGGGGATTGGCCGTCTGATCATGTTATCCTAAGATGTTGAGGAATCGGTAGGTGTGTACCTGCACCAGTAGGAAGTTACTGCCTGGTCAACTCACTCTGCTATCATCGGTTGTTGCTCTGGGAGGAGAGTTCCGCCCTGGACCCGTAACATACAGGTAACCAGGCCCAGACTTGATATTTTGCAGGCTGCTCATAGATTTGTGGTGTCTACTATGCAAAGGGGTGAGTAGCCCCAGGGAATTTGAAAGAGTCCAAAAATGGTTGGTGGAGGAGGAGGAGAAGAAGGCCCTGGGTGGCTGGGGGACAAGGAGAGGGCCCCTGGGTGTTTTCTAGAGGAGGAAAGACCCCCAATGACGCCAGAGTCAGTTGCCAGGGAAGAGTGTGGAGCTGAGCAAGTCCTGCATATCTGACATGAAAGCCAAACATGGTGGAGATGGAGCACTCTGCCCTACACAATGACAGCACCCGAGGTGGAAGGTGAGGGGTAGCGGGTCTTTGACATTATAGAGCATATGGTCTCTGTCCATTATTGTTAGTTTGGTTTGGAGTTGTCCTTTAGATGTTTAACTCTGTTGTTTTTGCCCTGAGCTGTGAGGGACTGAGGTATGACAGCCCACTATGCTGGGACTTATAGTGCCCTAGAATGTGGAGGACTGAGGAATCCTTAGTCCCTAACAGAGGGCACTACAAGTCTTAGCATAGCAGGCAGTAGTTCCTTAGTCCCCTACAGAGAGCAGTACAAGTCCAAGCAGGTAGTCTTCTGCGTTGGGACTTGTTGTGCCCTTGACTGTGGTGGACTGAGGAAGGGAAGTGTAAGGGGGTCTGTGTAAGCTCAGATGTATGGGGGAGCTTTGGTGACCACAGAGTTCCCTTTTACACCAGAGTCCCCAGCTTTCCCACTCAAATAATGGTTCCCTGAACTCTCCTTACATCAGAGACTTCACACTTCCCTCTTACAGTGTAGTAAGTCTGGAGACTCCGATGTAAAGGGGGCTCTGTGAAATGTGATTAGAGATTAGACATTTCTAAAATGTACATTTTTCT
>NC_138777.1:114431137-114803637 GCF_965119305.1 Pelophylax lessonae
AACAATTTCGTCGGGATGGTGGCAGAAACGACTATAATCTTCCAATGTAGGATCCAAAAAACTTATCTCTTCAGGTGCCGGTATCACTACAGAGGTGGATGAAGAGGCCGAGACTGCAGCAGAAGAGGAAGCAGGAGGAGCCAGAGACCTTTCTTGGTTTTGAAGGTGTCTACTCCACTGCAGCTCGTGCTTTTCACTTAGATGCCTGATCATGCAGGTTGTGCTCAGGTTGAGAAGGTTTATGCCTCGCTTCAGGCTCTGATTGCACAGTGTGCAAACCACTCGTGTCCTGTCATCAGCACATTGTCTGAAGAACTTCCACGCTAGAGAACTCCTTTGAGCTGGCTTTGGTGCGCTTGGTCCCTTGCTGCGTTGGGCAGTAGCAGGCGTAGTGTCTAGGGCACGGCCACTCCGCTTCTGCACCCTGCTCCCTCTTCTGCTGTGCTGGTGGCTCTGTGCGACCACCGGCTCTTCCTCCAAACTACTCAGGTCACCTGCATGACCTTCATTCCATGTGGAATCCAGGACCTCATTGTCCTCCACATCATCTTCCACCCAGTCTTCACCCCTGCCCTCCTTGTCGGTCTCCACAATTCTGAGTGCTGCAGCAGTTGGCACCTGCGTTTCGTCATCATCGGAGACGTGCTGCGATGGTCCTTCCATGTACTCATCTTGAGAAATAAGTGATTGGGCATTGCTGCACTCAATCTCTTCCACTTCTGGGTCAGGGCTAGATGGATGGCAGTGGGAAACCCTGCTGACAGAGTCATCAAAAAGAAGAAGAGGCTGCTGCATGACTTGGGGCTCAGACTGCTTGCCTGATTTGCAAGGGGGTGAGGTGAAAGACGGTTGGACATCGGCTGCAGGTGCCAACTTTGACCTTTCTGCAGTAGACTGGGTGGGAGACAATGTGAAGGAACTGGAGGCACTGTCAGCAGCAAACCAATTTACTATCGCCTCTACTTGTTCTTGCCTCAACACTTGTAGAGGCGCATGATGCCCTACCAAATACTGCTGCAGGTTCTGTCGCCTACTCACACTTGAGGAAGGTGTTTCACTTGTGCGTGTAGCTGGCACAGATCGACCACGTCCTCTCCTTGCAACAGGAGCTCTACCAGCAGCACCACGACCCAGGCCATGGCCCCTATTTGACGTTCTCCTCATATTTCTGTAATTTATGATCTTGCCCTAGAAAGGTGTTTATTGAATAGCGGAACAAAACAACAACAGTATTGCACGGGTGTATCTCACAGTCAAATATGCAAACTATGCGGCAATTTTATTTTTTTTTTACCCCAAAAGGGTGTTTATTAAATAGCAGAATAGAAAAACAGTATACAAATACAACGGGTGTATCTCACAGTCAAATATGCAAAGTATGCCGCAATTAAATTTTTTTTACCCCAAAAGGGTGTTTATTAAATAGCGGAATAGAAAAACAGTATACAAATACAACGGGTGTATCGCACAGTTAAATATGCAAAGTATCCTGCAATTTAATTTTTTTCACCACAAAAGGGTGTATATTGAATAGCGGAATAGAAAAAAGGATATAAAACGGTGTATCTCACACGTACAAACACAGACTAGGCCCCGATTACAATTTTTTGTACCCTAAAGGCAGGATGAGGAAGAGGAGTAGGAGGAGTTCGGAACAGGAGGCAAACTGAAGCGCCCTGCAATCCTCAGCGGTGGAAGATGCGCCCAAAAAATTTGAAAGGTGTATCTCACACGTACCGATACAGACTATGCCGCAATTTATTTTTTTTACCCCAAAAGGGTGTAGATTGAATAGCGGGATAGAAAATATGATATAAAAAGGTGTATCTCACACATAAAAACCCAGACTAGGCCCCGATTACAATGTTTTGTACCCTAAAGGCAGGATGAGGATGAGGAAGAGGAGTAGGAGGAGTTCAGAACAGGAGGCAAACTGAAGCGCCCTGCAATCCCTGACGGTGGAAGATGCGCCCAAAAAAATATGAAAGGTGTATTTCACACGTATCGATACAGACTATGCCGCAATTTTTTTTTTTTAACCCCAAAAGGGTGTAGATTGAATAGCGGAATAGAAAATATGATATAAAAAGGTGTATCTCACACGTACAAACCCAGAATAGGCCCAGATTACAATTTTTTGTACCCTAAAGGTAGGATGAGGATGAGGAAGAGGAGTAGGAGGAGTTCAGAAAAGGAGGCAAACTGAAGCGCCCTGCAATCCTTGGCGGTGGAAGATGCGCCCAAAAAATTTGAAAGGTGTATCTCACACGTATCGATACAGACTATGCCGCAATTTCATTTTTTTTCACCCCAAAAGGGTGCATATTGAATAGCGGAATAGAAAAAAGTATATAAAATTGGTGATTTTTCAATAGCACATGTGAACACAGCAGTGTCTTATGTTTTATGTCACGGTCAGCAGCAGGCTATGAAGGGGGAAAAAAAAATCCCCTTTAAATTTGTAATTTTTAAATAGCAGATTAGTACAGACTATGCCACAATTTATTTATTTTTTACCCCAAAAGGGTGTATATTGAATAGTGGAATAGAAAAAAGTATATAAAATTGGTGATTTTTCAATAGCACATCTGAACACAGCAGTGTCTTATGTTTTAGGTCACGGTCAGCAGCAGGCTATGAAGGGAAAAAAAAACAATTTGTTTGCTTTATTAAATAAGTTTGACAATACTTCACTATATTGGCCCCTTTATTTCTGAGATCAGAGGCATCACCAGAGACCTCATAACTGCCCCATTTACTATGGCTAAAGTTAGCCTAAAAATTCCCAAAATAAAAATTTAGACCAATCATATTGCAGTTAGAATGATCCAATTTCAAATCTTGATGCTAATAGGAAACAAAAATGGGTCAGTCAGCCAGTTGCCTGAGATGTCAGGTTTGTGTAGCCTCAGCTTCAAATGGTCTTTTCCATTCTCTTCTTAGTCCCTTCTAAACTAAAAATATATCCTATGGGAATGTGGGTGGGGATTTTGTTTTCCATATGAAAAATACCTCAAAAAGGGGCTTATTCGCTAAATTTCTATAACTCTGATATGACTCTGAACGATCAATAGGGGGCACTGTTGGCCTACATACAAGTTTGGGAAGTGGAATTTAATTTCATTATTTTCTCAAAGATAACCTTTTGACCTAAGTCTAGGAAAGAACTTTAAAGCGGAGTTCCAGGCACAAAATTCAATTTCTAAAAATTACTGCATTGTATTCCTTACCCTCCGCTGAGTCAGAATTGGATATTCCCATAGTTTTTTTTTTTTACTTACCTGTTTACAGAGGTTTGTATATTCACCTTTCAAAGGACTTCCTCCCTTCTGCGCCTCGGCTCTCCCCGTCACTTCCGGGCCGCAATGCGTCCTGGGAGCTCTTCCTCGGCGCTCCCATGATGTACTTTGCAGTCACGTGGGCGGCCGACCGCTGTTCTCATCGCGTTATTTCCGAACAGGAAATGACGCGATGTTAGGTGGAGCCCAGCGCGGACGGCACCATTTTCCTTTGTTATCGGTACAGAGAGAGAGAGCGGTCCTAGCGTTCGGCGGTCCAACTTCAAGCTGCACTAATAAAAATCCAAAAGGTATGTGCAATGTAATCAGGTATATAAAAATGTGTAAAGGGGTTACCAACGTAAAATTTGATTACAGAAAAGGGGGCAACAAACTTTTAATTTTTTTTAAAGGGGACAACAATTTTTTTTTTTTGTAAAGGGGGACAACAATTTTTTTTTTTTATTTAAAGGTGACAATAACAGTTACTTTGCTTTGTATTTTAAGCGGAAAAAAAATTTTTTTTAAAGGGGACAATAATTTTTTTTTTTTTTAAAGTGGACATCAACTTTTTTATTTATATTTAAAGGGGACAACAACTGTTACTTTGCTTTGTTTTTAAAGTGTAAAAAAACTTGAATTTTTTTAAAGGGGACATTTTTTTTTTTTTAAGGGGAAAACAATTTTTTGTTATTTTTTTTTAAAGGGGACAACGACTGCTATTTTTTTTAAAAGGGGACAACAACTGGTACTTTGCTTTGTTTTTTAAGGGGTAAAAACCTTATTTATTTTTTTAAATGGGACAAAAAAGTTTTATTTATTTATTTTTTTTAAAGGGGACAACAACTGGTACTTTTCTTTTTTTTAAGTGGACAATAACTTGTATTGTGTTTTTTTTTTTTTTTTTTTAAAGGGGACAACAACTTATATAGCGTTTTTAAAGGGGGACAGCGTCTTCAATTTCAATTTTGGTGTCACCTGCCTATAAATCGACTTTGATAAAAAGACCACATATAATTATTATTTGTCTACATCATTAACCACACCCCAAACCTCAAGCATGGCAACCGCCCCACACCACTCACCCTCTTGTATAAAAAAAATATATATATATATATATACACGTATATCTATGAATTTAAACGATTAAAAGGTGTCACATGCCTCTAAATGTCTAAATTTCAAGTGATTTTAAGGGAAGAACATATACTGTTTATTTTTTCTTTGTCTTCATTTACTACACCCCAAACACAAATTCTCAGCCCACCTCCACAAAAACAAGTAACAAGGACAAAGAAATAAAACAATGGCCATCCCAACCCCCTCCCCCCCCTCCAACACCCACTGCACTCCCCTTCTTATTTATTAAAATGGCTAACCATGCCAAATAAGGACCATCAAGCACGCTGTTGAATATCAGCATTATACTGTTTTCATTACAACATTGCAGGTAAGAAATACAATTTTAAAAATGTTTTATACAAAATTCATTTTACTATTCTATTTTTGTTTTTTTTTTTAAAGTGACTGTTTAAAATAAAAATATAATATTAAATTATATCATTTTTAAATTTAGGATATAATTATTATTGAACCTCCATACCTGTATTTTCAGAATTTGAGGGAAACACGCTTTCGATCCTCCAAATACACTGATTTTAATACGCCACTTCAGGTAAATAGATGAAATATTTTCTTTTTTATTTATTCTAAATATTTTATCTAAAAAATTTTAATTGTTTTTTATTTTTTTTTCTTATCAGATTATCAACACATTATAAGAAGGAAATACATTTATTTCAAAAATTTCTTTCCTTTGTATTTGTTCTCTTTCATATATTCTTTATAAATGTTTTTTTATGTGTCTTTTAATTGTTATATTTTAATGTCAACATACTAAGTAAAATTATTATATGTTTACAAATTATTGTTGTGTGTCTTGTCATTTTACATCTTCTATATCTTTATATGTTTTTGAACAGCAACCTTTGCAATCTTTTTGTCTACATACATAAGAGAAAAAAATATATATACATATCTGAATATATATATATAATTTTTTTTTAATTTTGAGCGTGTATATAAATATATTTTATTAGTGTGAATAAATTATATATATATATATATATATATATATATTTTTTAGCATGTGTGTGTATATATAAATTTATATTTTTTATTGTAGCATATATATATATTTCCAAAAATATATATGTGTTTGAGTATGTGTGTCTATAAATCTATTTTTTTAGATAATATATATATTTGAGAATGTTTGTGTATGGAGATATATATATATATATATATATTTGACCATGTGTGTGTATATATATATATATATATATATATATATATATATACACACATTTACATATACACACACAACAGACATAAATTTTTAATTATTTTTCGGAGTCTAAAAAAATGATATCTATATATATATATATATATATATATATATATATATATACATAAACACACATATATATATATATATATATATATATATATATATATATATATATATACATATATACATACATACATACATACATACGTGATATATTACCAAGAAGACAAAATCAGAAGACAAAAATCTGAAGACATGACATGAAATTGTACATATTTTTTTAATATTGCATAGAATTTAAGGCACAATAAAATTTACAAAAAGTTTTAAAATTACATGACATAAAAACAATTGGCTATATAAAAAGTTAGAGATATTATATATACACTGTGCTTTATAAAAGTATAAGCCCCCCCCCCTCCCCCCCCCCCCCTTTAACATTGCAAGCATTTCATTTAATTTTTTTCACATGCTCATAAATTAGATAAAAGGGAAAACATGATTCAAAATTTTTTAATGGGTGAATGACCCAAGAAAAGTCTGTCTTTATTTATCACAACATAACACACAAATATACATCAACCATACCACCACAAATAAAGCGGCAATCTACTACTCTACAAATTAAACCATTTTTATTTTCTTTATGGAACTAAGGATGAACATTAAACATTTTGCCAAGTTAATGTGACGGAAAATAGAAACACCTAGATCTATGTTTTGGTAAGTAAGTGTCACAACAAAAAGATGCATTGTCCAAACTAATACAAACTTTCTCGATTATAGAAATGCCAAAGTGCTTTGTGAAGACATGCAGTTATGTCACCGGACGTAAATCCACACCAGCCAATGTTTCTTTTTTCAAATTTCCAAAACAACCTACTCGCATCCAAGTTTGGTTAGCAAATGCTGGAATGGATGAAAACATGATTCCAGATTTTACAAAATTGATATTGGAAGATGAAAGAGGAGACAAGTTTAGAATCTGTTCCATGCATTTTGATAGGGATTGTTACGTCATCAAAGGAACCAAAAAATTTTTACAGGCAAATGCTGTGCCGACTATTTTTCCACAAACCAGTTCAAGTATACTTTCTGATGACAGCTGGGAAAAAAGACTGTCAAAAAGAAGAAGGACTGAAGACAAAAGCGGTGAACCATGCACATCTCAGTGTAAATGTGCTTGTCATCAGTCCTCACAGAAGATCAAACTCTGCACAGATGTGAGTACCCAAACAGTTGACTTTGAATTGGAATGGGATAAATCAGAGGAAAGTTATTTCAAAGTAGCAAAGGAGGAAAGCATAATTCATGATCACCCGTATGTCCAAGAATTTACATATTTTATACAGCCTCTGCATGAGTCCACACCACTCAAAGATGTTTTTCCTTCTTCGTCGAAATGCAAGGTCCCTGTCCAATCAATGGACATTGAAGGTCCATCTGCTTCTGTACAAACACCTATAAATGTTTTGTCAGAGAATGAGTCAGTGAGTGATTCACCACTACCAAGCATTTTGATAGAAAAAAAAAAGGAAATTAAAGTATGAGCAGGACTCCAGTTTTTGCATTTCCGCATGTGAATCACCAGAAAAATTTGAGCTTGAGGAATTGGTAGCAAGTCAAGACGTAACATGTCATGATCCAAACAGTAATAAAAGAACAAAAATACATTGTCTTTGAAAGTTGCCTCGACCCCATCTTGTTGGAAATGAGATGCCCACGGAGAAGTTGCTCAGCTAAAATTTCCAAACTCGATAAAAAATATGTGGGATTGATGGTAATTGTACATTCCATATGCCAATCAAAACATAATTTAAAGCTGTGGCAGAGTCAGCCAAAAATTAAGAATATTACCGCTGGAAACATCATCATTGCTGGATCAATAGTTCTTTCAGGATCTAGTTACGCAAAATTTGAGGAACTATGCGATTATGCTGGAATTCTTATGTTTGGGAAGTCTTCGTTTCATAGCAGCCAGCAACGTTTTGTATTTCCAGCTATAGACATTGCATGGAAAAAGGAACAAGAAGAGGTCCAGAGCTTGGTAAAGGAAAACCCATTGTTCCTGGTGGACGATGGGCAATGCGGTAGTCCTGGATTCTCAGCCAAATATTGTACATACACTTTTATGGACAGAGTATCCAAAAAAATTGTAGATTTAGAGGTGGTTCAGGTCACACAGACCACTTCATCTGTCGCCATGGAGAAATTTGGGTTCATTAAATGCTTAGACAGAATACTGGAGAACAATTTGGAAGTCCATTTCATAGGCACTGATCGACATACCGGAATTAGAAAAGTGTTAAGTGGTCCACGTTATCAACCTATCAAGCACCAATTCGACATTTGGCACTACGTGAAAAATATAAAAAGAAAGTTGCTTCAATTGACCAAGAAAAAGGCCTACAGACCACTAACACCGTGGATTGGGCCTATTCTAAACCACTTTTATTGGTGCAGCAGAACGTCCAAAGGAGATGGGGATTATTTTAAAATGAGATGGGAGTCAATACTTTATCATGTCATAAACTTACATACATGGAAAGTTGGAGAGGAGGAGTATGGGTGCTTACATGAGGCAAGTTTTCCTGAATCGGAGAATCTCCAATGGCTTAAAAAGAAGAGCCCAGCTTATGACGCCCTATCTGAGTTAGTGAAAGATCCCCAAATCCAGAAGGACATACCTCACCTTACATATTTTTGTCAGACCGGAGCCATAGAGACATTCCATAGTATGATGTTAAAATATAGACCAAAAAGAATACATTACAGGTTTGACTCTATGGAGGCACGGACAAAAGTGGCAGCTTTATGCCACAACAAAAATATTGTAAGGAGACCTGCACTAATAGAAAAAAAAATGGAATCAGGCGAAACAGTGCAATTACAAAGGATGAACCTGGAGTTTCCACGTGGTCGGAAAAAGTGGATAGCCAGACATGTCTACGAAAAAATGACTTTAACACATGTCATTCCAATTTTAGGGGACATGATAAGATTAATTTCTGGAAATGTTCATTCCACATGGGTTTCTAAAAATAAAGAAATGCCGTGCAATATAGCACCTGAAGAAAGACCGGATACATCTACTGCCATCCAGGAACATCAAACAAGATTTCCACATCTGATAACATAATCTGTGGTGAGTAAATACACACAATGTAACTAATATCTATGCACCACATCTATCTATCTATCTATCTATCTATCTATCTATCTATCTATCTATCTATCTATCTATCTATCTATCTATCTATCTATCTATCTATCTATCTATCTATCTATCTATCTATCTATCTATCTATCTATCTATCTATCTATCTATCTATCTATCTATCTATCTATCTATCTATCTATCTATCTATCTATCTATCTATCTATCTATCTATCTATCTATCTATCTATCTATCTATCTATCTATCTATTCATCTATCCATCTATCCATCTATCAACACCAAACACCACCTACCCACACCCCCTAAACACTTCAAGAAAAACTTTTCTTTAAAAATAAAAGTATGGAAATTTTGGGACTAAATATTTATAAAGAAAAGCAATGTTGAGAATTATGCTGTGATGTCAACGTTAAAATGCAAAGTGAATAATATACACACGACCAGAGCACAAATTACAGAAACAAAAATCAATTAGAAATTAGTTATTTTCAATCAAAATACAATTTATTTGGAAAATATGATACAAACTACTCAGATGCCATTTCAGAAGCATCATAGTCATTACTACACATGAAACCCACATATGAATCATCAGGATCAGGAAAAGCATGTCTGACGGCATTCACTGCACATGATGGAACAACTCTTCTGTTTCCTTTGCCCAAGTAGCCATATATCCAAGCAGTGAAGCTCCTGTACGCAGTCTTTCTTAGTCTCCTAAAAAAAAAATATATATATATATAATCACTCTAATAATTAAATTAATTATTTTCAATAAAAAATAAAATTGAAGAAAGATGGAATGAAAAACAATTAAAATAAATGTGCATAGAGAACATTGAATTACTTTACATTATACATCATATATAAATAACTTTACAAGATATATTAGTATGCAAATATTTGACATATATTGAAATTTAATGTTATACCTGTTGTTTTCAGGGTCTATAGACGGTGGATATTGATGAATGGCTATGCAGTTAATTTTTACTAGTTTCTCAGTGGTGCAGAAAAGTTTGAAGGTTTCACACTCTATGATGCAATCTTCACCATCCGGGATGCTGCCCTCCACCTCATTTATCTCCTGGCAGCACACAGGAGTAGCCATTGGGATGCAGTTCCCACACCTGCACCAGTCTTTGTTGCCAAGATGAGAAATGTCGCCCTCCTCTTCACTCTCGGATGTGTGCTGGCAAATCTTCTTGGTGGGACTCACTGGAAACGCTGGATCCTGTTCTATCGGTGGATATTCCTTCCAGATTTCATCGATAAGCATTTTGCTCTTTTTTAACCAAAAAAAAAAAATTACAAAGGGTTAACATTTTTAAATTTTATAATTTACATTTTTATTTCAGATATCATGTGTAATTTATAATTATGTTTGTAAAGATTTTTTTAATCTTGTTTTTTTTTTTGATAATAAAATTTGGTTTTATAACACATTATAAGCATCTTTATTTAAAAATAAAGATCAATAGCAATATTCATAATTTCGTTATCTAGAATATAAAAATTTTTAATATCATTTTTTAAAGTTATGCTTACTCTCTCCTCCCAAGTTGCCTTCCTGGAACCACTGCAGGATGGCTTTTCACCTTCCATGTTAGAAAATCTAAAATAAAAAAAATAATTAAAATCCCTTTGAACATTTATATTTTGGATATATATATATATATATATATATATATATATATAGTTATTTATATATATATATATATATATATATACACACACATACACACACATACACACACACAAAGAGGATATCTAGAAGGAGTAGACCCCTTACGGATGTTATGTGCAGGTTTTTGTTTGGGGTTTGTTCTATAGAGACCAAGTCCAAAAAAAAAATTAATATCAAGACTTTTAAACAAGCACAATATAGGCAGGGTGCCCCTTTAATAGCACATTTGAAATTGTGAAAATTAAATTAGCAGGGTGCCCCTTAAATTTCAGTCCAATATAAGCAGGGTGCCCCTTAAAATGTATCCAAATATAAGCAGTGTGCCCCTTAAATTTCAGTCCAATATAAGCAGTGTGCCCCTTAAAACACAGCCCAGTATAAGCAGAGTTCCCCTTAAAATTTATCCCAATATAAGCAGTGTGCCCCTTAAATTTCAGTCCAATATAAGCAGTGTGCCCCTTACAACACAGCCCAATATAAGCAGAGTTCCCCTTTAAATTCAGCACTTTATAAGCAGGGTGCCCCCCTAAATTTCGGCAAAATATATGCAGGGTTCCACTTAAATTTCACCCAAAGATAAGCAGGGTGCCCCTTTAATAAAATTTGTGATGCTGGGCAAGCAATATAAAACATACCTGTGTCCTGTAAATGCTGGGTGGTGCTCTCGCTCGCTCGCTCGCTCTCTGTCTGTTTGTTTGTTTGTCTCTTTGTCTCTATGCTCCTCTCTCTCCTCTCCTGCACGTTGTCTGAGCTTCCGGGAGGCGGGGGGTGGATTTATAGGGGCGGCAACTTCCTGTAACATTGCCGTCCCTATGAAAACCAGTACTATGCCGATCGCATAGTACTGGGCATGCGCGAGAATTCGCGCTGGACTCAAAGGCCTACGCCCACTGGAATCAGGAAGAAGGGAAGACATTTCCCCACAACGGACTCGGCAATCCACAGCAAAGATGGCGCCGCACATCAGAAATTATATAAACTGAGATTTTCTTCTTGCAAACTCATTATTTCACCATATTAACCAGGATTAGCGGATGTATCGATGTGTAAGGGTGATTGTTAGGGGGAGATTGAAAAAAAAAAAACGATTCTGTGCCCGGAACTCCGCTTTAAATCTCATCTTCATGTCATATTCTGCCAAGATAGTGTCTGGCGTGTAGGATTTATATGACCAAGACAAGAAGTAAAACAAAACTTATATAAACATTCCCTATAAGTGAGTAAGTGAAGCAACTTAAGTGGAATTAGTACTTAGCAATTACACATAACAACAAAACAATGGTGTACAATACATTCCTAGAACTATGTATATGCTTCACGTAATATAATGACATAATAATAATATTGTTGCTAAAACAATTACTAAAAATAATAATAATGTTTCCTCAAGTATATTTTTAAATGAGCCCTAAAAAATATATATACTGATCTATTGTTCATTGTGAAACTCAGATAAGACTGACATCACATCACCCTCATTAGCACCCAGTTTGGCACCACCATGATCTTATCTTGGTATGATGTCAAGGGGCCTCTTCATTTATTGCTTTGAAAAAGTCTTTGCTGAGACTTTAAAATTGTCTGTAAAGAAATCTTACTTAAAGACAATGAACTTACATTCACCTCATGACAAAATGGCTGCTAGGCTGCCCAATATAACAATATGTATAAAATAATATGTATGGGCCTTATATGACTCCATTTTAGCCCCCAATAATTCTGACAAAGGGAACAATGAAAACCTCTAGATTTTTAGAGAAATTTAGATATTTTCATTTTTGTGTATGTTCGATTTTCACCATTTCGCAGAAAGGCACACTCTAAAATTTACAAATAGCAGTTATTTATTAACTCAATACAGGTTAACTTCTATATTTAGTAGGAATTTTGTAAAATGGACTGTGTTTTTGTCTGCTAATAATGGTTTAATATATTTTTAGCAACAATATTGATTTGATAAACATTTGCGCAAATATCATTGTGCCCTAAAAATTAGTAGCAGCATATGTGTATTCTAATGGTCATGTGCTTTTAGAAAATGTATGGTTTGGGGGGGGGGGGGGGTTAACAAACTTTAAAAGCTAAAAGTGAAAAATAAAAAAGCAATGGATAAATTGCAGAAATAGCCTAGCCAGCTAAGTTTAAAAGTGGAGCACAGGGCCTGGCAGCCAAAGGGTTAAAGTGAAACAATAAAAACGAATCGGCCTGTAAAATGGCGACATGCATAGAACATGCTGTAGCAAAAACTTGTTCTAAAAAAAAAAAACGAGTCAAATCACACTTAAATTAACTCGTGGTTGAAATTGCAGGCACCTGAATATTAAAAAAATGAAGATATTTTTTTAAAAAAATGTTGTGGGGTCCCCCCAAAAAAAGTGTCAACTGTCAAACTGCAGAGCCTGCAGTAGGCAGCCAGCCTTCATAAGTACAGAAGAGTTTTTTTATTTTCAGGGTGTGGCAGGCGGAGTGATTGACAATGAATTTACATCGGGGACACTATTTTTAAAAAAAAAGGTATTGTCAAAAACTGTCTCTGTATTTTTATTACTTTTTGACACTTTTTGGTGAATGGGTAGGGGTATTATGTACCCCTTACTCATTTACATAGGGGGGAGTTGGGATATGGGGGCCCCCGTGTTAAAGGGAACTTCCAGATTCTGATAGGTCCCCCAACCGCAGACTCCCACAACCACTGGCCACAGTTGTGGAGATGAGCCCCTTGTCCCCATCAACAAGGTGCTTTGGGGTGGGGGGGCAGAACCTCCCCTGCCCCAAAGCACCCAACCCCCCATGTTGAGGACATGTGGCCTGGTATGGTTCAGGATGGGGGGGGCGCTCGCTTGTCCCCCTCCCCTTTCCTGACATGCCAGGCCGCAAGCCTGGATAAAGGTCCGTATGGATTTTTTTTTTTAATTTCGGCAGTTTTTTCTTCTTTTTTTTAACTGCAAATTTTTTTTTTAATCAGCTGACAGCAGGGAAACCCATTGACAGGTGATGACTCATCGGTTGTTAAGGATGCCGTGGACGGCTTCCAAGCCCCACCCATAACAACCAACATATACTGTGCCCTGATTGGGCAAGGCTTTGCCCAATCAGGGAGAAAAATGCAATATACAGCACGCAGTGCATTGCAGGGTGTATTGCAGGGTGAACACCCGCTGAACACCCTGCAAATTTGGGTATTGGACTAACCGGCTGAACAGATGATCAAACAGTGACGCTAAATCTAGCCACTGTGAATATAAAAAGGG
Source organism: Pelophylax lessonae (assembly GCF_965119305.1). Classification (NCBI taxonomy): domain Eukaryota; kingdom Metazoa; phylum Chordata; class Amphibia; order Anura; family Ranidae; genus Pelophylax; species Pelophylax lessonae. The sequence continues at coordinate 114,444,883 of NC_138777.1, forward strand.
ATATCCTCCACTCTCTGCAGCACACCACATTGAAATTGTAATGTAGCAGTCACACTATTCAGCACTGTATATGGCACGATATAACTCTCTAGGTAGTACACAAGCACTGAACACAGTACAGTAGCATTAACCCTCTCTCCCTGCAATCACTGTCAGCTGATCTTCACTACTATAACTGCCTAATAAATGGCTGCTTGAAGAGCTGATATTTATAGAGAGGCTGGCACGTCTGCCATGCCCTTTTATTATCCACACCTTAGCACCTGACCACCATTTTAAAGGCCATTAAAACAATACAGTCATTTGCTTTTGGAGCTTGATTGAATGTCCCCATAAGTTTGCCATTCCGGCGACTTTGAAAACTCAAACTTTATCTCTGTTGCTGGCCATTATTGTTTTTATCCTCTTTCAAGATCATACTGCAATATCTTATTAGATTTAGCCATACATTGTAGTGGACCCATTCACAGAGTCATGATTGGTGGTTTAGCATGGTTGCATTTAAGGAAGGTGCTTTTTAAAATTTTAATCATAAACATAAACAACTGTGTGGACAGACTGAATACCTAAATAGGATTCTTTATGTGTGAAGGTAATATGAGAACAGGTGTGATGGATTATGAGAACAGGTGTAATAAATTATTTGAGGTTTTTCCAATAAAATTCTTTCACAGTAATAACAGAAACTTAGTCTTACAGCTTCCCAGAAATTAACTTCATCTAACCTCATAAAACATTAAAAAATACTTTTGATTTTTATATCACAGTTTTAAACAGGAAGCTAGTTTGAAGTTAAATTGTATTTATCTATGGGAGATATTCTTGAACATGCTTTATTCAACAACTTCAAATCGGGACACTTTCACCCCCTTCCAGTCCAGGCCAATTTTCAGCTTTTAGCATTGTCACAATTTGAGTGAGAATTACACAGGCATGCAACATGCAATGCAAATTAAATTCATATATATATATATATATATATATATATATATATATATATATATTATATATATATTTTTTTTTTTTTGACAGATAGAGCTTTCTTTTGGTGGTATTTAATCACCATTAGGTTTTTTTTTGTTTTTTTGCTATATACTGTAAATGAAAAAAATATGCAAAAACGCACCAAAAATGCACTGGCACACATCAAAAAGTGCAGAAAAGCATCTGGAATGCATCCTGAATGAATTTCTATGGTGTGAACTGGCCCTTAGTCACAAAATTATATGTGTAATTTATGCCCCTAAAATGCCAGTTCACACTATAAAAATGCAGTCCAGGTGTGTTCCAGGCGCTTTATTGCATGCATGTTTTTGACAGGTTTTTGATGTGTTCCAGTGCATTTCTGATGCATTTTTGGTGCATTTTTGATGCAGTCCAGTGCATTTTCCCCCCTCTTTTTTCTTAACCTTAAATAGGAATATTTGTGTTCCAGTGCATTTTTGGTGCATTTAGGTGCATTCCGGTGCGTTCCAGTACAGTTCAGTGCAGAAAAAAATGCAGCAGGTTCTACTTTTTCTGGAACTGGAAAGCACTGGATCTGCAAGCACTGGAGTGAACTATGCCATTGGAAACCATATAACTTACTTTCCATGCATTTTTAATGTAGTAACAAAAATGCTCTGGACTGCATGTGGTGTAAACTGGCCCTAAGTATCAAATCTTTGGTGGCCCTGGAGCACCAGGGCAGTAGAAACACCCACCAAATGACTACATTTTGGAAAGCTAGCATCCCAACATATTTTCTAAGAGACATAAAGAGTCTTTTGGAAAATGTTATTTTTGACACCAGTTTTTGGAAAATGTAGAAGGAAAATGAAAATTTATTTTTTTTACGTAAAGTTGTCAATTGATAGGATTTCTAGTACATAGTATAGACATACTTAAAATTACACCTCAAAACACATTCTCCTACTCCTTCTGAGTGTGGAAATACCACATGTGTGAGACTTTTTCACAGCCTAACCACATAGAGGGGCCCCACATCCAATGAGCACCATCAGGCATTCTAGGGGCATATATAACAGTATTATATTATTCTATAATTTGTTGACTACCTATTACATTTGTTGAGGCCCTGGAGCATAAGGACAATGGAAATTACTACATTTTGAGAAGCAAACACCCCAGCATATTTTTAAGAGGCATAAATAGTCTTTTAAAGTGTCATTTTTTTACACAAGTTTTTGGAAAATGTGGAAAGAAAATGAAAATGTATTTTCACACAGCATAGACATTCTTAGAACAACACTCAAAACACATCCTGCTACTCTTCCTGAGTATGGTGATACCACATATGTAAGACCTTTTCATTGTTTTGACTGATTACGTAAACTATGTATCACACAAATTTGCCAACACTGTAAAGAAAACAATATATTGTAATGGTCACCTCTGTATTAGTGGTCAATGAATATAGCAATGTATATCTTCATGTAGAGCAGTTCTTGTTCCTAAAAGCCAAGCAGGTGTAACCTACTGGTACGTGGCTGCCCCCATAGCAAAATGCCATATTAACTGGCCAGGAAGCACAGGAGGTTGAACAAAGGGCAAACCAAAGAGTACATGTGGCATCAGTAGAGCAGTTGTCCACAAAGGATGGGTGGTACTGGTTTCTCACAGGAGCGTAACCAGTGGGGTGTTCAGATGGGTTAGTACTAGTGGCAGGCAGAGACATGGTCAATAAATAGGCAAAATAGTGGTCCAGGCAGAAGGCAAGAACATGGTCTATAAACAGGCCAGAGTCAGCACAGGCAGCAGGCAGCGACAGGGTCAAAGGGTTGGTCTAGGGAGAAACATCAGGCTTAGAGCGTTGGTCAGGTAGGACTGGACACATAGGTAGAGGCTTCTTCCCACCCAAAGCCCTTCAAAGCCTCTGGCCTCCAGACCCTCATCTGGGAATTACAAAACCCGAAGTAAACCAAAAACTTACTTTCCTCCACTTAGACTGCTCTGGAGCCCTTCACATATTGGAGACCCCAATATTGTCTTGAATTCTACTACTACAGTGGCAGGGCAAAAACGGAAAATTGTATCATACTTACCGTAATTTTCCTTTCCTGGTGCCTATCCATGGCAGCATGCTGATGATAGAGCTCCGCCTCGACTCCTCCCTCAGGACTAGTGCATAGCATAAAAGACAAGAAGGTCCCTTCCCCCAGCATTCTCCTGTAATTTAGAATACCGAGGGTGGGAGCATATGCTGCCATGGATAGGCACCAGGAAAGGAAAATTACGGTAAGTATGATACAATTTTCCTGGTGCCTCCATGGCAGCATGCCAATGACAAATAAATAGCTGACACGGGTGGGATAATGAACACAAAAAATACATTTTATTCAGACAGAGGTCATGGCCGAGTTTAGTGCCCTTCTTCCAAAGTTTACAGTTGTAAGGGATCCTGGATCAATTCTGTAATGCCTGATGAAAGTATGGCGAGAAGACCAGGATGCTGCCCTGCATACCGTCTCCAAGGAGACGTTGGCCCTAGCGGCCCAAGATGCTGCTACAGCCCTCATGGAATGAGCTTTCACCTGTGTTGGAGGCACCAACTTCTTGGATATGTACGTTTTTTTTTTTTTGAAAATAATTTTTATTAAGGTAAATGCAAAAACAAACAAAAAGGGAAACAAACATCATGCAATATAGCAAGTACATGGCAATCACTGTGAACAGGCATATACATTGAGATACATTTAAACATCAATCAATCAGTGGACCAGAAGTCCCAGAACTTAGTAAACATCCTGAGCTGCACATCATTGGACGCCAGAGACTTTTCATATTGATAATTCGTGCGCAGTAATGAAATCACTTCTGACATATTGGGTATATCGGTGGACTTCCACTTTCTCAATATAAGTGTTCTAGTGGCTAACAGGATGTGTGAGGTCCACGGTCTATACGTTAGGGGAATATTATCAATACTTAAGTGTAGAATGGCTAATGCAGGGTTAGGTGCTATTAGGCATCCTGTTTATTTCGCTATGAAGCTAAAGACTTGGTTCCACAAGCTGGTGAGAGATGGGCAGGACCACATTATGTGAAACAATGTACCCACGCATGAGCATTCCCTCCAGCACAGTTGTGAATATTTGTTGGAGAAGCCCGCCAACCGATATGGGGTGTAGTACCACCTATGTGTAATTTTGAGGTTCATCTCCCAGTGATTGGCACAGTGAGTCTACCTGTTGACTTCTGATAGTGCACGCATCCATTGAGATACCGAAAAACTCTGCCTGAGGTCTCTGTTCCACTTGAACATGGGGAGTGTTTTAAAGAAAGTGTCATTGCCCAAAATAGCATGATAATAGCTGGACAGTTTTGGCGTGTCTGCAGTAGCCGCCGTGAGTAACTCCCATAGTTTCCCTTCCACTCTAGTACTCCTGAGAGGGTGATGATGCATAAAATGGTGTATGCGAAAAATATGTAAAAACCTAGAGCCTGGTATCTGATATTTGCTCTGTAGTTGTTCAGGGGACATTAGAGTGTCTTTTTCGTAGAGATGTTGAATGGAGGTGATTTTCCCTTTGACAGTGATGCTTGTGGGGAGGTCGGGCAGGCGTACATGCAAAACGGATGACGAGATATTTTCAGTAGGGATAAGCGCACGGTCCTTATCAGGCCCTGTAATTTTGCGCCAGGCCCTTACCGAGGCTTGCATAGTGGGGGAAAAGGTGGATAAGTTCCACTGGATCCAGGAGTCACCCAGGAGCAAGTCCAGAAGAGTCATGGTGGGGGCTAGGTTCTTTTCCAGGTCTACCCAGAGGGGGGGGTTCAGTTGTGTGAAGCCAAAGGCGCATTTGAGCCAACACGGTTGCCCAATAGTATACTTGAAGATCAGGTACCGCTGCCCCACCGTGGCATCTTTTGTTGGACAGGGTAGAAGAAGAGCAGCGAGCCTTCCTGTCCTCCCAGATATACCTTTTCATATGGGTGGTAAATTTGGTCAAAATCGTGGTCGGGTAGTGTACAGGGAGAGCCCTAAATAAGTATAGAATTTGGGGTAGTAGGAACATTTTGTAGGCATTCACCCTACCATACCAGGTTAGGTATAGGGGTTTCATGTGTGTGGTTTCCGCGTCCAATTTGTGGAGGAGTCTGTTTACGTTGACTGTCAAAAGTTTTGTGGGGTCGGCTAATAGGTCGATACCTAGGTAATGTATTTTGTCCGAGGACCAAGGGATGGGAGCTAAAGATTCGAACATTGTTTGATCCCGGGGCTCCACTCCAAGATTCAGAACCGTGGATTTGGATTCATTGAGCTTATAGTAGGAAACACGGTGAAAGTGTTGGAGGACTTCATACGCGGCGGGGAGAGATTTTGATGGGTCAGTGAGCATGAGAATAATATCATCCTCAAATAGCGTGATTTTGTGGTGGTAGGGGGGGAGAGGAAATCCTGTAATCTGAGGGTGTGAACGGATGGTTTCCGCGAGGGGCTCTATCAACAAGTTAAAGATTGTGGGTGAGAGGGGGCAGCCCTGCCGTGTGCCATTAGTGATGGGGAAGCTTTTGGACAGTATTCCCGACGTGTAGACATGGGCGGATGGTGCAGAGTAAAGGGCTAGGATAGCGGAAAGGATAGGACCTGAAAAGCCGAATTTCCGTAAAGTGGCCCGCATGTAGCCCCAGTGGATCCTATCAAACGCCTTTTCGGCATCAAGAGTTAATAGGACTGCTGGGATCTTGTTTTTACGTGCTAGGTGGATAATATTGAACATTCGTCTGGTGGCGTCGGACGTCTGGCGACCTGGGGTAAAGCCCATTTGGTCTTTAGCTATTAATTGGGGGAGAAAATGTTGGATACGTTTGGAAAGAATCCTCGCATAAATCTTGGCGTCCGAATTTAATAATGAAATGGGCCTAAAGTTTGCGGGGGTGGTAGGATCTTTGCCCGGTTTTGGTAAGCTGACGACGTGTGCGCTCAAAATATCGGCGGGGAGACTTGCATCAGTCATTGCTTTGTTGTATACAGCCGTGAGTGTGGGACCTATCTGAGGGAAGAATAACTGAAAGAATTCGTTGGGGAGGCCGTCTGGACCCGGCGATTTGCCTTTCGGCAGAGTTTTAATGCTATGTTTGACCTCATCGAGCAATATGGGTGCATTGAGGGTATTAAGCTGGGACTCGGAAAGAAACGGTAAATTAATGGCGCGTAGGAATCTATCTATATCTACTGCTGATGGTTGGTGCTCAGAAGGATCGTCCTTTAGGTTATATAGGGAACTGTAAAAGGACGCAAAGGCATCCGCTATGGCCTGTGGATGAGATATTTTGGTTTTAGTGATGGGATCTATAAGGTATGGGATTCTAGATTTTGCCTGTTTTCTTTTCACACTATTTGCTAGGAATTTACCCGCCTTATTTGCCTGGGAGTAGGTTTTTTGTTTAAGATAGCTTAGATGCTTGTCAGAAGCCTCCAGGAGGAGGATACGAAGATCTAATCTGAGTTGGGTCAAACGGTTGGACAGAGCAATGTTGGGGTCCCTCTTATTACTCTCTTCCAAAACATGAATCTCGTTCAGCAGAGAGGTCATCCTCTGATTCCGTTTTCTTCTTCTCCTGGCCTGCTGCTGGATGCACACCCCTCTGATAAAGACCTTGTGTGCACCCCACAGCACCCAGGGGTCGGAAACCGATGCTTCGTTAAACTTGAGGAATTCCTGCATACTGCTCGAGATCCGGGTTGAGCAACCCGAGTCCTGCAACATTCGAGTATCACACCTCCAAATGCGAGATGGTGCTACCCGAGTGTTCTCCTCGATGACCAGTTCGACTGCAGCATGATCCGACCATGTTATGTCGTGGATTTTCGAGGAGGACACCTTCGAGAGAAGATCCATATCAACTACAAATAGATCTATACGTGAATATGACCTGTGCCTGGATGAGAAATATGAGTAATCCCTCTCACCGGCGTGCTGGCAACGCCACACATCATACAGTTTCTCAGAGTGCAATAAACCCCCCATCGATTGTTGCCTGCCCCGGGGGGACGAAGAGGTGTCCATTCCGGGATCTGCAACAACGTTAAAGTCACCACACAATAATAATCGATTTTGTATACTTGCTTGAGCAGGCGTCTTACGAATCTCAACTGGTGGGAGTTTGGGGCATAAAGATTAACGATGGTGAAAGGAGAGTCATTAAGTTCACAGACAACGATTATGAATCTTCCGAGAGGATCCAGAACAGAGTTGAGAATCTTAACCGCTAGTGAACATCTGAAGGCTAAAAGAACTCCCCTCTTCTTTTCATCAGCAGAAGCCAGAAGAACGTTGGAGAAGTCCTTGTGAGTGCAGGCTGGATGTGCTCCTTCCTTAAAATTAGTCTCTTGGACCGCCAAAATGTCCACAGCGTGAGTCATAGCTTCATTCCATAACGTGCGCCTCTTGGCTGGATGGTTCAAGCCATTTGCGTTAACTGATAAGATTTTAATGGTCATAGCATATCCAGATAATCAGATGAAGGTGGGCATGGTCTGGTACTGGAGAAAACAAGAAGGTCCAGGCTCTTCGAGTGTCCAGGGAACGGCAGTGCAGCCACATAAAGCGATAAGTGGTCATCGGGAAGTACAGCGATAATGCCATGAAAAAGGAAAAACGAAACTGAGAAAAAACAAAGGTACAAAAAACAAACGGGGTGTAAAGATAAGAACAGGACCGTCTCTGCAGTCCGTGATCGGACGTACCGATGCAAAACAGAAGGGGCCAAAGGGCAATTGCTCCTATGGCCAGGGACACTTGTGGTATTTAAGTAGGTGCCATATTATTAGAGCTCGGGAAAGTGGAGGGAGGTTTGGGGGGTCTCTTACGTGAGACCACGTTCCAATCCGCTTCAAGCGACTGGAGAGGCGGTGATGCAGTTGAGTCAAAGTGTTGCTGTGGTAAAATGTTCCACCTGTGCAAGGCCTGAATGCCTTCATCCAAAGTTTTGATCAAGACAGTTGACCCTCCATGAGTGACGGTGAGAGTCGCTGGGTATTTCCACTTGTGTGGCACATTATGATTGCGTAGGGCCTTTGTTATGGTAGCCAGATTTCTCCTGGCCTGCAAAGTATGCCTGGAGAGGTCAGGGAGCAGTTGTAAATTGCCATAACCCTCAGGGAGAGGCATGTTTTGCCGCGTTGCCATCATGATCTGTTCCTTTACGTGGTAGAAATGTACCCTAAGGAGCACATACCTAGGTACATCCGCTGACAGGAAGGAAGGTTTCGGCAGTCTGTGTATCCTGTCTATTAATAAATCAGAGGCAGAAGCAGAGGGTATCAGCGCCTGAAAAAGTGCGGTGACATGTGGCAGGAGCTGGTTAGGCAGGACTGTCTCAGGAATACCCCTTATTTTTACGTTGTTCCGCCGTGAGCGGTCTTCTAAATCCGCCACGAAGCATGTGTGACGGTTGTTTGTTCTATGGAGTCCACCCGGGAACCCAGGGACCCCAAGTCTGCCCTAAGTTGCTGCATGCATGAGACCATGTCCGCCTGCATTGTGTTACGCAGGGTATACATCATCTCTCTCATTGTCCCTTCAGTGATGGGATTGTTTCCAGTGGAGAATGATGCAAATGGGTCTAATCTCTGTGAGGGAGAGACAGGGGCATGCTGTGTGGGAAGGCTGGTGTCCATACCTGTGGGAAAGGCTGGTCTTGGAGGTGAGTCTCTCCTCTGCCTTGTCTTGGCCGGGCTTCTAGATGAGGGAGAAGGCGGTGAGGGTGATCCGGACGACTGGCCGCTGTCCGGGTTTGTAATCCTCCTATGAGCCGGTGGATGGGATGGTAGCGGCTACAGTTTGTGCAGCGGTGCTGCTCCTTGTCCTCCTCGTGTTCCCGGGCCGCCGCCATTTTGGCGAAGCCCGGAGCTCTGAGAAATAAGGAAACCGGACAGCTTGTTAGACTGCTCCGGTCCCTTCTTATGTCTGGTCATGTCGGCGGTGGCCGGCGGAAGCTGCGAGGATCGTTTGCGGGGTCGTGTGGGTCCCGAAGCTCCAGTTGTGGCTATGTGTCCCTGGTGGCTCGGCGGAGCAAAGTTAGCAGGCAGCCATCTTCCGTGCCGCGGCCACGCCCCCTCTCGATATGTACGTTTTTTTGATTAGCTTCACTACCCAGGAGGCTAGAGTTCTGCTAGTGGCCTCTTCCCCTCTATTTTTCCCGTGAGGGATGATGAATAGTCTTTCCGATATCCTAAAGGATTCGGTGGCAGCCAAGTAGGCTTTCAGCACTCTGGCAATGTCTAATTCGTGGCAAGTATCGGAATCCATGTCAGTAAAAAACTGGCAATGCCCAGGGTTCTCTTAGGAAAACTGATGACGCCACTTTGGGGACAAAGCCATGAATCGGACGGAGTTCCACCCTATCCGGGAAAAAGGAAATGTGTTCCTCACCAATTCCTAGTGAGTGGAGTTCCGAAATTCTCTTCCCAGATTTTATGGCTAAGAGGAAGACTGTTTTTAAGGTGGGATTCCAAATTGAAATTTGCTCTACTGGGGCAAACGGTTGATCTGAGAGGACCTCCAAAACGAATGAAAGATCCCATTTTGGAAAGGAGCGCCTGGCCGGAGGGCGGATCTTTAATACTCCTCTCAGAAAGGTCACTACTAAGGGGTCTTCTGCCCATCTTCTATTGGATGCGGCCGATATTGCTACTACCTGAACCTTTAGGGAGCTCAGACCAAGAACCAAATCTAGACCCGTCTGTAAAAAACTGAGGACGTCCATTGTCGAGGGAGAGATCGGGTTGAATCCTTTCCCGGAAGCGAAGGTTTGAAACGTGTTCCAAATTTTGTTGTAAACTGTATTTGTGGAAGACGTTCTCGCTTTTAGAAGGGTAGAGATGACCTCTACGGAGCAGCCTAAGGTCTCAAACCTCTGCCTTTCAGCTTCCAAATACGAAGGTCCAGCTTGTGGGGATTCAGGTGAAACATCCTGCCTTGGGATAACAGGTAAAGAAAGGATGGGATGCTCGTCGGCGGTTCCAGGTTGAGATACATGGCTAGAGGAAACCATGGTCTCTTCGGCCAATAGGGCAGTATTGCTAAGACTTGGACTTCTTCCCTCAGAAGCCTCGAGAGAAAACTCGCAATTAGTGGGCGAGGTGGAAAGGCATAAGCCGTCTTGAAGACCCATGGGCATACCAGAGCATCCACTGCTTCGGCCGATGGGTGAGGCAATGGGAGAAGAAACGGGTCAACTTGTTGTTGCTCGGAGAGGCAAACAAATCCACCTGAGGATAGTCCCAGAGATTGACTATCTGCTGGAAGATGTGGGGGTGTAGAGACCACTCGTTGGTGTCCGTGAAGTTCCTGGACAGCATATCCACTTCCATACTTAAAGTGCCCGGAAGATACACAACTTTTAGGCCGAGGAGATTCCTCTCTGCCCATAAGAGTATTGGCTCCACTTCCCTGAGAAGGGACCTGCTGTGTGTGCCCCCTTGTCTCTGAAGATAAGACACTGCTGCTCTGTTGTCCAGACGCAGTAGCACCCTCTGACCTTTGATGATGGAAGTCAAGGCTAACAGTGCTTGAAAAGCCGCTCTGATTTCTAGGATATTCGACACAATCCCATTGGTAGGGAAAGGCCACCTTCACTGTACCCTTATCTCCCCGCAATGGGCTCCCCAGCCCTGTCCGCTGGCATCGGATGTAATTGTGATCCATGAGGGAGAGCCGAGGTGATGTGATTTGGAAAGATTCGTTGTGTCTGTCCACCAGTGTAGGCTTCTGATTGTTGACGCTGACAGAATGATCTTTTGGGAAAGATGTAGTCTCTTCCACTGTGCCAGAAAGGCTACTTGGAAATGCCTCAGATGCCAATGAGACCAGGGGACTAAAGGGATGCAGGCCGACATAGTGCCTATCAGACTCATGCATTGAGATGCTGTCAGGAAAGAACACCGCCGAACTCGGATCATTTTCTGAATAATGGCTTCCCTCTTCTGAGGAGGCAACGAAACTGAACTTTGTTTCGTGTTGAATAAGGCGCCCAGATATATCATCTCTTGAGTAGGTATTAACTGGCTCTTCTGTAGGTTTATCAACCATCCCATTTCCGTTAGTTCCTGCATTAACATTTCCTTGTGGACTATGAGTTGGTTTGGGTTGGAGGCAAGAAGCAAGATGTCGTCGAAATAGTGGTAGACTCTTAGACCTCTTTCTTGCAGTGGAGTCAAGGATGAGATCAGTATCTTCGTGAAAACTCGTGGAGAGGTGGATAAGCCGAAGGGCTTGGAATTGGAGGTGCAATTGTCCCACTGCGACTCTCAGGTATTTTTGGAAAGAGGGGACAATTGGGACATGCAGATATGCGTCCTGCAGATCGATAGAGATCATCCAATCCCCTGGCTGAATGGCGTGGATAATCGTTTGCAGGGACTCCATTTTGAACTTTGAGAAGAATGTGTCGATTTAGTTTCTTTAGGTCTATAACCGGTCTCCAACCACCTGTTTTCTTTGGGACCAGAAAAAGGGTAGAATAGAATCCCTTGAAGCGCTCTTCCGAGGGAACAGGAACAGCCGCTTTCTGAAGCTGGAGAGATGTCAGGAAATGAGACCGTGCTTGTGCCTTTTGATGGCAGGCCGGCCACCTTGTCTGTTGGAATGAATCTTGAGGAGGATGACCCAAAAAACTCCAAAAATAGCCCCATCGAATAGTCGATAGAACCCAAGGATCCTGGCAGCGGCTTGCCCAGATTGGAAAAAAATGTTTTAGCCTGGCCCCTACTGGGGGGGGCAAGGCTAAGTTGGCGTCAAAAAGGTTTTGACGCCTCTTGGGAAGCGGTAAGGATTTTATTCTTTCTGGAATTTAGGAAAGAAGCTTGAGTGCCTCTCCAGGGTCTCCTGCCCTCTCTGGCCTGTAGTCCTGTACATTAGATGGACGGAATCTTGCTGTAAATGGCCTTGACTTGCGAGCCCTTCTGTCTTGTGGAAGCATGCCCGATTTTCCACCCGACACTCTAGAGATGGCTGTATTCAGTTGTTCTCCAAACAAGTTTTTCCCATCAAATGGGATCTTGCACCAGTTTTGCTTTGGATGCAAGATCGGCTATCCATGGTTTAAGCCATAAAGTTATTTTTGCCATCACGGAGTGGAGCATAGCTCTGGCTGAGCAGCGGATGGTATCAATTGCCGTTTCTCCCACAAAATCTGCCAAAAACCTTGAGCTCCTCCAGGGCTTTGATTATGTCCTCCTTCGGGACGTCCTGACGTAAAGCGGTCTCGATGTTTCCTGTCCAAGACCTAATAGCGGTGGAAACCGAGGTGAGGGCAATTGCTGGTCTGCAAGCTGCACCTGCCGCCAGATAACTTTTTCGCAGGTCCGAGTCAATCCTTCTGTCTAAGGGATCTTTGAAGGAAGTTGAGTCCTCCATAGTTAATGTAACATTCTTTGCCAGGCGGACCACTGCTGCATCTACAACTGGCATAGAGGCTAGGGAATGCATATCCTGTTCAGCCAAAGGGTATAGCTTATTAATACGTTTTCCGCCATTCATTATCAATGACCTCCTTAATTTCTCCCACTAAAGGGAAATAGATCTGTTTCCTTTTAAGGAATGGAAAGTAGGATTTGGATTTTTGAGGGGCGGGATCTTCCACTTCCTCCCAGGCAATAGCTTCTTTGACCGCCTGAATGAAGGGCTGAACCAAGGAATATTGGAACCCAGATGGATCCCCCTCATCTGAAGATCCGTCAGAGTCTGACTCCCTGACTGGATGCTCTGCCGGATGCACAGGAGTAATAGTTGCGAAGGGACCTGGCCTTTCGGTATCTGGAACATGAGCAGAAGATTCGGACACAGATTGGCCCGGAGCTGATGCTAGTTCTGAAATCGAATCCTTAACTGTCTGTTTGATCAAGTCTACTACTTGTTTGCTTTCTTGCTCCCGATTGGCCGCATAATCTCTCAAGCAGTCCTTGCAGACTAATTTATCCGGGAGGGGGTTTGCGCCACAAGCCCAACACTTCTTTCTGGTGTATGATGAGGGGGAGATGGGGAATAGTCCCGCCTCCTTGATCTTGATCTTCCAGATCTATGTTGTGAGGATCTAGATCTATATGGAGTCTCGTCATCTCGATGTCTCGAAGATTCCTCCGATCTTTTGGAATGGGCGGGGCTGGTGAGAGAGGGAAATTCCCATCACTCAAAGACATATGCTCTCTTTTTTTTTTTTTTAAAAAAACTCACGTAAAGTTGGTCCCATACCTATCAGAAGTGTGAGGATCTTGTGCATGAGATGAGCGACTCATGATGACTTACAAGCAGCAGGGTCAGCGAAGGGAAAAAGAGAGAGAGAGAGAAGAGAGAGAGAGAAGAGAGAGAGAAGAGAGAAAAAAATCCCCATTTTTTTTTTTAAAGACAATAGGGATGAAGAAAAAGAAAAGAGAGAGGGAATAAAACTGTCAGACCTATACGAGACAGATACCCATACATATCAATATACATACACGCATATATATACATATATATATATATATATATATATACATATATACAGCTGCACAACTATACCCACATATATACTTGTACAGATTTTAAATAAAAATTTGCTTTACCTAAGGGCAGGGAAAGGAGCACTTGAAGGTCTTCTCATAGAGGCAGATCCCACTCATATGAGCAAGATGCCTCCTTATATATATATATAACTTTAATTAGGGAAAGGGAGAGCCTAAAAGGACAAAACTGCTGCTCATAGTTTACTTTGATTGCTTTAGGGAAAGCGAGCACTGCTTTCCACCAACAAACATGGCCGGCGACTAAGAGGTAACTTTTTGGGAAAAAGGACAAACCCCTAAAAAAAAACGCATTACTACCAGGATATAAGGAAGAAAAAAATAAAAAAATATGCCTAACTAATAACATCATCTAGCGACAGTAACCTGAAAAAAGGGGAGAAATGAAAAATAAGACATTGATAACACATACAGTAGCCTTAAAGAAACCAGTGAAATATATAAATGAAACAGATAAAATAAAGGGGAACACCGACCCGGCTGTTGAAGTCAAGACTCATCCATAATTTTTCAGAAACTGCAGACTGCGTTCCTATGAGGAAACTCTGCTTTTGACCCCAAAAGATCCACAGAAGGGGTTCCCTGCCTTATTAGTGCTATGAGCGACCAAAGAGCAGGGACTGCGTCTGGGAGAGGCTGAACCCAGCGGAAGCTGCCAAACTAAGTAAGGCAGAGGTAGGGACATACTGCTAACTCTTCACCAGTTCCAGAGGTATGAGGAAAAAAAGAAGAATGCTGGGGGAAGGGACCTTCTTGTCTTTTATGCTATGCACTAGTCCTGAGGGAGGAGTCGAGGTGGAGCTCTATCATTGGCATGCTGCCATGGAGGCACCAGGAAAGATCAAAGTGGTAGCCAAAAAACATGGTCGATTAACAGGCTGAGGTCAGTTCAGGCAGAAGGCAGAAACTTGGTATATAAACAGGCCGGGGTCAGTTTAGGCAGCAGTCAGAGGTATGGTCAGGATTCTGCCAAATGGTAGTTCCAGGAAGCAGGCAGAAACATGGCAGGCATTGGCAGGTAGTAACATGAGAAATAATGTCACCAAAAGCTATAAGGAAAAAACAAAAAAGCAATGGAAAAATTGCAAAAATGGTCCGGTCAGCTGAGTTTAAAAGTGGAGCGCATGGCCTGGCAGCAAAAATGTTAAAGGGGGTAATGCATAAAGGGGGTGATTGGTGTGGTGGTGGGGGGGGGCAATTACAAGAAATGATCCCCTGTTTGGCTCTCTGTACACAAGCTAAAAGCCAGGGGAGGGAAAGGAGGAAAAGTTAGCTTTTAGCTATTACATGGAGAGCCATATAGGGGATTGTTTCTTGTAATTGCTCCCTCTGCAAAACCCAATATGACAGTGAAACCACACAGGCCCCCTGGAGCATGGGCAGGCTTGCCATTAGGACCCCTGAAGTTCTGCCAGTGCACATGGGTAATTAGAGTGTGACCAGGCACAACCAGCACACCACATGTGTATGCCTATGTCTCCAATTATTTCTATTTTTATATTTAAATAAATAGACATTTTCAAAACTATACATTATAACATGCAATGGCAGAAAATGAAACGTAAAAATGAAGAGCCAAAAATTTCCTTTTAGGAATGAACATTCTTTCAGGACTTGTGTCATTACCTTGGTCACTTGCTGGGGGCACTGTTGTGCCCGGAGTCAAAGGGTGCAGTTCTGGTGGCCACCAGTGGGTGTCTCCCAGCAGCTGGGCTGTCTGAATAATTAGGCTGCACCTGGCGTGGGCTGCTGGTAGGTATATAATCCTGCCCTTGACTGCTGAAGTTCAGTGCTTTTTGTGAGCCTCACCTCTCTGGTCTTTATCTTTGTTCTTGTACCTGCTCCTGTACCTGATCTTGAAACCTGCTCCTGTGACCAGCTTCCAGCTCCCAGTGCCTTGCACCCCTGCTACCCTAGTTTCCTTTTTGTGTCCTGACCTTGTGTAAGGTAAACCGGATTTCCTCCACCAGAAGGCCAGTACGGACTTTCGCTCACACCCGTGCACATTGCACACCTGCACTCACCAATTAGCATTTGGCTCCCAGTGGCCTATTTAAAGTGCTCTAATACTGTGAGCAGTTGCTGAATGGTCTTCAGCTTGTTCCCGTGGTTCTGAGACCTGATCTGTTGTTACTTCTCACCTGTGTATGACCCGGCCTGCCTTTGGACTTTGCCTCTGCCCGTGCTCCTGCTCTGTTGCTTACTATCCTGACCTTGGCTTGCTTAAACGGATCTGATCTGCCTGCTTACCTTGTACCGTGCTGCCCGGCTGTTATCGACCTTGGCTTATCTTCTGGACTTGCTTGCTTGCTGATTCTGTACCTCACTGCCCGGTTTCTGCTGGCTACTGCTCCCACGCTTTGGTGCCAAGCTGCCACTGCACCCTGTTCCAAGGACTGCAACTACCAGCTGTACCCACCTACGGAGTGAACACCACCAGCTAGCCGCTACGGCACTCGTGCCACTCCTTGCCTTACACTCTCTGTTCCCACCTTCAGGAGTGTCAGACAGGAGGAGCAAGAGAGGCCTCCACAACATTCCAGTCTTCACCAGGTACGTGATAGTACCATTCAGCCATGACTGAGACTGGAGGAGGCTCCTCTCTGCTTGAAGCGGTGTGCCAACAAATCACAGCCTTAATCCAAGTGGTGACCGGACTCCAGGAGAATTACTTCCGGATTGAAGGTCATTTACGCTCCCTTCCCATTGTATCCCAAGCTTCTGTACCTGGCACTTCAGCTACTGTTCCTGCTCCAGCTACTGCATCTACAGTAATGGTTCCTCCTCCAGAGCCTCGGGTACCTACCCCAGAACGCTTTTCAGGAAATCGCTATAAGTTTCGGGCCTTCCGCCATGCCTGCCAGTTGTATTTCGAGTTACAACCACGAACCTTTCCCCTTGAATTTACTAAGGTGGGCTTTGTCATTTCTCTCTTGCGTGAGGAACCACAGTCATGGGCTCATCAGCTTCTGGAAAAGGCAAGCCCAGTTCTTGCATCAGTCTCTTCCTTCTTTGAAGCCATGGCCCAGATCTATGATGATCCCCAACGGACCTCCACAGCAGAAGCTATTCTACATAAACTCCAGCAAGGGCTTCAGCCTGTGGAGGACTATGTTGTTAAGTTCCGCAAATGGAGTTCTGACACTGCCTGGAATGATGCAGCCTTGCAGTACCAGTTTCGTTTGGGTCTTTCAGAGGCTCTTAAAGATGAACTTGCCAGACTAGATCCACCAACTACGCCCTCAAACTTGATCCAGCTTGCTATTCAGCTTGATCGCAGAATCCGAGAGAGGAGGGCAGAAAAATCTGGCAACATTCCACCTACATGGACACCAGCAGCACCTGTATCCCCAGCTCCGCCACCATCCTCTTTCAAGGTTGAGTCTGTTCAGTTGGGACGTTGTCGTCCACCTCTGTCAGCCAAGGAAAGACTTAGACGCAAGCAGAACAACTTATGCCTTTACTGTGGGGGCATTGATCACTTTCTGCGTGACTGCCTGATAAGACCACGTAAGACTGTCCTTGTTTCTGATACTCCCAGATATCCTCTGAAGAGCATCTCCTCTCACCTTTCGCTGACTCTCTCCCTGCAGCTACCTGGAGGGAGCATCCAAACTCAAGCCATTATTGACTCCGGGGCCTGCAGTTGTTTTATGGACTATTCATTTGCTGAACAACACAAGGTCCCACTGCAAGCTAAAATGCAGCATCTGAAGATTAATTTGGCGGATGGCTCGAATCTCAAGTCAGGTCCTATCACACAAGAAACGTGTCCGCTACTGGCAGTAACCGCCTCTAATCATTCAGAATACCTAACCCTGGACATTATCCCATCACCTTTGTTCCCCATCATCCTGGGCATTCCGTGGTTGCAGGCACACAATCCCCAAATAAACTGGGAGTCTGGAGCTGTTTCATTCCCTACCACCTACTGCCAGCAACACTGTTTTCCTAATACGGTCACCACCTCGGCCTCCCTTATGGAACTGCAACCAGAGACTTCAGTTTCACAATATGTTCCATTAACTTACCATGATTTCTTAGATGTTTTTGATAGGAAGAATGCTGAGACCTTACCGCCACATCGGGCGTACGATTGCCCAATTGAACTGTTACCCGGGGCCGAGCTTGAGACATTGCGCCTATACATTAATGAGAACCTAGAAAGGGGATTCATCCGTCCATCCACATCCCCTGCTGGGGCTGGAATATTTTTTGTTGAAAAGAAAGATCACACCCTGAGACCCTGCGTGGACTATAGAGAGCTAAACAAAATAACAATTAAAAACCGATATCCTCTTCCTCTTGTTCCAGAACTTTTCCAGCGGTTCAGAACAGCGAAAGTGTTCACAAAGCTTGACCTCCGAGGTGCATATAACCTAGTAAGGATCCGGAAGGGGGATGAATGGAAAACAGCTTTCCAGTCCCGCTTTGGGCATTTTGAGTATTTAGTCATGCCCTTTGGACTGTGTAATGCCCCAGCAACGTTCCAGCATTTCGTCAATGATATCTTTAGGGACTTCCTTGACCTTTTTATGATTGTGTACCTTGATGACATACTCATATTCTCCCCTTCCATTGAAGAACACCGGCTGCACGTTAAAAAGGTCCTCAACAGTCTCCGGGAACATCGGTTATACGCAAAGGCTGAGAAGTGTGAATTTGAGAAAGAAACAATCCAGTTTTTGGGGCTTGTTATCGCAACATCAGGCATTGCAATGGACCCACAAAAAGTTAGTGCCATTCTTGAGTGGCCAGTGCCAGCAGATCGAAAAGGAGTCCAGAGATTTGTTGGATTTGCTAACTTTTATCGTAAATTTATCAAGAACTTCTCAGCTATCATCAGCCCCATCACACAGCTTACTAAACGAAACACCCGATTTCAGTGGACTCCGGCAGCGCAACTTGCCTTTGATAAATTAAAAGCTCTCTTTACATCAGCACCAATTCTGCAACATCCTGATCCTGCATTACCTTATGTCCTGGAAGTCGATGCCTCGGAAAATGCAGTTGGTGCTATCATATCTCAGTGACAAGGCGCTAAGTCTCTTCTAAATCCCGTGGCTTTCTTCTCAAGAAAACTCAGTCCATCAGAGAGAAACTATGATGTGGGAGACCGTGAGTTACTCGCCATCAAGTCCGCTCTGGAGGAATGGCGTTATCTGCTTGAGGGAGCAAGTCATCCAATCCTGATTTTCACGGATCACAAAAATTTAGAGTATCTCCGTACAGCTAAGCGTCTAAGACCCCGTCAGGCCAGGTGGGCCTTATTTTTTTTCAAGATTCTCATTTCACATAACCTACAGACCTGGTTCTAAGAATGGAAAACCTGACGCCCTGTCACGTATGTTTCTGGAAGAAAAGGAAGCTACTCAACCTGACACCATCCTATCCTCGCAAAACTTTCTGTTACTGCAAGGAGATTTTGTGTCACAGCTCAAACAAGCATCAGAGGAGGAAGGTCCACCATGTGATTCACAATTGCAAGAACGGGATGGATTGTTCATCCATGAGCAACAAGTTTTTGTACCTTCAAGTCTTCGCCAGTCAGTCTTAAATTTGTGCCATGACCACCCTTTGGCAGGGCATTTTGGGATGCGCAAGACTCTGGAACTTTTACAACGGTCCTTTTGATGGCCTAGCCTGAGGGCAGATTGCCAGGATTACGTGAAGACTTGTGAAACCTGTATCCGAAGCAAAGGAGACAAGACTAAAGCTTGGGGCCTATTAAGGCCTTTGCCCATTCCTACCAAGCCCTGGGAAATGATTAATATGGACTTTATTGTCGAGCTCCCAGTATCTGAAAACTTTACTTCTATTTTTGTGATCATTGATAGGCTATCAAAGATGGCACACTTTGTACCAATGATTGGAACACCATCTGCTCCAGAGACTGCAAAAGCATTTGTCAAAGAAATAGTGCGGTTGCATGGGGTTACTCGGAGCATAACGTCTGACCGAGGAGTCCAGTTTACCTCCAAATTCTGGAAAGAACTTTGTAAGGCACTTAAGATTGAGACATGGTTTTCTTCAGCATATCATCCCCAGACGAATGGTCAGACGGAACGAACCAACCAGACCCTAGAGCAATACCTTTGGTGTTTTTCTTCTTTCTCACAGGATGATTGGGCTTCGCTCCTTCCTCTAGCAGAGTTCGCTTACAATGATTCTGTCCACTCGGCTACTGGTCAAACTCCATTCTTAGCGAACTTCGGATTCAATCCTTCTTTTTTACCTGATGCTGTCTTTGATTCACCTGTTCCAGCGGTTCAGGAGCGACTGAGGTTTCTACAAAGCAACAATAAACTTCTGCAGGAAGCTATTGCCAAGGCTCACCAAGACAACAAGAAATACTTTGATAAAAAGAGAAGGGGTGATCTGGATCTCAAGCCAGGGGACAGGGTTTGGTTATCAACCACTAATTTGAAGATGGCCTGTCCTTCCAAGAAATTGGCCCCCAAGTACATCGGTCCATTTGCTGTAAAAAGAATGATAAATCCGACAGCTTATGAACTTTTTCTACCTGAGAAGTACAAGATTCACCCAGTTTTTCATGTGTCCCTGCTAAAGCCTGCTGTACCAGATCCCTTTCCTGCCCGTAATCTGGACCCTCCAGCACCAATCATGATTGACGATGAAGAGGAGTATGAAATTGAGGCCATTGTGGATTGTAGGAGAGGGAGAGGAGGTACCCAATATTTAATCAAGTGGAAAGGTTATGGTCCTGAGGAAAACTCGTGGGAGCCTGAAGCTAATGTTCATGCCCCAAGACTGGTGAAAACCTTTTTCCAAGCTCATCCTGCGAAGATGTCTCATATGGGCATCCGGAGGCTGCCCATTAGGGGGGGGGGGGGCAATGTAAGGTAAACCGGATTTCCTCCACCAGAAGGCCAGTACGGACTTTCGCTCACACCCGTGCACATTGCACACCTGCACTCACCAATTAGCATTTGGCTCCCAGTGGCCTATTTTTTTTTTATCTATTTACTATATTTATTGAGATTTGCAGAAAAATACAGATAAACATAAACATGAGATTGAACTCTTTTTACAAAGGGTATAAAAAGATATAAAACAGCATGGTTAATACACACGGTACAGTTGGCCTAGGGACCTAATGCCCCCCGGCGCGATGGGGTAAGCATAAATCGGATCAAAACAAATTAAGTAACACTGAACGAGTAAGGTACGTGGTATCTGGGTAAATGAGGGAAATAAGATGCTGGGTAGGCACGAATAGACTGCCAAACATGAGACTGGTAGCGATGAAATAATTGGTAATATATAAGAGGATATTGGAATGCATCAGGGGTTCCATAGGGCAGGGGCTTAAGGAAGAGATGTAGACCCTGTTATATCCTGAGTACTTGCAAAGTCCATGCGGGTGTACCAGTTAGTGAATGCGAAGGAGGATGTGTGAAGAGAGAGCTCCTCTGCAGGAAGAGAGTAGTCCATGAACTGACGCCACCTGCGTTCAAATTTATTCATGTTTCCAGATGGCTGGGTCATGGAGTTCATTTTTTCCAATAGGAAAAGTTTGAGAAGAGCCTGTTTAACTAGAGCCAGCCGTGGGGGGGCAGGATGGATCCAGGATTGCATTATAGCTCTGCGAGCTGCGAGGAGGCAGATATGAGCCCACTGCGGAGTTGGCGTGGTAGTTCCCGAGGATGATTTGGCCGTCGACATATCATAGCTAAAAAGGCATAAAAGTGGTTCTGTCGGGAGACATATAGATGTGACTTTGGAGATATAGCGCAGTACTTGATCCCAAAATGTAGAGATGGGGGGCATTCCCATAGTCTGTGAAAAAGGGTTGGCCGAGGAGTATTACACCATGTGCAGGTGGCTGAAGAAGGGTCCCGTTTGTCATGGCGAAAGGGAAAGTAAGCTCTGTGTGCTATCCGGAATTGGGTTTCACGCCAGGTTTAGTTGAGGACCAGGGAGCGAATTTTCTTGTAGCCCAGGAGGATTTGTTCCGGTGCATCCGAAGAATTTAGGACGGGTGACCATGGTTTAAAAGGGATTGTGCCGTATTTGGATGTTTGGTGGGCCACTAGTTTATGGTAGATCTCCGAAATAGAGTAAGAGTCTTGATCAATGAGGGTGTCAATAGGTGAGCGTTGACAGGGGTTTTTGCCCGGGTGGGAGCAGGCTCTGATGTAGCTGCAAAGTTGGTGGTATTGGAACACATGCGAGGGCGGTAGGGAGTATTGCCGCGCGATAGAAGCAAACGGGAGAGGAGAGCCAGACTTGTGGTCTATTATTTTTGAAACAGAGGTTAGTCCCAGAGAGGCCCATTTTTTAAAAGTGTTACAGTCTGTGGATGGGAGGAACATCGGATTACCAGTGATAGGTAGGTGGGGAGATATCCTGGAGGGAAGGTCCATGAGCTTCCTCATTTCTCTCCAGGCAATCACTGTGTCCCTAATGAGTACATTCTTCCTCAGGAGATGTGGCAAAGCAGAAAGTCTTGTGTGGAGAATCGCTTGCAGGTTAAAGGGTGCGACCAGTGCTGATTCTAATTGATAGTTGGAGTAACGGTTTTTAGCGACCAGCCAGTCAATACCTTGTCGCAGGAGGCAGGAGAGGTTGTACAATCTGATGTTTGGCAGCCCAGCTCCCCCCTCGCCCTTCGGGAGAGAAAGTTTTTTCAAGGAGATACGAGGTTTCTTCCCCCTCCATAGAAATTTCTGGAGGGCAGAGTGTAACCTGCGTACATCCGAATGTTTCAGTAATAGTGGGAGAGTCTGCAAGGGGTACAGTAGCTTCGGGAAGGATACCATTTGAAAAAGGTGGCAACTCCCAAAGAGCGAGAGGGGGAGGTCCGCCCAGGCTTCCATCTCCTGCACCATTTTGTTGAGAATTGGGGGATAGTTGAGAGAATATAGTGATGAGGGGTCCCTTCCTATCTTAATTCCCAAATATGTAACGTGGTGATTCGCCACCAACAACGGTGACGAGCCTATCCAGGAGCTGGCCAGCCGAGTGTTGAGAGGCAGGATTTCACTCTTATCAAAATTTATACGCAACCCCGAGCACTTGCGAAAAGTTGAAAATACTTCCCTGAGTAGTGTAATGTCTGAGGAAGGCGACGTAGAAAAAAGCAGGATGTCATCGGCGAAGAGAGCCGACCGGAGCAGCTGGTCTCATACGCGAATACCGCTAACCCCTGAATCCGAGTTCAAAAATCGCGCGAGAGGCTCGATAGCAATGTTGAAGAGGAGAGGGGAAAGGGGGCATCCCTGTCTAGTGCCTTTGTTGAGCGGGATATCAGGGGAAGTAAAGGAAGGCGTAACGATACGTGCCGAGGGGGATGAATACATCGATTTGACGAATTGTAGTATGGGTCCTTTAAATCCCAGAGATTGCATGACCATAAATAACCAAGCAAAGCTAATATTGTCAAACGCCTTTTCGGCGTCTAGAGAAATGATGGCAGTGTCAGCGTCAGGGTGAGATTTGGCATAGTCTAGAGCGAGGAGGACCTTGCGTAGATTGAGGGTGGCAGAACGACCTTGGACAAACCCCGATTGGGCTTGGTGTAGGAGGGACGGAAGGATGGGAGCTAGTCTAGAAGCTATGATTTTAGAAAGAATTTTTGCATCCACATTTATGAGGGAAATGGGTCTGTATGATCCCGGGAGCAGGGGGTCTTTACCTTTCTTCTCTAGAAGCTTAATATGAGCTCTGGATCCCGTGGGTAAATAGGGCCCCCCCTCCCATATATGTTGGTAAACCGTGCAGAGGGTGTCAGGGAGAAAATCCACAGTAAGCTTATAGAATTCAGAGGAGAATCCATCTGGGCCCGGGGCTTTCCCAGAAGAAAGGGATTTAATCGTGGTGAGGACCTCAGTGGAAGATATGGGGGCATTTAGCTGTTCCAGGTGTTCTGTGCATAGCCGGGGGAGTTGTAAGCCCCCTAGGAGCTTTGAGGCCGCCTCCCTATCTATGGGATCTTCTGAGTAGAGGGCAGTGTAGTAGTCAGTGAGAAGGGCTTCGATCTCCGGAGGAGAGTTAGTAATAGTACCGGTGGGGGTACGGAGTGCGCCTATGTATGTAGGTTTGTGTGGTCCCCTACTCAGTCTCGCCAGGAGCCTACTAGCTTTGTTACCATACCTGTGTAGCTGTAGTGTAAAGTGGGAGTGGTGGACCAGTTCCGCCTGGGCAGACCAATGGTCGAACGTACGTTTGGCCGCCTGCCACGCCTGAACGTTTGAGGGGGTGCGGTGCAGGGAAAGAGCATGGTGTGCTTTACGAAGGGAGTCACTGGCTATCATGTATTGTCTGCGGTTCCGTTTTTTGAGTTGTGCAGCGTAAGAAATAACACGACCCTGGAGGAAAGCCTTCCCCGCTTCCCAGAAGAGGTTGGGAGTGGACTGGTGGATGCGGTTGTTGAGGACGTATTCCTCCCAGGATGTACGTAGCATATATTTGAAGTCCTCACTTTTCATTAAGTACGATGGAAAACGCCAGGGAGCAGAGACCCTTGGGGAGAGAATACCATCAATTTGGACCGCAACAGGGGAGTGATCGGATATAGCCATGTCTGCGATAACTGGGTTGGTGATGAAAGGGAGCAAGTCTGGGGAACAGAAAATATAATCGATGCGGGAAAAGGACGCGTGGGGTGCCAAAAAGAAGGTGAAGTCCCTATCTGTAGGGTGTGTGAGGCGCCAAATATCCGTGAGCCAAAGTGACGAAATGGCCTGGGCTAGGGGGGTGGATGGGTCGTCAGTCTGTGTTGACGGTCTAAGTGTGTGGCTACGATCCTCCGAGACGTTCATGACCGAATTAAAGTCTCCTCCAATCAGGTGTAGAGGTTCAGCGACCTGTAAGGCCCAAGTAGTGAGGTCTCTAAAAAAGAGTTGGTTTGGGGAAGTTGGGGCATAAACGTTGGAGATGGCGATGTCCCTAGAGGCCACCGTTAGGTGGAGTATAACCCGACGCCCGCATGAGTCAGTGTCAAGGGCTCTAAGGGTGTGTGAGAGTCTTCTATGAATCAACACTATTACTCCTGCCTTCCTACCCACGGCTGGCGAGCCATAAACCTTTCCCACCCACAACTTTTGCATCCGAAAGAAGTCCTCTGCGGCCAGATGTGTCTCCTATAGAAGAGCCACATCTGCTCGCAGACGTTTGAGGTGCCTTAAAATCTGCATGCGCTTATGGGGGGAGCGCAGCCCCTTTACATTACAAGAAACTACCTTTAGGTGATATCCATCATCTGAGGGAGCCATGACCGAAGTATTGAGTAAGAAGTAGCAGTCTCTGTAGAAGACAGGCGTACCACAGGCATCGCCCCATCGGATCCGGAGCCACCCAGGAAGGAAACAAAACGAATGTTAAAAAAACAGATACCAGTAAGAACCCCAGTATGGAGGTACAGCCTCCAGTAAAGCAATTCTAGCAACTTCACATTTTTTCCTCATGGAGTCACCACCTATGAAGCCACCGCCAAAGGCGCATTCCCCGGAAGCAGAGGGGATACCCCTCCGTCGGTTGTGGGAAAGGAGGTATGGGAGGGGGTAGAGGGAAGGGGGTGACAGAGGGAGAAGAGGGCAGAGGGGCGGGACCAAGAAGGAGAGAAGGTAAGGGAGGGAGAGAACAAGGCAAAGGGGGACTGAGTGACAGATGATCCTAAAACTGAGTCAGAAATGGCATAAGTAACAAACCATCCAATAGTAAATCTAAAAGCATCTCAGGTAATCATGGGCAGAGGACTTGAAACAACTTCAGTGGTATAGGACAGTAAGTCAGCGTCTATGGTCACGGGAGTCAGGCATGCCAACCCGAACTCTCTTGAATGGCGGCTTCTGGGGGCTGTATAGCTGTTTAGAAGTATAAAAAGGTGTTCTGTTCAGCGGTCAGAACTAAAGTTGGTTAAATGGTCAAAACAAATATAGGGACACGGGTATTCTATATTTTAAATAATAACAAGTTTATTAATGAAAATTTGGACTTATAATCATAACCGTACAGTATATAATTCTTTATGTACCAGTATATTCATGAGGAACAAGACATACAACATAAAACGATAAACATATAACAAAGTACCGGCCGGTGCATATTAATTCAATCACAGGGCTAATTTTCACTATTTCGGTTAAATACCGGGAGTATATCTTCCTGTGATTAGTGTCTGTGGATAAACGGAGTGTAGTACAAAAAAAGAGTGGTGGTGGTTTTAAAGTTTAAGATGTTCTGAAAAAATTGCGGTTTTGGAAGGTAGGTCTGATAGGATGGCTATTTTCTGTTTAGCATCTTTGAAAAGTAAATTCTGGGGTGCCGGTGTGCAGTCCGGAGTCTGGCCTGTATAGCTGTTTAGAAGGGTGTGGAGGCCTCCTGAGAGGAGGGAAGTCAGATGACGCAGCACCATTATCTTGATCCATGTCTGTTTGTTGTGGTGTGTTGAAGTACTGTTCAGCTTCAGATGGGGAAGAGAAAGAAGCCCGTTCACCCGAGGCTAGTTGGACGTGCAGGATAGCTGGGTATGCGAGCGTAAACTTGATTTGCTGTGCATGGAGAGAGGAGCAGATCGTAGAGAAGGCCTTGCGTTGCTGCATGACGTCTACTGAATAGTCGGCAAAAATAAGCAGGGGATGTTCATCTAGAGTCAGGTTGCGGTGTCTGCGAAATTTTTGAAGTATCGCATACTTATCCACATAGTTCAAGTATCTGACAATAACTGGTCGCGGTTTGGTGCGCGAGTCACTTTGCTGACCAATGCGATGTGCTCTCTCAACCATGCAAGGGGTGCGTAAGCCCAGCTGTTCTGGAATGGCGGTAGCACAGATAGTAGCCAGGGAGGAAGCAGTATAGGACTCCGGAATACCAATAATGCGCAAGTTGTTGCGGCGAGAGCGGTTCTCCAGGTCGTCCACTTTGGCCTGGAGTTTCTTTTGGATCACAGACATTCTGGCTAAGGTGGCAGCGGTGGCATCAGCATCATCTTCAATGTGAGAGATTCTCTCCTCAGTATGGGTAATCCTCTGAGCCTGGGATTGTAATTCTTTGTGTAGGTGTTCTAGCCCTTTAAGAACAGCTCTGTCAACTGCCTCAGTGAGCATGGGGGTCATAAGGGCAACCACAGCCTGTGCTATGCTGGCTGGTGATGCAGGGTCAGGCATTGCCGTAGGTGTCTCTGTGGCTTGAACTGGCTGTGCGGAGGCAGAGGGCTGTGGCAGAGCAGAGGCATGTACGGCGGCCATATTGGCTGCAGCGTGTGCTGTGTCCTCTGTCCCGGCCGTGGGAGCGGGGACCGTGCGCGGCGCGGGCAGCTCCAAGAAGCGGTCCATGTGAGTCTCTCCGTCCGCGGGAGGTGGGGGTTAGGTGCACCGGAGGGGTGTGCAGTATAGTGAGCTGGATTTGCGGGGTGCGAGGCGGGAGCCGCGGCTTCTCAGCTCCTCTCCATTCGGCGCCGGAACCGGAAGTCTGGCCTATTTAAACTGCTCTAATACTGTGAGCAGTTGCTGAATGGTCTTCAGCTTGTTCTGAGATCTGATCTGTTGTTACTTCTCACCTGTGTATGACCCAGCCTGCCTTTGAACTTTGCCTCTGACCGTGCTCCTGCTCTGTTGCTTACTATCCTGACCTTGGCTTGCTTAAACGGATCTGATCTGCCTGCTTACCTTGTACCGCGCTGCCCGGCTGTTATCGACCTTGGCTTATCTTCTGGACTTGCTTGCTTGCTGATTCTGTACCTCACTGCCCGGTTTCTGCTGGCTACTGCTCCCACGCTTTGGTGCCAAGCTGCCACTGCACCCTGTTCCAAGGACTGCAACTACCAGCTGTACCCACCTACGGAGTGAACACCACCAGCTAGCCGCTACGGCACTCGTGCCACTCCTTGCCTTACACTCTCTGTTCCCACCTTCAGGAGTGTCAGACAGGAGGAGCAAGAGAGGCCTCCACAACATTCCAGTCTTCACCAGGTACGTGATACCTTGCCTGGCTCAGGTATGCTCCCTCTATTTGTGCATAGCCAGTTAGGTTGTTATTTGGGTTGCTGCACTTTCATTTTTTATGTCACTTATATTGTTTATGGTTTATTGGTGTTGGAATTGTATTATTTGTCTTAAAAAACTTGATTTAATTCCTTTCAGCCTGATTCCTGATTTCTTAACCACTTAAGCCCTGGAAGATTTTACCCCCTTCCTGACCAGGGCCTATTTTGCGATCCGGCACTGCGTGACTTTAACGGACAATTGCGCGGTCGTGCGACGCTGTACCTAAACAAATTTGACGTCCTTTTTTTCCCACAAACAGAGCTTTCTTTTGGTGGTATTTGATCACCTGTGCTATTTTTTGATCATGCGCTATAAACAAAAAAAGAGCGTCAATTTTGCAAAAATAACAATATTTTTCAAATTATTTTATATGAAATTCCCCCAAAAAAAATGTAAAAATCTAAAATTTTTAACATTTTCGGCCAATTTGTTTTATGCTACATATGTTTGGTAAAAAAAAATCACAAAAAGCCTATTTTGATTGGTTTGCGCAAAAGTTATCGCGTTTACTAACAAAGGGAACGATTTTTGTCATTTTTGTTGTTTTTATTTTTAACGAGTAATGGCGGCGATCTGCGATTTTTTTTTTTGCGGGACTGCAACATTGCGGCGGACAGATCGGACCCTTGACTGACATTTTTGACACTTTTGGGGGTACCAGTGACATTACTGCAGTAATCAGTGCTATACATATGCACTGCTACTGTAAAAATGACACTGGCAGTGAAGGAGTTAACTGTATTGGAGAGGGAGGGGTTAAGTGTGTCCTAGGGGCGTGTTTGTAACTGTGATTGGCTGTGGCTACTAATGTAAGAACAGAGATCTCCGGCGGAGCGCGCTCGCTCCCTAAAGCCTCACAGGCTAGCGAAGTAGCCCTACGTCGCTTTGCCTGTGAGGGGCTGACTGCCGACGTAAATAGTCGTGTGGCGGTCGGCAAGTGGTTAAGGTACAGGCCACTGATCTGGTCATCCTTGCTGGATATCTCCATGTGGTATCCTTGTCGCATTTACTTGACTGTAAAACTGTATAATGAAATAACCTGCACTCACAAAAGCCTAAACCAAACCTATATTACCAAGATGCTGTTTCTAAATGTACACCCTGTACATCCAATGTGCATATATAAGTTAATAAAAATTGCAGTGCTCCATGTAAACTAACACCTAAGCAGAAATTACATCACCTAGGGCTTCACCCACCACCCGCACCCCCTGGAACATGCCATACTGCAATACCAGTCTTCCAGCACAGCACGATCAGAGTGGGGGGCCAGCTGTGGGACATTAGGAAGTTGCAGCCAGCTTCCACATCCAAGATGGCAGTACTGGAGATCTGAAGCCTAGTGAAGAATCAGCTCTGGGGAAGACATAGCTGGACTCCATGGGCTGGTTATGTACTCGTATTCGTTAAAAGTCAGCAGCTACAGACAGAGGATTCGGTCTTATGCTTTATAATTACCGGACATTAGTGGCCATGATGTGATCTGTTCTTAGTCGCATGAGGAGGCAGTACTCAAGGTGCTTCTTCTATTTGGAAAATGTGAGTGCAACCTATGTTGATTTTATTTCCTGATTTATTAAAAGTTTTAACTGCGCAAGGTATGCACTTTACTATCTAAGGTCATGCAAAGACTACAAGATGCACCTATATGTCTTTTATCGAATGACATTCCCCTTCAGTTCACTCTTTGGCAGTGCTGTATTTTGGCCTAGGCAGACAAGGCCCAGGCCTAGGGCGGCACTTTGCAGGGGGGCAGCAAAAAAGCCGCCCCCCCCTCCACCTGAGACTCTTTTGGCCACTGGTTGCTAGAGCCGCCTCTCCCACCCCTCCCTCCTCTCTCTCTCACTCACTCTCTCTTTCTCTCTCACCCCCTCTCTCTCTCGACCCCTCTTCTCTCATCCCCCCTCTCTTTCTCTCTCATCCCCCCTCTCTCTCACCCCTCTCATCCTCTCTCTCTTTTACCGCCCCCCTCTCTCTCTCCCTTTCACCCCCCCTCTCTCTCTCTCTCTCACCCCCTTCTCTCTCTCTCTCACCCCCCTCTCTCCCTCCCTCCCTTCCTCACCCACCCCCTCCTTCTCTCTTTCCCATCCCCTCTCACCCCCCCTCTCGTGAGATCTCAGGGGTTCATGCTGGCTCTTGGAGTCCTTCAATTTTGGAGGGAGTCACATCCGTTAAAAAGGAAGGAGTGGGGCAAATTTACATAGAAGGGGGCGCTCAATTTTAGTCTTGCCTAGGGCAGCACAAAACCAAAATACACCGCTGCTCTTTGGTAGGAATACAGGTTGGTTTACTAAAACTGGAGAGTGCAACATCCGATGCAACTGTGCATGGTAGCCAATCAGCTTCTAACTTCAGCTTAACCACTTACCGCCCGCCCGCCGTCATATGACGGCGGGACGGTGCGGCTATTATCCTGGGCGGACGTCATATGACGTGACCCAGGAAATGCACGGCAGGCGCGCGATCGCGGGCGCGCCGCCGTGCACTGCCGGTGTCGGGGTGTCCCCGGGACACCCCCCGTCACCGGGAGGGGGGAAACAGCCACTGGCCGTGGCTGTTTCCCACGTGATCGGCTGTGTTCCAATGACACAGCCGATCACAATGGAGGCGGCCGGGAGATGACCGCGCATGCGCGATCGGGAGCGCGCAGCGCGGTCATGTCGGTGGCACTGTGTTCCGTAGGAACACAGCTGTCACCGGCAGTAGTAAACAGTCACTGACAGTGACTGTTTACTATGTGATCGGCTGTGAATCCATTCACAGCCGATCAGAAAATGTAAACAAAGAGCAGTAACTCACTGTTACTAGCTCTTCTCCCCTCATACAGTTTCCAGTGTGAGGGGAGAAGAGCTAGAAATAGTGAGTTACTGCTCTGTGTACCTGTAAAAGTAAAAATCACACCAATAAAGGTCCCCCCACACAGTCCTCAGCCCCCCCCCAATGTCACCTGTCACCCAACAGTCACCTCATCAGTGCCCAGAAATTGACACCCATAACGTTCACATGTGAGCGCAGCGATCGCGGGCAGAATCACCGTGATTCTGCCCGCAATCCGAAAATCATTGCAAATTGCGGGACGCCTGTGCGTTGCCCGTTTTTTGCAATAGCACCCCAAACGCTGTGCAATGTTGCCACCTAGTGTTGAGCGAACACGGACTGTATTATTCGTGTTCGTACCGAATAATTGGATTTTTTGTACCCGAACACGGACACGGACACTTTACTGTATGTTCGGGTAAAAATCCGTGTTCGGTCGTTTTATTTCCGGGTTTTGCATGCTTTGGCGCTCTTTTCATGGCGGGCTTTCAACAGCCAATCAACAATCGTTTAACTGGTGTGCCTTAAGCCATCCCAGCCATGCCTGCAAATGTCTCAGTAGCTGTGATTGGCCGTCTGAAGCATGTGACCAAGTCTTTATAAGTTCGAGGCAGCCGCAGCGGCGTCATTATGCTGCTTAGATTCAGGGACAGAGCACACATCAACGTGCTGGCTGCTGATTAGGGAAAGATAGGCAGGAAAAAACCATTTGTGTCCGGATAGAATTGAGGGACAGGTCGGAGTGTTTAGGCAGGGCGAGTTGTAGGCATTTTAGGGATAGAGTCTGCTGAATTATATAGGGTCAGTGTCTTCTACAAACTACAATCGATATTGCTGTGTGGGGGGTGGGGTCTGCACTCAATCCTGATCTACGATCTCTTCTCAATCCTGTTAGGGACAGAGTCTGCTGAATTTTAGGGAAACTGTGTTCTACAAACTACAATCGATATTGCTGTGTGGTGTGGGATTGGAGATAGGCAGGTGTCAGTGATCCACATCCATTTTTCTGTGTGTGAGCTGCAGTGAACACAATCTTTTTGGGCTGCAGTGAACACAATCTTTTTGGGCTGCAGTGAACACAATCTTTTTGGGCTGCAGTGAACACAATCTTTTTGGGCTGCAGTGAACACAATCTTTTTGGGGTGCAGTGAACAAAATCTTTTTGGGGTGCAGTGAACACAATCCTTTTTGGTGTGCAGTGAACACAATCTTTGTGGGGTGCAGTGAACAAAATCCTTTGTGGGGTGCAGTGAACACAATCTTTTTGGGGTGCAGTGAACAAAATCCTTTTTGGGGTGCAGTGAACAACATCCTTTTTGGGGTGCAGTGAACACAATCTTTTTGGGGTGCAGTGAACAAAATCCTTTGTGGGGTGCAGTGAACACAATCTTTTTGGGGTGCAGTGAACACAATCTTTTTGGGGTGGAGTGAACAACATCCTTTTTGGGGTGCAGTGAACAAAATCCTTTTTGGGGTGCAGTGAACAAAATCATTTTTGGGGTGCAGTGAACACAATCTTTTTGGGGTGCAGTGAACACAATCTTTGTGGGGTGCAGTGAACACAATCTTTTTGGGGTGGAGTGAACAACATCCTTTTTGGGGTGCAGTGAACAACATCCTTTTTGGGGTGCAGTGAACACAATCTTTTTGGGGTGCAGTGAACACAATCTTTGTGGGGTACAGTGAACAGAATCTTTGTGGGGTGCAGTGAACACAATCTTTGGGGGGTACAGTGAACACAATCTTTGTGAGGTGCAGTGAACACAATCTTTGTGGGGTGCAGTGAACACAATCATTGTGGGGTGCAGTGAACTCAATCTTTGTGGGGTACAGTGAACACAATCTCATACTGAAGGTTTGAGGGTGCTGCCTGTTCCATACTCCCCCTACTCCTCATCTAGCCTTTTAGGGGTACAAACAATAGTAATTGGGGCCTAGTGTGGTTGTGTACGTGTGATATACATACACTTTTTTGGGATCATATTTTCTATTCCGCTATTTAATCAAAAACCTTTGGGGATCAGTTAAATTGGGGGATAGTCTGTGTTGGTACGTGTGAGAGAGATCCACCTTTCCAAGTTGTTGGGGTTCATCTCATACTTCTGAAGGTTTGAGGGTGCTGCCTGTTCCATACTCCCCCTACTCCTAGCCTTTTAGGGGTACAAACAATAGTAATTGGGGCCTAGTGTGGTTGTGTACGTGTGATATACATACACTTTTTTGGGATCATATTTTCTATTCCGCTATTTAATCAAAAACCTTTGGGGATCAGTTAAATTGGGGGATAGTCTGTGTTGGTACGTGTGAGAGAGATCCACCTTTCCAAGTTGTTGAGGTTCATCTCATACTTCTGAAGGTTTGAGGGTGCTGCCTGTTCCATACTCCCCCTACTCCTAGCCTTTTAGGGGTACAAACAATAGTAATTGGGGCCTAGTGTGGTTGTGTACGTGTGATATACATACACTTTTTTGGGATCATATTTTCTATTCCGCTATTTAATCAAAAACCTCTGGGGATCAGTTAAATTGGGGGATAGTCTGTGTTGGTACGTGTGAGAGAGATCCACCTTTCCAAGTTGTTGGGGTTCATCTCATACTTCTGAAGGTTTGAGGGTGCTGCCTGTTCCATACTCCCCCTACTCCTAGCCTTTTAGGGGTACAAACAATAGTAATTGGGGCCTAGTGTGGTTGTGTACGTGTGATATACATACACTTTTTTGGGATCATATTTTCTATTCCGCTATTTAATCAAAAACCTCTGGGGATCAGTTAAATTGGGGGATAGTCTGTGTTGGTACGTGTGAGAGAGATCCACCTTTCCAAGTTGTTGGGGTTCATCTCATACTTCTGAAGGTTTGAGGGTGCTGCCTGTTCCATACTCCCCCTACTCCTAGCCTTTTAGGGGTACAAACAATAGTAATTGGGGCCTAGTGTGGTTGTGTACGTGTGATATACATACACTTTTTTGGGATCATATTTTCTATTCCGCTATTTAATCAAAAACCTTTGGGGATCAGTTAAATTGGGGGATAGTCTGTGTTGGTACGTGTGAGAGAGATCCACCTTTCCAAGTTGTTGGGGTTCATCTCATACTTCTGAAGGTTTGAGGGTGCTGCCTGTTCCATACCCCCCCTACTCCTCATCTAGCCTTTTAGGGGTACAAACAATAGTAATTGGGGCCTAGTGTGGTTGTGTACGTGTGATATACATACACTTTTTTTGGATCATATTTTCTATTCCGCTATTTAATCAAAAACCTTTGGGGATCAGTTAAATTGGGGGATAGTCTGTGTCGGTACGTGTGAGAGAGATCCACCTTTCCAAGTTGTTGGGGTTCATCTCATACTTCTGAAGGTTTGAGGGTGCTGCCTGTTCCATACTCCCCCTACTCCTCATCTAGCCTTTTAGGGGTACAAACAATAGTAATTGGGGCCTAGTGTGGTTGTGTACGTGTGATATACATACACTTTTTTTGGATCATATTTTCTATTCCGCTATTTAATCAAAAACCTTTGGGGATCAGTTAAATTGGGGGATAGTCTGTGTTGGTACGTGTGAGAGAGATCCACCTTTCCAAGTTGTTGGGGTTCATCTCATACTTCTGAAGGTTTGAGGGTGCTGCCTGTTCCATACTCCCCCTACTCCTCATCTAGCCTTTTAGGGGTACAAACAATAGTAATTGGGGCCCAGTGTGGTTGTGTACGTGTGATATACATACACTTTTTTGGGATCATATTTTCTATTCCGCTATTTAATCAAAAACCTTTGGGGATCAGTTAAATTGGGGGATAGTCTGTGTCGGTACGTGTGAGAGAGATCCACCTTTCCAAGTTGTTGGGGTTCATCTCATACTTCTGAAGGTTTGAGGGTGCTGCCTGTTCCATACCCCCCCTACTCCTCATCTAGCCTTTTAGGGGTACAAACAATAGTAATTGGGGCCTAGTGTGGTTGTGTACGTGCGAGATACATACACTTTTTTTGATCATATTTCCTACTCCGCTATTCAATAAAAACCTTTGAGGATCAATTGAATTGCGGGATAGTCTGTGTCGGTACGTGTGAGAGAGATCCACCTTTCCAAGTTGTTGGGGTTCATCTCATACTTCTGAAGGTTTGAGGGTGCTGCCTGTTCCATACTCCCCCTACTCCTCATCTAGCCTTTTAGGGGTACAAACAATAGTAATTGGGGCCCAGTGTGGTTGTGTACGTGTGATATACATACACTTTTTTGGGATCATATTTTCTATTCCGCTATTTAATCAAAAACCTTTGGGGATCAGTTAAATTGGGGGATAGTCTGTGTCGGTACGTGTGAGAGAGATCCACCTTTCCAAGTTGTTGGGGTTCATCTCATACTTCTGAAGGTTTGAGGGTGCTGCCTGTTCCATACCCCCCCTACTCCTCATCTAGCCTTTTAGGGGTACAAACAATAGTAATTGGGGCCTAGTGTGGTTGTGTACGTGCGAGATACATACACTTTTTTTGATCATATTTCCTATTCCGCTATTCAATAAAAACCTTTGAGGATCAATTGAATTGCGGGATAGTCTGTGTCGGTACGTGTGAGAGAGATCCACCTTTCCAAGTTGTTGGGGTTCATCTCATACTTCTGAAGGTTTGAGGGTGCTGCCTGTTCCATACCCCCCCTACTCCTCATCTAGCCTTTTAGGGGTACAAACAATAGTAATTGGGGCCTAGTGTGGTTGTGTACGTGCGAGATACATACACTTTTTTTGATCATATTTCCTATTCCGCTATTCAATAAAAACCTTTGAGGATCAATTGAATTGCGGGATAGTCTGTGTCGGTACGTGTGAGAGAGATCCACCTTTCCAAGTTGTTGGGGTTCATCTCATACTTCTGAAGGTTTGAGGGTGCTGCCTGTTCCATACTCCCCCTACTCCTCATCTAGCCTTTTAGGGGTACAAACAATAGTAATTGGGGCCCAGTGTGGTTGTGTACGTGTGATATACATACACTTTTTTTGGATCATATTTTCTATTCCGCTATTTAATTTAACTGGGCCTCCATGCGAGACCTGTGTGCCTTGTTGCGCTGTTTTGAGTACTCCACCAACATGGCCAGTGGCAATGACGCCGTTCTCAGCTTAACTATCCCACTTCCATGCCTCCTTGAAAAAACAATTCAGGCGATGATGGAAGAGGATGTGGCACAGGATGAGGAGGAGGAGGAGGATGAAGAGGTAACATTTCCAAGGCTTTCAGGGCAGTCATTCGCAAGGGGCTCCGAGGGTGGGTTCCTGCACACGCAAACGCCAGGGACGCAATTGTCCAGCAGGGGCACAGTTCTGGAGGATGAGGAGGATGAGGAGGAGGAGGAGCTGGAGGAGGAGATGGAACCATGTTCACAGCAGGGTGGCACCCAGGCCAGCTCATGGCCATCACTGGTGCGTGGCTGGGGGGATACAGAGGACGCGGACGATACACCTCCCACAGAGGACAGCCTTTCGTTGCCTCTGGGCAGCCTGGCACACATGAGCGATTACATGCTGCAGTGTCTCCACAACGACCGCCGAGTTGCCCACATTCTAACTTGTGCTGATTACTGGGTGGCCACGCTGCTGGATCCCCGTTACAAGGACAACGTACCGTCCTTAATTCACTCACTGGAGCGCGATCGCAAGATGCGCGAGTACAAGCGCACGCTGGTAGACGCCATGCTGCTGGCATTCCCATCTGACAGCGGGGCCACAGTGGAAGCACAAGGCAGAGGAGGAGGAGGAGGAGGTCGCCAACGCAACCAGGGCACCGCCAGCACCTCAGAAGGCAGGGTTAGCATGGCCGAAATGTGGAAAAGCTTTGTCAGCACGCCACAACAAACAGCAGCACCAGCAGCTCAGATGGAACGTCTTAGCAGGAGGCAGCATTTTACCAACATGGTGGAGCAGTATGTGTGCACACGCCTACATGTAGTGAATGACGGGTCTGCCCCCTTCAACTTCTGGGTCTCCAAATTGGGCACATGGCTTGAGCTTGCCCTTTACGCCTTGGAGGTGCTGGCGTGCCCTGCAGCCAGTGTATTATCTGAACGGGTATTTAGCACGGCTGGGGGCGTTATAACAGACAAGCGCAGCCGCCTGTCCAGAGACAATGTGGACAAGCTCACGTTCATTAAAATGAACCAGGCATGGATCCCACGGGACTTTTCCGTACCTTATGCAGAATAGCAATGGATACCGACCTTACCCACCCATTGTTCCATTTTTGCTCTTTCTCACTCTTTTGGGGTGTACCCTCATTTAAAATTTTTGAAAAGAAGCAGTGTTGGCTACCTCGTCCTCCTCCTCAGGGCCAGATTAATGTAGGGGCTATTGGAGCTGCAGCTCCAGGCCCCTACCTTTTATATAGGCCCCGGGTTGGCCATATTCACTGTTACCGCTCTTCTGTCACTTGTAAACACAGAAGTCTGGCTTCTATGCTCGCTTCCCCAGGCAGCACCCTCAGAACCTCCCCACACAGCGTGAAGGCCGGACAAGGAGGGACAGTTGGCGATGCATGGATGTGTTTATGGGCTTCAGAGACAGCATCCCATGTTGAATTAGGCATGCATGGCTGCACCCTTCCTCCTCTGGGTGCATGGCAAGGCACGGCCCTTAAGGCCCTTCAAAATCCTCAGCACCAAGCCCATGATGCTGTTAATCCGGCCCTGGTCCTCCTCCACCGCCGCTTCCACCTACACCGCCCATAGGTGTGCGCAGCCTATTGCATTAAGGTGTGCACCCCAAAGTTGAAATACACATGCATGTGTTTGCCAGCAGGGAGAGTAATGTATCGGGGCCATGTACCTGTAGGCAAGGAGAAATAGAGCAGAGCAGGTCCCAGGGAGATCT
Organism: Pelophylax lessonae; assembly: GCF_965119305.1. Classification (NCBI taxonomy): domain Eukaryota; kingdom Metazoa; phylum Chordata; class Amphibia; order Anura; family Ranidae; genus Pelophylax; species Pelophylax lessonae. Next base: position 114,482,065 of record NC_138777.1, read on the forward strand.
TTCCCATCTCCTCACTGGCAATGCTATGTGCCCTAGGTGATTAGGGTGTGCCCAGGCACACCCAGCACACCCTGTGCGCACGCCTATGTCACCGCTAGGCTTGTGACGGTATCAGATTTTCATGCTGCGATTAATTGATTAAGGTTTTGCCACGGTATACGGTATTATCACGGTATTCTATTATTAAATTTAAATTATTAAATTTCCACCTCACTTCAATTTCATTGCTGAATTTAGGGGCTTTGGTTCACTTATGCACATTATTATATAGTCAGTCAGTACAGACTCTGTGAACCAGGCCTAAAATAGGTCATCAAGCAGTGTCTGGCCTAACTGGTGATAACTGGTTCTGGCGCTCGGCTCCGATCCGATGGCCTGGTCATTAAGAGGGCAAATCCTTGTGGTCAAGAAGTGGTTAAACCTGAAGGAGGTGTTGTTTATAAATTACTTTACTATTGCTTTAGGCCTGGTTCACATGTATGCGGGTTGGTGGTTCACATTTGCACAGGCATAGCAGCCCATTGATTTGAATGGGCTGCTATGCCCTCATTTTCCCCAGAAAAAAGGTGCATGCAGCATTTTTTTAAAATTCAGTGGCCTTGAAATCCATCCTGCTTTTGCACCATGCGACTAACCTGCAGTTCCTGCTCTGGCAAGCTTTCTGCATTTTTTGTATACGTGGGCACGGCATTTAAAAATAAACAGTTTGCGTGTGCAGCAACGGCAGGTAAGTCGCATGGTGCAAAAGAAGGATGGATTTCATGGCCACTGCATTTTTTTAAATTCTGCATGCACCTTTTTTCAGCTGAAAACGCAGGCATAGCAGCTCAAGCCCATTCACATCAATGGGCTGCTATGCCTGTGCAAATGTGGGCCCCCAACCCGCATACATGTGAACCAGGCCTAAAGCAATAGTAAAGTCATTAATTGGTTAAACCTGCAGGAGGACCGGTGTTTTTATCTATTAATGACTTTACTATTGCTTTAGGCCTGGTTCACATGTATGCGGGTTGGGGGCCCACATTTGCACAGGCATAGCAGCCCATTGATGTGAATGGGCTTGAGCTGCTATGCCTGCGTTTTCAGCTGAAAAAAGGTGCATGCAGAATTTAAAAAAATGCAGTGGCCATGAAATCCATCCTTCTTTTGCACCATGTGACTTACCTGCCGTTGCTGCACACGCAAACTGTTTATTTTTAAATGCCGTGCCCACGTATACAAAAAATGCAGAAAGCTTGCCAGAGCAGGAACTGCAGGTTAGTCGCATGGTGCAAAAGCAGGATGGATTTCAAGGCCACTGAATTTAAAAAAAATGCTGCATGCACCTTTTTTCTGCGGAAAATGAGGGCATAGCAGCCCGTTCAAATCAATGGGCTGCTATGCCTGTGCAAATGTGGGCCGCCAACCCGCATACATGTGAACCGCCAACCCGCATACATGTGAACCACCAACCCGCATACATGTGAACCAGGCCTAAAGCAATAGTAAAGTCATTAATAGATAAAAACACCGGTCCTCCTGCAGGTTTAACCACTTCTGGATCGCAAGGATTTGCCCCTTTAAAGACCAGGCCATCGGATCAGAGCGCCAGGACCAGTCATCACCAGGTAGGCCAGACACTGCTTGATGGCTATATAATAATGTAATGTGGGCTGCTAGGCGTGTGTGTGTGTATATATATATTTATTAGAGCTGCACGATTCTGGCCAAAATGAGAATCACGATTTTTTAGCTTGGAATAAAGATCACGATTCTCTCACGATTCTCTGTGTAACAAAAAAAAAAAAAATTGGGATAACTTTACTGTTACGTTTTTTTTTTTTTTTTTATTCATTAAAGTCTAATCATTGCGTTTGAAAGACTGCTGCGCAAATACAGTGTGACATAAAATATTACAACAATCGCCATTTTATTCTGTAGGGTCTCTGCTAAAAAAATATATAAAATGTTTGGGGGTTCTAAGTACTTTTCTAGCAAAAAAAAAACTGATTTTAACTTGCAAACAGCAAGTGTCAGAAAAAGATCCAGTCTTTAAGAGGTTAAACTTCCTTTCTCCCTGGCAGAGGGAAGGAAAAGATACAAATGTAATCATTTTTGTTTATAGTTAGGAGACTTAATGCTGAAAGGTGTTAGCTGAGTGAGTGAATGAGTCATCCAGCTCACTGAAATGTATCAATTCACAAGTCAGGCAGACTTGACAGAGAAACTCGGTATTTTAAAAATGCCACAATAACAATACCGTGGCTATGCAATACCGCGATATATCGAATTACCGAAAACCGGCATATGTCTAGTCACCGCCACATCCACCACCACCTCAACCTCCCTCCTACTCCATATGGGCCTCGTCCTTCAGAGATGAAGAAGAACATTGTTTTATTTTTCTGTTTTTTTTTGTTGTTTTAAGTTATTTCCCTATCCACATTTGTTTGCAGAGCACTTGCCATGCTCTTAATTACGTTTTGCTGCCATTTGCAGCACTCTAGCCCTTTCCTTTGGTGTTTTAGAGCCATTTTAGTGCCTTAAAGTTCGGGTCCCCATTGACTTCAATGGGGTTCGGTGTCCGGGAAAAGTTCGGTAAAAGTCCGGGACACGGACCCGGACTTTTTTTTAAAGTTCGGCCGAACCCGTCGAACACGGACATCTAGGTGTTCGCTCAACCCTATTGCCACCATTTCCGCCTGCCGAATCGCGGTAACATCGCGCAAACAACGCATGACGCCCAAAAAAGGTACAAGAGCTTCTTTGGGGCGTCATGCGTTGTTTGCGTGATGTTACCGCGATTGGGCAGGCGGAAATCGCAGCAACATCACACAGCGTTTGGGGTGCTATTGCAAATCACGGGCAATGCACAGGCGTCCCGCAATTTGCAATGATTTCTGGATCACGGGCAGAATCGCAGTGATTCTGCCCGCGATCGCTACGTTCACATGTGAACGTAGCCTAAAATTCACCGGTCACCAGAGACTGCCATCAGTACCGCCGCGCACCATCGCCTGTCACCTGTCACCCATCAGTGACCATCGCCCGTCACCTGTCACCCCATCAATCACCGTCACCTGTCACCCCATCAGTCATCGTCACCTGTCACCCCATCAGTCATCGTCATCTGTCACCCTATCAATCATCGTCACTTGACACCCCATCAGTGATCGTCACTTGTCACCCCATCAATCATCGTCACATGTCACCCCGTCAGTGATTGTCATCTGTCACCCCATAAATCATCGTCACTTGTCACCTCATCAATCATCGTCACCTGTCACCTCATCAGTCATCGTCACCTGTCACCCCATCAGTCATCGTCACCTGTCACCCCATCAGTCATTGTCACCTGTCACCCCATCAGTCATCGTCACCTGTTTGCCATATACATGCAATCACTTACTGACCGCCTAACGACTATATGCGTCGGCCATTAAAAGCTAAATACTGGGGTTATGGCAGCAGATAGCCCCCATAACCCCGGTATTTTTTGAAACGGCGGGCGGTCAGCTTTCAGATAAGGGTGGTCCCAGTGGCGGATTCGCCGCGGAATTACCCTTACGGTGCAGGGGAAGAGGTGCCCCCCCCCCTCCTGCCGCGTCCCAGACGTTTTCCCAGCTTACCGGACCCGCCGGCAGCGGGGAAAACTATCCGGTCCCGGATCCTCAGAGACAGGAAGTCGAGTGAGGGCAAGATGGCCCTCACTCAACTCTATGGTCTTGGAGGACCGGAGCTACGTCAAAAGACGTTGCCTAGCAACCGGTTTAAAGGGCCGCTTTTTTTTTTTTTCTTTTTTTTTTTTCCTCTTTCAACAATTTTTTTTTTTCCTTTTCTTTTTTAGTGTAGTTGTGAGGTGTGAGGTCTTTTTGACTCCAGATCTCACAATAAAGAGGACCTGTCATGCCTATTTCTATTACAAGGGATGTTTACATTCCTTGTAATAGGAATAAAAATGATCAAAACATTTTTTTTTTTTAAACTGTGTAAAAATAAAAAAATAATAAATAAAATAAATAGGAAAAAAAAATAAAAAATTAAAGCGCCCTGTCCCCGTTAGCTCGCGCGCAGAAGCAAACGCATACGCAAGTCCCTCCCACATATGTAAACGGTGTTCAAACCATACATGTGAGGTATCGCCGCGATCGTTAGAGCGAGAGCAATAATCTGAGCCCTAGACCTCCTCTGTAACTCTAAGCTAGTAACCTGCTGAAATTTTTAAAATGTTGCCTATGGGGATTTTTAAGTACCAATGTTTGGCGCCATTCTGTGAGCATGAGCAATTTTGAAGCATGACATGTTGGGTATCTAATTACTCGGCGTAACATTATCTTTCACATTATGGAAAAAAATTGGGCTAAATTTACTGTTTTCTTATTTTTTAGTTCAAAAAATTGAATTTTTTTCAAAAAAATCGCATCTGGAAGACTGCTGCGCAAATATGGTGTGATAAAAAATATTGCAACGATCTCCATTTTATTCTCTAGGGTCTCTGCTAAAAAAAAATATATAATGTTTGGGGGTTCCAAGTAATTTTCTAGCAAAAAAAATGATTTTAGCTTGTAAACACCAAGTGTCAAAAATAGGCCCAGTCTTAAAGTGGATAAATGGACAACTTTGTGTAAAGCGCTACTTGGATGTTAGGCCTATGTGTGTGGCCAGGCTGTGAAAAAGTGTTACACATGTGGTATCGCAGAATGTATTTTGGGGTGCAATTTTTGCTATGTACATGCTATGTGTTAGAAATATTGCATAAATGGACAGCTTTGTGTAAAAAAAAAATGTGTTTTCATTTTCTTTCCACATTTTCCAAAAACTTGTGGAAAAAAATGCCATATTCAAAAGACTCATTATGCCTCAAAAATTATATTTTGGGCTGTTTGCTTTCCAAAATGGGGGTCATTTTATGGGGGTTTCCATTGTCCTGGTGCTCCAGGGCCTTCAAAAGTGCAATAGGTTGTCAGGAAATTATATGTGTAATTTGTGCTCCTAGAATGCCGGACGGGGCTACTTGAATGTTAGGCCTCTGTATGTGGCCAGGCTGTGAAAAAGTCTCACACATGTGGTATTGCCATACTCAGGAGGAGTAGTAGAATGTGTTTTGGGGTGTAGTTGCAAGTATACATGTGCTGTGTGAGAGAAATAACCTGTTAATATGGCAATTTGTAAAAAAAAAAAAAAAAAAAAATCTTCATTTTGCAAAGCATTGTGGGAAAAAATTACAACTTCAAAAAACTTACCATGCCCCTTATTAAATACCTTGGAATGTCTACTTTCCAAAAAGGGGTCATTTGGGGGGTATTTGTACTTTCCTGACTTTTTAGTGTCTCAAGAAATGAGATAGGCCTTCAGTACATCAGGTGTGAGCAAGTGTGATCAATTTTCAATGATTCGCACCATAGCTTGTGGACTCTATAACTTTCACAAAGACCAAATAATATACACTTACTTAGGTTATTTTTACCAAAGATAAGTAGCAGTATAAATTTTGGCCAAAATTTGTGAAGAAAAATGACTAATTTGCAAAATTTTATGACAGAAACAAAGAAAAATGCGTTTTTTCACAATATTTTCAGTCTTTTTTTATTTATAGCACAAAAAATAAAAAACCCAGTATTGATCAAATACCATCAAAAGAAAGCTCTATTTGTGTGAAAAAAAAAGGACACAATTTTTGTATGGGTACAGTGTTGCATGATTGAGTAATTCTCAGTCAAAGTGTGAGAGCGCTGAAAGCTGAAAATCGGTCTGGGCAGGAAGGGGGTGAAAGTGTACTGTAGGCAAGTGGTTAATCAACTAAGCATTGACAAAAAAAAAAACCTGGAAACTGATTAGTTTCCATGCAGAGCTGCACCAGATATTGCTCGCTCCAGTTTTAGTAAATCAACCCCACAGTTCAACATTCCTTCTCTTTCATCTTAGAAATACATGTCTAGTAAATGTACTTATAAAAGATGCTTTAATCTGTGTACACAAAATACAAGATACAATGCTCTGTGAGTTTATCGGTGATGTTTATTAGGAATATGGCTCACTAGCTAGTCCTCAGTTCTATGTGATGTTGTGAAGTGTCTGTGTATATTTACAATAGATGTTTTGTTATGAATGCAGAATAAAACTGATTGCTCCCTTTGTGCATGTTCATTGGAAGGGTATGTCATATACACAATCAAGCATGACACAACAATATTCATCAAAGAATTGTTAAGGATGCCTGCGGGAGCAACTGAGTTTTCCAATCCTTCCAAAGAAACAGGACTAATTACATCTGCATAATTCAACAGTTTCTTCTGAATGTTAAACATTTTTTGTTTTGCTTTCAGGCAATATGAACCATAAGTGGGATGTCAAGTCTTGTTTGACTTTTAAATATATACTTATTAAAATTAAATCTCTTTATTTTGACAGGTAGAAGCAAGTAATTTCCATCTTTTTGCCTTATTACTACTCAGATAAAATATGCCAGGGGTCAGTCACCCATAAAAATGAGTTTTGTGCTTTCATAAAGTACTGTAAATGACAGGGAGACTAAAGTATCCTATCTGTTTGACTGTTTTGTCCACTAAGTATTTGGAGCATGACTGAAGAGGAAATCAAATCTCTAGAAAGCCTGTGTTTGCTGTTAATATTAGGATATGTCAGTGAAGTAGAGAGATCCCTTGTCTTGTATCTTGATAGGAGACTGATTAGAAGAAAGTGACTTCTCATGAACCTATATTCTGAAGTATATTTAAGGTGATAGCCTGTACTCCAATATACCTCAGCAATGAGGAACAATTAGCTGAAATTAATTTATTCTGTCTTGAGAAGATGATTGAGGGGGGGGGGGGGGGATGATCACCATGTTTACATAAGTGGTTCAAATAATGAACTCAGTGTAGAATTAATTACCTTTAGCTTATTACAAAGAACACTGGGACAATAGGTTTGGAGGAAAATAGATTTAACCTTCAAATGTGGAAAGGCTTCTTCACAGTAAGAGCTGTGAAAATGTGGGAAAGGCTTCCAATAAATAATTTTCGCCAACTCAGTAGGTTGTTTAACCACTTGACGACCAGCCGCCGCAGATGTACTGCGGCAGGCTGGCTCTCCCAGGCAAAACCACGCACATGTACGGCGCTCACCTGGGAGGAGCTAGGGGGCAAGCGCGCCGCCGGCAGCACGCTTCTGCCCCCGCTCGTCAGCCGGGGAGCAAGTGCGTATGTCAGATGGCTCTGATTGCCGTCTGACACTGGTGATCTCCCCCCGCTGACAAATAAGGACGGACGGCTGATGTAAACACAGCCATCCTTTCTTCTCCCTGAGATGATCACAGAGACCATGCAATCCTGCTATATAGGATCGCATGTCTCTATGGTCATCTCACAAGCCCAACCCCCCCACAGTTAGAATCACTCCCCTAGGCTTACATTTAACCCTTTGATCACCCATAGTAATAACCCCTTCCCTGCCAATGGCATTATTACAGTAACAGTGCATATTTTTAGCACTGATTACTGTAGTAATGTCACTGGTACCCCCAAAAGTGTCAAAAATGTCAGTTAGGGGTCCGATCTGTCTGCTGCAATGTTAATATGCTTATTGCGATTTTTTTTACCAAAAATATGTAGCAGAAAACAAATTGGCCTAAAATGTTAAAAAAAATTTACATTTTTTTGGGAATCTTATATAGCAGAATGTGAAAAATATTGTTTTTTTTTTTCAAAATTGTCGCTATTTTTTTGTTTATAACGCAAAAAATAAAAATTGTACAGGTGATCAAATACCACCAAAAGAAAGCTCTATTTATGGGGAAAAAAGGACATCAATTTTGTTTGGGTACAGCATTGCATGACAGCGCAATTGTCCGTTAAATTAACACAGTGCCGAATCGCAAAATAGGGCCTGGTCATTAAGCAGCAAAATCTTCCAGTCTTAAAGTGGTTAAAAAAATAACTGGATGCATTTTTAAATGCATGTTTAATAACTGAATATTAACATTTATAGCTTAACTCTGGGAAGCTTGAAATTTAGCCCTTGCAGTGGGGCAAGGGTTTATTGCTTGTTTAGGTCTATTTTGCATTGAAAAGAAGATTTACTTACCCAATCTTCCACTCATCTGTGCTGATAGATGATGACATTTTATCCCCATTGCTTCAGCAATCAAGTGTCTTGACATAATCAAGACTGGTACAAGTTTCATAGCCCTCTATTGGATGTGATGATGCTGAGGGACAGTCCACCTCTGGGTCAGGATTAGGTAAGTAAAAGTGCTTTATTCTCTCCTAGGATAACTGAGCAAGAAACCCCTGTAGTGTGAGCACAGCCCCACTTAATCACTTCAGCTCCGGAAGGTTTTACCCCCTTAATGACCAGGCTGTTTTTTGCAATTCAGCACTGCGTTACTTTAACAACAAATCTTGCGGTCGTGCGACGCTGTACCCTAATACAATTGATGTCCTTTTTTTCCCACAAATAGAGCTTTATTTTTGTGGTATTTGATCACCTGTGCGTTTTTTAGATTTTGTGCTATAAACAAAAAAAGAGCGACAATTTTGAAAAAAAAACTTTTTTACTTTCTGCTATAAAATATTATAGTTTAGGCCAATTTGTATTCTGCTACATATTTTTAGTAAAAAAAAATCCAAAAAAGAGTATATTAATTGGTTTGCCCAAGTTATAGCGTTTTCAAACTACGGGATAGATTTTTGGAATTTTTATTTATTTTTTTGTTTTTATTAGTAATGGTGGCACTCGGTGATTTTTACACTTTCAAACTTTTTTTTTTTTTTAATAAAAGGCTTTTTCAGTGGTGTTTGTTTTATTTACTATTCACATTTTTTTGTAAGTAACTATGTACCCTTTTCATGACTAACTATGTATCACATGAGAGGGGCAGATATCTGGGGCTCCCTTATTTTAACCACTTCAATACAAGACACTTTTACCCCTTTTCTGCCCAGGCCATTTTTAAGCTTTGAGCGCTGTTGCACTTTAAATAATATCTGCGTGGTCATGCAACACTGTACCCATATGACATTTTTTTAAAATCAGAAACAAAGTTTATTGAAGAAAACAGAAAATTACAGACTTCACAAAGAAAGGTATAACCATATAACAAAAACATTGTATACACACAAAAACTGTCCCACGCTGAAAAGTATTTAGCAAAGCAAACATATCACCAACATGCCCATCTTGCTCCCTCCCCCGAGAGGTCCACACACCAATAGCAGAAAATTATTGTAGCAATCGGTCAAGGACCAGATCATCAGGAGCCAGGCCTGGAACCGCCAGCCACCCACCCCAGATTCTGTCATATCTAAGGAGTACTTCTCTATGCTGGTATATCATACGCTCACACCGCAGAGTGGCACCCATGGAATGGACCCACATCCCCACTGGTACAGGGCAGAAGGCAGCCAGCTGGGGATCCAACCCCTGGTCCAGAGGCAGCAGGGCTGACTTAGACCAATTGATGGTAAGACCAGAGAACTCTCCAAAGGCAGTAATAATATGCATCACCGCCAGTGTCACCCAATAGTAGCAACATGTCATCAGCGTATAGTAGTATTTTCTCATGTAATGTCCCATACTGAAAGCCCACCGCAGAGGCGCTGGCCCGAATTTGAGCCGCCAGGGCAAACAGCAAAGGGGACAGGGGGGCATCCCTGTCTGGTCCCTCTCTCTAAGTGAAATAGTGAGGATTGCCTGCCCCCCTCCCAAATGACCACCTGTGGGGCCCGGTATAGGAGACACACCGGGCAATAAACGTGGGACAGAAGCCAAATTCCTCTAAAACTGCCAAGAGATAGACCCATTCAACGCTATCAAAAGCTTTGTTTGCATTGAGGGTCAAGAGGGCCCTTTAGCCCATATTATCTGATACCGTTTGCATGTTGACATATAGTCTCCTAAGTTTTTCCGCTGTGGACTTGTTGGGCATGAACCCCGCCTGATCATCATGTACTATAGTGGCAACATCCCTATTTAGTCTCTGAGCAAGAACATTAGGGAGGATTTTTATATCCGATTGTAATAGAGAGATTGGTCTGTACGAGTTACAGTCTAGAGGGGGTTTGTCCTTTTTCAGAAGTAGAATAATACCAGCTCCCAACATGGCGGTAGCCTACCACATCTGAGTGCCTCATTAAAGACTTTCAACAGTCTTGGCATGAGAACCTCCAAAAAGTTCTGGAAAACTTCCATAGGTAGACTGTCATCTCCCAGTGCCCTGAAGGTAGGGAGAGAGCTGGCTGCCTCCTGAAGCTCCTCTAGAGTAATAGGAGCATCCACATTCAGTCTATGCGTAACAGACAGGGTGGGGAGATCCACACCCCATAAATATTCCGTCAGTGCCGATGCACTATAAGTAACTTTGGTAGAATAAAGTTCAGAATAGAAGCGTGCCAACTCTGCCATGATCAATTCTGGAGAGTTGACCAGACTACCACAGGGCAAGTGCAGGGCCCCTATAATAGGTCCCGCCGGGTGCACATTGACAATTTTTGCCAAGAGGCGGCCAGTTTGCTCCCCCTCCTCATATAAGGTGACCTTGAAAAGAAACTTTTCTTTTCAGCCTTGGATGAGATAAAACTGGTCAGGAAATCTTGCGCTGACAGCCATGCAGCCTTAGAGGCATCCGTGGGCTGCTCTACATACTCATCCTCACGGTCCCTCACATGTTGGGTCAAAATATCCTCCCACTCCCGAGAAGAGGTCCTAACCTTGTTCACGGTTGCAATGAATACTCCACGTAAATAGCATTTAAACGCATCCCATTGGGTCAAAATATCTGGGTATAGGTCATTATCAAAAAGGAAGTTGGTTATGGCCCTGTCAATGCCACTGTCAGGTGGAAGAAGCTTTAGCCAGCAAGCGTTAAGACGCCAGGAGGCTTTAGACAAGGAGGACTCAGGTCTCATCTCGATCCAGCTGATCAGAAGCGAGTGGTCTGATACCCCCCATGGGCAATGCTGTATCTTGGCCTAGGCCAACAAGGCCCAGGTCTAGGGTGGAACTTTGCAGGGGGGCACATAAAAAAAACAGCCTCCTCCCATCTCCTGCACGAAAAGAGTCCCCACTGTGCCAGTGTAGCGCCAGTCTTTTGGGCTGGACTGGGCCAGGTGGCAGGGCCTAGGAGGCAAATCGGTCTGGTGCCCCCATAAAGCAGCCGCACTGCTGCCACTATGGCAATACTGGCTGGCGGCTGATTACTGGCCTGACGTTTGGACAGACCGGCGGCCGAACTTAATACAACTGGCGGCCGCGAATACTAGTAAGTGTAGCACTGGCAGCAGGTCTTAGCAGCCTAATTCTCCACCTACCCTCCTCTGTGGCATACCGGGCTTTTGTAGTCTTCTGGATGAGAAGTAAAACTGGAACATATACTTTTTTTGGTCATAGTTTTTGCAACCTGCTGATTTGTCTTAGGTCTTTCTCTATAGGAACATCTTAATGCCAGTTAATCCTGTTTTATTTAGAAAAGTGCATTTTAATTAAACATACACAGGTAAAAGATCTTTCAATCTGTTTATTGACATATTTTGGAGTCATTTTTGGCCTGATTGAATCCTAATGTTTTGACTATTAAACAAGTTTGTGAATGTCACATGACCACCTTCAAATGAAACTGTAGTTGGGCAGGTCCCCGTCTCCAGTGTTCCTCCTAGGATAAGTGGCACTGACAGCCAAGTGTTGTCAGATCAACCAGTGTTGTCAGATCAACATTGTATGTCCAATAATCCACAAATATGGTTTTAGCCTTTACCCTATATGCTGGCCCAATGTGATGTCATTTAGGGGTATTTTAGCAGGTGAATATGAACACTTCCACCACTTAGCACTGGCAATTGTTCTGACATCAGTTTGAGATGTTTCATTCAGAATTCATTGACAGGTGCACTTGACCTCCTTCTGATCTGCATTTACCTGTGCTTAATGCAGATTTTGCATTCCAATAGACTTGCATAGGTATGGAAAACCTACTTGAAGCAAGCAAAAGCCTCTCAACACAGCTTAGAGTTAATTCAGAACAGCTGCTGTGTTGGTGAAGCCTAAAGAGGAAGGGGTTTGGTTTGCAGATGGCGGGGGGGGTCTTAAACAGGAAGGGGTGTGGCCGTAGCAGGAATGGGTGGGTTATATTTAAATTAGGGGGTGTACGCGTTTAGTCAGGCCTAGGGCAGCACAAAACCTAAATACACCACTGCCCGCGGGGCATACTGTACTTTAGACACCGCGCCCAGCAAGCGCGCCGTCCCTACACAAAGGTCTATGCGAGACAAAGATCCGTGCGTCTTAGAGTAGCATGAGAATTGGACGGCAACAGGGTGCCAAACCCTCCAGACATCCACCCAAGACAATTCTCCCAGAAAACGGGCCAGAGGGATACCACGAGTACCCGGCTCTACACTTGAAGTCCCTCACAACAAATAGTAACGCAGAAGGTTTATCTAAAACAAATTTCAACGGCCCCCTCGACACTTCCAGTGAAAAGGGAGGAGGAATGTATATCACAGCTAACACATATGCATGGGAATACAATTTACAATGCAAAAATATAAACCTGCCCTCCGGGTCACATAACTTTGACAGTTCCTGATAGTCCAATGACCTATGAATTAAAAAACATACCCCCCTGGAATATGAGGTATGGGTAGAATGGTATACCTGTCGTGCCCAAGCGTATTTCACACAACTTACAGTCTCAGTAGTGAGATGGGTCTCCTGAAGACCTATAATAGCCGGGTGGTATTTGCGCAGGACAGAGTTCACCATGGCCCTTTTCAGGGGATCTGGCAGCCCTCTGACATTCCACGAAACTAAAGGAACATTAGACATGGTCCAGTATGCTCACCATCATATATAAGGCTAAATAGCAGGAACAACTCCCCCAGGTGGAGCAGGGGAACAGGATGCATCGGTACAAAGTCTCAGCAGTGATCAGTTCTCCTTGGGAATGACATGGTTCTATCAGGTAGTCTGTGCAGAAAAGAAAGTAGAAACAGGGGGGCCCAGATTCCATACATCTGGGCCAACAAAGTACTGCCACAAAGGGAAAAAACAACGTTGCCAACGAGACAAAAAAGTGTTCCACAGTGCACCCACCACGTGGGTGAACATAGAAGAGCAACACCATAGGCGTTGCCATGTAGATTTAGATAGAGACATAGCATTCCAGTTGGAGCCAACCTGTCAGAGCAAAGAAACGGTAATTGCCTCCGGTAGAGCAATAAACAGCCCAGTACAGACAAGTGAGCATCAAACCGGGTGCAAGGCATCTTAGAAATCAGCTACTTCAAGTGTCCACCTCCTCACACTGTCGGGCCCGCAGAGAGGGCTCATTAACATCCAGCCAGTCTGCGGCCTCTCTAGCCGTATTTAAGAAATGGGTTTGACCCCGTGCAGTAACCCGCAAGCGGACTGGGTATAGCATGTCATATGGTAGTTGAACCATTTGCAAGCGTTGCTTAACCTCTTGAAACTTGGCCCATTTCTTCTGAACCTCCGCCAAGAAGTCTGGGTAGATGGACACCCTAACCCCATTATATTTAATCATGGCTTTCTCCCTGGCCATCCGGAGTACCTTCTCACGGTCACGGTAATGTAGCAAACGAGCCAGGACCGGCCGAGGTGCGTTGCCAGGAATGGCCCTTGTGGGGGTATGGTGGGCTCTTTCCACAGTGAAGAGGGGACAGAACACCTCCCTGCCAAAGACATCTATCAGCCAGCTCTCTATAAACTCCGTGGGGTCCCTGCCCTCCACTTTCTCAGGGAGTCCCACAATCCTGATATTGTTTTGCCTGAGGCGGTTTTCAATGTCATCTGTTTTGTCCTGTATAGCCTGCGCCAGTGTGGCGACGGCCTGGGAGTCACTGATAAGAGAGGGCAGCCTGTCTTCCACCTCACTAATGCACCCCTTCACTGCAGTAGTGCGTTCCCGCATTTTTTGCAAGTCATGCCGCAGCAGGGAGACCTCCTCCGTTAGCCCCCCTAATCTCTCCTTCACAATATTCACGGAGGCTGTACACTGTTGGACTGCAGCAAGTATTTGGCTCAGGGTAGTTTGAGGATCACCCTCCTGCATGTCCTCCACAGCATCTGGGTTCATATCATCAGGGGAACTGAGAGGAGCAGGCTCTGTAGCAATGTCAGTGTCCATGTCCAGCAATGTGCTGCTCCCTGCCTCCCCACCATCCTGGGCACCGGTTACCTGGGCATATGTAAGCTTCTGGGTGTAATAGAGCATGTCTTTAGGGCCATCCTTACGAGTGGTCTTGCCAGCCTTACCGCTCTGCTCTTTCCCCTTGTCTGTACCACGTGGCGTCCCCTTCTGCATGCCCACCGCAGAGCCATGTTGGGCCTCTGAGGCTGCGCCGTCTTCCCTGCCTTTCCGGGTCATCATGGCTCGCAATGCGGGAAGAAATATATTCAACGATTCCCTGGGGTGTAAGGAGGAGAACGGTGGCGGTCACAAGCGGATCAGGAACCGGAGGAAGGATCGGTAAGAGGGTAATATGCGGGAGCTCCATGCAGCGGTCCGCTTACATGCCCTGCTCGGCCACGCCCCCTTTTATCATTTTTTTAAATACCTTTATTTTGGTGGTATTTATTCACCACTGATTTATTTATTTTTTTTTTTAGATAGAAGTAAAATAAATACCTAAGATTCTTTTTAAAAGGTTGCTAAAAAGCAGTTTTTCTTCATAAATTTAGGGTAACATTTACACTGCTACATTTTTTAGTACAAATAACCCAAAGCAGTGTATATTATTAGTCTGTGTGAAAGTATCATCGAAAATTGATCATTCCTGAAGTACTGACTGCTATCTCATTTCTTAAGGCCCTAAAATGTCAGGACAATACAAATACCCCCCAAATGACCCCACTTTAGGAAATAGACAATCAAATGTAATTAGTAAGAGGCATAGTGAGTTTTTTAAAGTTGTAATTTTTTTCCCAAAATTCTTTGGAAAATGAAGAAATTAAATAAATTGTGTTTTATTTTTACTAAATTGTCATATTAACCTTTTTTTTTTTTCTTTCACATTGCATAGGCATACAAAATACATTCAGCTCAAAAAAATAGTTCTGGCGCTACTCCAAAAAGTGATCTCCTGAAATGTGTGAAAAGTGCACACATGTACATAAAACACAAAATGTCCATAAAAACACTGTTCGCCCAATCCTATACGTTGGATAGCTTATAAATGAAATGAAGAAAAAATTGAAGGATGGCGCTCAAGTGTATTAATTGCTGACAATTAACCCCAAAAGAGACAAAGGTATACTGTCCAATAAAAGTTTATTGTATAAATCCACAATGAAGAAGCAGTGTATGTGTTAAAATCAAATAATATAAATCCTCCTACCAATCCATAAAGCCTCTGGGTGTCACCGCTGCCTCAGCAAGAATCCTTGATGTCAGTCCCAAAGGAGGGAGGAGGCTGGTAGCTGGAGAGAAAAAAGCAGCGTGGGTAGATAGACAAGAGGAGCGGATCCCAGCAGGGATGGGGGCTCAAACGGTCCGATGTGCGGCCGCTATCTGGACCAGAGCCCACGCTGTGCTTCCCCAGTGCTTCCCCAGTTTTCTCTCCAGCTACCAGCCTCCTCCCTCCTTTGGGACTGACATCAAGGATTCTTGCTGAGGCAGCGGTGACACCCAGAGGCTTTATGGATTGGTAGGAGGATTTATATTATTTGATTTTAACACATACACTGCTTCTTCATTGTGGATTTATACAATAAACTTTTATTGGACAGTATACCTATGTCTCTTTTGGGGTTAATTGTCAGCAATTAATACACTTGAGCGCCATCCTTCAATTTTTTCTTCATACAAAATACATTCTGCTACTCCTGAGTGTGACAATACCACATGGCGTTCTAGGGGCATAAATTGCACATCTGATAAAACATAATTTCCTGACTGTCTGTCACACTTTTGAAGGTCCTGGAGTTTCAGGACAATGGAAATGCCCACAAAAATGACCCCATTTTGAAAAGCAAACACCCCAATATATATTCTATGAGGCATAATGAGTCTTTTGAACATGTCATTTTTTTCCACAGGTGGTGCGGTAAGAAAATGAAAAATGATTTTCAGCCCAGCCAAAACATTGGTCCAGGCAGCAGGCAGAGATATGGTCAGCACAGGCAAAGTATTGGCCTAGGCAGCAGGAAGAAACATGGTCCATAAAAAGTCCTGGGTCATTACAGGCAGAGATGTGGTCCAGGTAGCAGGCAGGAACATTTTAGGGCCTCAGTTAGACAAGACCTGGACAAATGGGTGGAGGTTTCTTCCCACCCAATCTCTTCAAAGCCTACAGGCTCCAGACCCTGATCCGGGAATTATAAAACCCAGAGAAAACCAAAAAATGTTTTCCTCTACTCTGAACCCCCTCACATGTGTGAGACCCCTGGGTTATCTTGAATCCCACTACTATAGTAGCAGGGCAAAAAATCAGTCCAAGAAGCAGGCAAAAAGCATGGCTGATTAACAGGCCAAGGTAAGTGCAGGTGGAAGGCAGAAACGTGGTTTACAAAACAATCCAGATGGCAGGCAGAAGCATTGTCGGTAAACAGGCCAGGAGGGTCATTTAAGGTGGAAGGCAGAGGCATGGTCAATCAAAGCAGCAGGAAAATGATTAGCACAGATATTAGAAATAGGGAAATGGCAAGCTGTTAAAATCAAGGGGAACAAATATTTTAGTGACACGTGATAAAGTTGGAAGCAGTCTTTGATGCATAGGCCTAGTTGGGAGGGACATTGGGGGCAGTGAACACTGGTGTCTCTCTAACTCCCCCTCTGCTGCATACTCGACATTCTTTTTTTTTGGCATCTTGTTCCTGTTTCTGTAGGTATATTGTTCTGTGGAAAATGTTGCTCATTAAAGCTGGATACACACTATCCAACTTTTGTGGTCAGATTTCCTTCAGATTTACCTTTTCTATGTAGTGCAAGGGCCTGCCAGATTGCATACAAATTTAAAGTGTTTAGGTTTGACCTCATATTATATGGTTTTGGTAAGTCTGAAGGAAAAAGTCTTCAGAAAATCTTATAGTGTGTATGGCCATTTAGTCTGCTCACAGTCTTGCTGGTAGATTAGGGCAGTGATGATTTCTTCTATATATTTCAGGAAGGTGATGGATCTTTCCGTTGACTTTTTTTTTTTTTTTTTTTTGTAAAAAATGGTTTATCTGTTCCATTTTTGTATAAAACACACGGGAGAAACCTAGCCAATCAACACACAGATTTCATTTACAAGACTCAAGGAACTTTTTTTTCTGTGAAACTCTGAACCTAAACAACATACAAAGGTTTTCTCTTAAGTCTACACTCTCTGCTGTCTATTCCATTTACTATTTATTTTAGAAAATGAAATCTTTAAACGAAAAATAAACAAAACAAATTCCACATAACCCCATCGTCTTTCTTCTGTCCCAGTTACAGTACAATGGTAGATGGCAGCAGGACCTTATTCCTTATGCAGTTTTCTGCTGTCCCTTCTTTCCAATCAGAGACTTGTGGATATGAGGAATAACACCTCCTCCTGCAATGGTGGCCTTGATGAGGGAGTCTAATTCTTCATCCCCACGGATGGCTAGCTGCAAGTGACGAGGAGTGATACGCTTCACCTTTAGATCTTTAGAGGCGTTTCCTGCCAACTCCAATACCTCAGTAGTAAGGTATTCCAGAATGGCAGCACTGTACACTGCTGCAGTAGCACCAACTCTTCCGTGGCTTGTAGTGCGAGTCTTCAAGTGTCTATGTATACGACCCACAGGGAACTGCAGTCCTGCTCTTTGAGAGCGAGATACTGCTTTGGCCTTAGCCTTCCCACTGTCCTTCCCAGCCTTACCACCAGCCATGTTCCGGAACTCCGAGCGTCGCCGTGAGAAGGTCCGGATAAAGTTGCCCCGTGTCTACGTCCCTCACTGCCGCCGGTACCGTCCTTTCCGTTGACTTTTGATAGATTTCATATGCATTATAAATGGCCAAAAGGAAAAGTAAATTGCAACTTTGTTTATACCAGTAGAAGGACTTTTTTGTTGATAAACTGGGCTTTAGCATCTGATCATTTAAATCCAGCCCCCCATGAAAGGATCATAATTGTGGATACTCTCAGGCTTTTGGAAGGGGCCGTGTTTTCTACAAATTTCAAATTTCCACCAAAATGTCATTGTGGATGGTGGACAGAACATACACATCTCTCTTATCCCTCCTCTTCACAGCCAACACATCCTTGTTCCTCAGACCTGCTAATTCCCCACTTTGTAGCCTTGTGGTCACCAAACATTGTGGGAAGCCCTTCCTGTTTGAAAAGGGGCAAACTTCTATGGTAGTTATCAAGGTAGATATGATAACCCTTTTTTGAACAGTAGTAATGCTTGGTCCAAGACAATTTGTGCCAATGTAGTTTGGGCACTGGCTCTTTCACAGAGCTTGTTGAACTTCAACCTATACCTGCCCCTTTTACTGGGAATAAATTGCATGAATCCCAGATGGCCAGTGAAGTGGACAAGGGATTCGTCCACACAGATGTTTTGGTCAGGGACATAAAGTTCAGCGAATCTCTTAGAAAAATATTATTTTAGTGGGTGGATTTTGTATAGTTTGTTATAGTTGAGATGATCTCAGGGAGGGCACTGGGTATTGTCACTGAAATGAAGGAAGCCATGATCATCTCAGAGTGACCTGGATATTACAACAGAACAAATTGACATGTGATGAATGGGGTGGGGTGGGTGGACCAGTAAGCATATAATTCATTTTTTTGGCAAGCACTATGTCAAATGTAAGGCCCCAAACTCATCCACTGTGAGATGTCTCCATTAAAATTGATGGGCATAGGATGAATTTGAGTTGTTTTCAATATATTGCTGGGCAAAAAGGTTTGTCTGGTCCACGATAAATTAAAGTCAATTGGCAGGGAAAAATAAATTGAAAAAATCTATTTCTGAAAAATGTTCAGTGTTGGCCTGCACACCTGGCTGTGCAGTGAAAGGGGGTATTGTAGCTGATCCTGAGCTGGAAGGCAGGCATAATAGGTTTGCCAGGGCATATGGAAGATATGTTTGGGCCCTTAATCTTGGGGTCTGGTGTGATATTCCAGTGCTAGTACTGGCCTCTCATTGTGGGGTCTAGCGGTTTTGGTGTTTACTGATTGACCAATAGGGTGTATGGCGCTGCTGGTGGTTGCCTGGTCTTCAGAGCATCTTATTCTTTTAGGAGGGACTGTTTTCACCTCTGATTCAGTCACCGATACACTAATGTCAAAAGGTTTGTATTCCAAATCAGATGGTGAGAGCTCCCAGCTGCTCTCATTTATCATACTGAGAATTTGATATGCCCCCTCACTAGTATAATATTTTTTGGACATGGTGATTGTGGCTGTATGATGGGTAAACTGCTGATGGGCAGCTGTGAAGGATACCCTGCTGTTGGGCGGCAGTGATGTTGTCTGATGTGACGGATACACGTATTAGGCTGCACTGATGTTTGCAGTGACAGGTATACTGATGGACTGCACTGATGGATGCGCTGAAAGGTACACCGATGGGCTGCACTGATGGATGCACTAACAGGTACACTGATGGGCTGCACTGATGAATGAGATGACCGGTACACTGATGTGTGCTCTGACAGGTACACTGATGGACTGCACTGATGGGCGGCACTAATACTGTAGGTACACTGATGGCTACACTGATGGCTGCACTGCCAGGTACACTGATGGCTTCACTAATGGACTGCACTGACAGGTACTGTTTATTTAGACCATTGTGGTGCACAGTATTGAAGGTGTTAAATGGTAACTCACTTTTCCTGGGTTCCCCTCTCCTCTTCCTAAGACTCATGTCCTTAACAACGAATGAGTCATTAGCTATCCGTGATGTTGATCTTGATGGGGATAAGGGCCTCTTCTCGATAGCCCTGGGTAGTGAGAGCATGTGGCTTGGTTTGGTTCTGGAGGAGGAGCACCCCCCCTTTCCTGGCCTGCCAGGCTGCATGCTGGAATAAGGGCCTGGTATGGATTTTGGCGGGGACCGCAAGTCAATTTAAAATGTGATTTGTTCTCTTTAGAAATGCCATTTTTGCTGTAGCATGTTCTATACATGCTACATATGCACCACTTTACAGGCAGACTACAGGGACCACCAGGAACTATATTTAAAAGGATTTTTTATTTTTATTGCTTCACTTTAAGCATAATTAAAGTCATTGCTCCTTTAAAAACATTTTTTTTCTTAATTTGCAACGATACATGTCCCCCAGAGCAGTACTCAGAACCCCATACCCCTTTTATGGCCAATTACTTGCATATAAGTATTCAAATTGGGGACCTTTGATTTCTCATGTTAGGCTCCTATAGACTTCAATGGAGTTCACTGTTCGTGGCTGAACTTTTATCCTGTTGGGGAGTTCTGCTGCAAACCGAACAGGGGGGTGTTTTGTCCATCTCTAGTGCACAGAACCAGCCTTTCACCATGTTGAGACTCTTGGACAAAAACCCATAAAAAAGCACACTTCTGAGTGCCCAAATCATTGAAAGAATCTATACACACAGAAATGGAGGAGATGATAAAATGGGAGGTTGTCTAAACGCCTTAAAGCCCCTGGGACTCCCCACTCATATTAAACTCCGAAAAGATGGGAACACCAGATTTTGCATAGACCAACTTTCATGTGCCTGGGTATGTCCTTTGGATTGAACTTCTGTCTTTGGGCTGCGGCTATGTTTGCTCTACCACAGGGGGACCTGAATCTTGCAGTATACACCTTGCATAGTACCTCTGTTCCAAATACTCTCTAGCCCCACCTGTCTTTCAGCTGCAATTGATCCACAATCAGATCAGCCTAAATTGCAAGACTTCCTATGTTTGCTGGATTTGTTTCCCTGGGTGTGTGATATACTGTTGACCTACTGAACTACTGGACTTTTACCTCAACTTTTTTCCTGGATTACTTTCTTTGCCTTTTAATTCTACATTACTCTGCCATTCTGTGTGTGACCCTGCATGCCTTCAATTACGCTTATGGATTCTGAATTTGTACCTTGCTGTCAAGATTTGTTGCTGACCCAGCCTACTTGACCACTCTAATGCCTCAACTTCCAGCCAAAGCTCCACTCCAGACTTAACCTTTTACATGTACCTTACATAATAAATGGGCCACAATGACAGTGGATCCAGCTGAAGGGGTTAAGGCTATTACGTATCAGGGACAGTTGATTGGTGCACATGAAACGCATCTTACTTCTCTAGATGCCAAGCTGGATGAACTGACTGCTATGATCAAAACCTTGCTGCCACCATTCTTTGAACCAGTCTGGGCTCTTGCTCCAATCAAAGCCATCTCTTCAGTGCCTCCCAAACTTCCACTCCCTGAAAAGTATGAAGGTGATACTGAGGACTGACTATCCTTTCTGAACATTTGCAGCTTGCATTTCTGCAATAAGCCTGAGACATTCAGCACTCCTTCTGCCGAAGCGACTTTTATTATCTCCTTGTTAAAGTGGAAGGCCTTGCCATGAGTCTCTGTTTACCTGGAATGATCCTTTGCTGAAGGATGCGGATGAGTTCCTGTCATCACTTCAGACTGTGTTTGACAAACCTGGCAGGGTTGCAGCTGCAGAATGCTCCCTTTTGGACATACAGCAAGGTAACAGAACTGTCGCTCAATGTGATGTCGAATTTCGCACTCTGGCTGCTGAGACTAAATGGGATGCTGGTGCTCTTTGTGCAGCTTTTCGCAAGGTTTCTGTCCCGTACGTGAGAGGAGACTGAAATGACAAGGTCAGCCTCTCTTGTATCTCCAGCCCAGGTCCCATTGAAACTGAAACAGAGGGTGCTGAGGGACAGGAGAAACACAAGTGACTGCAGATGTAGATAGGGGAATTTTCAGCAGGAGATGCGGTTCCAAGGAAAAAGGGGAACATCAATTCAGGAACAGTAGCTGTGTTCAGTAGCCAAGCCAAGGTGAAAGAAGCACTCCACTTGCATTGCAGCACTGCGACATGTGGCTGGTTAGAGCAGCAGACAGCCGGTTTGGCACTCAAATGGGTTGGGAAGCCAGGATCAGAGACAGAAGCATGCTCACAGGCTTAGCCAGGGTCAACAATAGATGGACAGCCTGGTACTGAATCATAAGCAGAGCCAAAGTAAGAAACAAGCCGAGTCAGGAACAAACGACAACACAAAATCAGGATCCTAGATCATGTCAGGAGTAAGCCAGGTAAGCCGGGTAAGCAATAAAGGGAACACACTGGAATAACTCAGGACACAGGGAACAGCTGAAAGACAGTCATCACTTGAGCACATGCAGGAGCTTCCTTAAATAGTCTGTCTGGTGGCAACATGCACTGTGTGTGTAAGGATCTTCCAGATGACCTTGAAAAGTTCATAGTGATGTGTGCCCACCTGGATGTCCGATACCATGAAAAGTGTCATGAGAAGTCACAAATTCGCAAGCCACCTCAGCCAGTGTATCAGTTGGCTCCTAACTTCCAAATGTCACCTCACTCTGAACCTGAAACTTCTGCTGAGTCCATGACACCTGCAGAGCCCATGGATTTCAGCCTTCTCTACCTGGCTGAAACAAATAAGCAAAGGAGACGTTCCTTGGGTCTATGTCTTTATTGTGGACTGAGAGGACACATGTTGTCCACTTTTCCTACATGTCCAGTAAAAGCGAGGGCCTAACCCATGTTGAAGGAGCTGGGTTAGACCTTACAAATCCTTTTTCCAATTTGGTATTGGTATGTGTAACTGTTGTCCGATTTAGGCAGGGTATTCTATATATTTTTGTAAAAGTTTTAAAAAGTTTTGTTGTTATCATTATTATGGCCAAGAAATCATAAATTATGCCAGGGTATGTAAACTTATGAGCACAAATGTACACATATATATATATATATATATGTACATGTGTGCTCATAAGTTTACATACCCTGGCAGAATTCATGATTTCTTGGCCATTTTTCCAAGAATAATAATGATAACAACAAAACTTTTCTTTCACTCATGGTTAGTGTTTGGCTGAAGCCATTTATTATCAATCAACTGTGTTTACTCTTTTTTAAATCATAATGACAACAGAAACTACCCAAATGACCCTGATCAAAAGTTTACATATCCTGGTGATTTTGACATGGTAACATGCACACAAGCTGACACAAATGAGTTTGAATGGCTGTTAAAGATAACCATCCTCAACCTGTGATCTGTTTGCTTGTAATTAGTGTGTGTATAAAAGGTCAATGGGTTTCTGCACTCCTGACAGACCGTTGCATCTTTCATCCAGTGCTGCACTGACGTTTCTGGATTCTGAGTCATGGGGAAAGCAAAAGAATTGTCAAAGGATCTGCGGGAAAAGGTAGTTGAACTGTATAAAACAGGAAAGGGATATAAAAAGATATCCAAGGAATTGAGAAAGCCAATCAGCAGTGTTCAAACTCTAATCAAGAAGGGGAAAATTAGGGCTTCTGCTGAAACCAAACCACTGTCAGGTAAACCAACTAAAAATTCAGCCACAACTGCCAGGAAAATAGTTCAGAATGCAAATAAAAACCCACAAATAAATTCAGGTGAAATACAGGACTCTTTGAAAACATGTGGTGTGGCTGTTTCAAGATGCACAATAATGAGGCACTTGAAGAAAGATGGGCTGCATGATCGAGTCGCCAGAAGAAAGCCATTACTTTGCAAATGCCACAAAGTATCCCTCTTACAATACGCCAAACAGCACAGGGACAAGCCTAAAACCTTCTGGCACAAAGTCATTTGGAGTCATCATCAGACCAAAATTGAGCTTTTTTGCCACAACCATAAATGCTACATTTGGAGAGGAGTCAACAAGGCCTATGATGAAAGGTACACCATTCCTACTGTGAAACACGGAGGTGGATCACTGATGTTTTGGGGATGTGTGAGCTACAAAGGCACAGGACATTTGGTCAGAATTGATGGCAAGATGAATGCAGTATGCTATCAAAAAATACTGGAGGAAAATTTGCATTCATCAGCCTGGAAGCTGTGCATGGGATGTGCTTGGACATTCCAGCATGACAATGATCCTAAACACAAGGCCAAGTCAACCTGTCATTGACTACAGCAGAATAAAGTGAAGGTTCCGGAATGGCCATCTCATTCTCCTGACCTCAATATTATTGAGCCACTCTGGGAAGATCCAAAATGTGCAGTTCATGCAAGACAGCCTAAGAATTTACCGGAACTGGAGGCATTTTGCCAGTAAGAATAAAAAGCTTTACCATCTGAGAAGATAAAGAGCCTCATCCACAAATACAACAAAAGACTTCAAGCTGTCTTTATCGATGTTAAAGTGGGCAATACACGGTATTAAGAACTGGGGTATGTAAACTTTTGATTAGGGTCATTTGGACAGTTTCTGTTGTCGTTATGATTTAAAAAGAGTAAACATAGTTGATTGATAATAAATGGCTCCAGCCAAACACTAACCATGAGTGAAAGAAAAGCTTCTGTGCCTGTTCCTCACTCTACCTGAACTGTTCCTTTGTGACCCTAAAGTTAATCTTTGCTGTGCTCTATTGCAGCTTGCACCTCGCTGTGTCAAGATTGTTGCCCCATAATCTTGAATTTGTCCCTTACTTTGCCCTATTGCTACCCTGTGATCCTTCTACCTGATCCCTCACTGTGCCCAGATCATTAACCTGTAGATTTATCCTTTTAAACGCTTTGATTGTTGCACCCTTCAGTAAAGATTACCAAATAATACTGATGCGCTGCCACCTAATCAAAAAATGTGAAACCAATCACGCTAAATAATATAAAACAAAACACCTCAATGTGTTCCTGCATCAAAAACAGTATCTCAGAAAAGGAGGAAAGTTGTGTGGGGTATGCTTGGGATACATTTTAATGCGACATTAGAGTCTGTCAAGCTCCTCAGTTGTACAGTATATGAGTGCTACTCTGTTATCTTTACTTCATTTTAAAAAAATTTGCTACGCTATATTGGCAACTTTTTTCCTTTCCTGAGATACCATTTTTGGGGAATACTGTTTGTATGGAGAGATGCTCTATATTGGAATTATCATTATGTACACATTCAAATGCCATATGTAGCAACTCTGTGGGTATTGCTACAATCCTGTTACATAGTGCTACCAATTTGTTGGTATTTGTCCATAAGGGCATGTTTTGTTCTTGTTATTAGGTCATGTGTAGTGATAAGCAGAACACCCCCCCCCCCCTGGTTTGGTTTGCACCAGAACACAGCGAACAGGGGAAAAGTTTGTTAGAACATGCAAACTCCATTGCAGTCTATGGGACTCAAACATGAAAAATCAAAAGTCCTCATTTTAAAGTCTTAAATGCAAGTTATTGCCCAAAAAAAAGTGTATGGGAGTCTGGGTACTGCCCTGGGGGCATGTACCAATGCAAACATTTCTTTTAAAACAATCGTTTTTACAGCAGCAGTGATTTTTTTGATGCTTAAATTGAAACAATAAAAATGAAAAATTCCTTTAAATATCATGTCTGGTGGATCCCCTTAATGTGCCTGTAAAGTGGCGCATTTGTGCAATGTATGTAGCCTGCTGCAGCAATACTGACATTTCTAAAGGACAAAATGTAATTTAAACTTGTTGCCCCCCCCAAAAAACCATACCAGACCCTTATCCGAGCAAGCAGCCTGGGTGGACCGGATAAGGGGAAGAGATGAGCGAGCCCCCCCCCCCCCCCTCCTGAACCATACCAGGCCACTTGCCCTCAACATGGGAACCAGGTGTTAACCCTTTCTGTTAGGTGTAGAGGGTGTTTACTAACTATTAGGGGGATCGGCTTGTGGAATCAACGTAGAGACCTGTGATCCTAACTAAGAGGATCACAGGCGCTCTGTGTTCATTCCAAAGAGAATAACGGTCTACTGTGTTTACAACAGCAGACTGTCATTCTCTCTCCACAGGGAGCGATTGCGGGTGCCCGGTGGCAATCGCAGCCATCAGCCCCGTGGATCGGCTTCCCCACTGCCTAATGGGAGTGCACACACGCCCCCAGGAGCGCTCCTGCGAACCAACGTACCTATGCCTGTACCTATCGGTTCACGGAGCAGAGCCAGCCTGCTGCAGTATATCTGCGGCGAGCGGTCGGCAAGTGGTTAATAAAGCTTTTTCGAAGATATCACACAATGTAAGTGCTCTATCTCTTTGTTCTGTGGAGTGCTGTAAACATTTTATGTTATAATTTAACAGAACCCACAACATGCTTGCCAAGTAATCCTGAGTCAATTTTATGAATTTGTCATGTGTGCCCACCCCCCCCCCCCCCCCCGGAAAAAGAAAAGCCTGTCCTATCATGTTCTTGTTTGTATTCACGCTTTTTCTTGCTCTCAGTCTCACTCGTTCTCCCTTCTTCTCACTTTCCCTTGCTCACTG
Organism: Pelophylax lessonae; assembly: GCF_965119305.1. Lineage (NCBI taxonomy): Eukaryota > Metazoa > Chordata > Amphibia > Anura > Ranidae > Pelophylax > Pelophylax lessonae. Next base: position 114,508,443 of record NC_138777.1, read on the forward strand.
TCTAAGACTCTCCCCAGTCTCTCTTTATCTCACTCATTTGGCACTCTCCCTGTCTCTTTCACTCTCTTACTTTCTCTCTTGCTCATCCTCTCTCAGTTTTATGTATAAAATGCTTTTGTGAACTGTCCAGTCCTCCTCACACTCTAGGTTCAGACATGTTTTGTATAGCTTTAAATGACAAACTGACACAATGCAGATCTGTTTGACTCTTTAGATGAAAGTAGTTGACAGCATAAGTGACGCCAGGAGAATGTCGTCCGGTCGGCAATGGATGAGAAGGGGGTGCTTGAGTCCTGTAGAGAGGGGTATGGATGGAAAACAAACCCAACAGTGGCTAACAAGGGAGAATAAACAAAAACATACCACAAAGTGCGTGGACTTCTCTTTCTTCCACATGGGAAATACTTTTTCCATGACATCATTACCTGAGATGTAAGGAAAACTTGCTTGCAGACTATGAAGAGTGAGTACCCCCTGGAGGAGGCATTTTCCAACAGGGCATGTTGCAAGACCCTTGGGTACAATCAACGGTAGCGATGTGCAAAGCAGAGATCTCTGGTAAGGCTGTAGGTATAAAGAAAACAAAGCAGTATTACTTAAACATCAACCTGAACCATTTTACAAAATAGGGTAATGAAACAACTAGGTTTATAATTTGAGGCCTCAAAATTGGCTGGTGTTGACAATTAGACTATAAGGCAGTTATCACCAGTACATCGGCAGGGTTTGTCATATTTGGGCTTGTTAGCGTAGCGGGCCCTCTTTGGTGAGTCCCTTCTTGGGCTGCAGAGATCCCTGTTGCAGGGAGAGAGGGAGGGAGAAGCCATTAGCTGGGGTTCCGTAGGAATATGCAGATAGGCTTGAAGATAATTGGCAGCTTCCTCAGGGTGTAAAAAGGAGTTAGATTCACCTCCCTGGTCAGTGAAGCGAAGGACGGCTGGATAGGCCAGAGTGAACTTAACGTCTTTTTTAAATAATGCGGCACAGATGGGTTGGAAGGCAATGCACCTGCAGGAGACCTACTGGAAGTAATCCACGAAGAGAAGCAGTTTAATGGTCATCTAATTGAAGGGATTTGGTATTCCAGAAGGATTTTAGAATGGCCACTCTATCTGTGTAGTTGTGATAGCGGACAATGACGGGGCAGGGGGAGCCACGATCATTTGAAGGGGTCCCCAGACGATGTGCTCTTTCCACTACTCATGGCTTCACTATCCCCAGGACCTGAGGCAAATGTGTAGCACAGATATCCTGCAGCCAGCATTGAATATTTCAGGGAGACCTATGACCCTCAAATTGTTCCACAGGGAATGGTTCTCAAGATCATCCAGCTTGTCTAATATGTATTGCTGGGTTTGAGCGTGTTGTTGATCACTTGAATAGGGGGCTTGCACTTCGCCCTTCACATCCTTCGTCGTGCTCCAACTCTGATAGTCGTTTGGAGTGATCTCCCATCTCCTTCCAAAGCTGAGTGATACCTGTAGCCATAACCATATCTACTGCTGCTGTGATGGTTGGGGACAGAAGTGCAGCTGCAGCATGGGCCTTTTTATGATATTGATCATCCAGGGGGGCTATAGAGGCATTGGGCGGCTGCGGTGGTTTTGCGGCATTGCCCATATCTATGCTGTCAGCCATCTTGCCAGGCAATGAGGCTGAGGGAGCGGGCTCTGGATGGGAGGCTATAGCCATGACAGAGCCGTGGACCACAAACTGATCCATGCCACTGATCACAGGGGGTGAACAGGAGGGCAGGAGAGGTGGTGGGTGCCTGCGAGCAGCATGGAAAGGGCTTTGTAAGAGGATGAAACTGGAGCCGCCGTTATTCACTCCTTCCTGGTGTGGCACCAGAACTGGAAGTCTGTTTCTTCACTTTAAGAGGGCACGTTTTCCAAGGCTGCTTTCCAAGATTTAAGCCCCGTGTACACATGCACCGATTGTTGCCCGTAAATTTTCGGCCAACGTCCGATCGGCCGATTGTCGGCTTGTTAGTATGATGCTTCTGACAACCGACTGTGGCTTTTCAGCCGAACAAAATCTGGTGTGCATGCTATAAAATTTTTGTTGGCCGTCAGCAGAACGGCCGATTGTTCCTCAGTCAGTACAGATTTCGGCCGACAAAAATGTGATGATCAAGACTGGGCATTCTCAGAGAAGAAAAAACACACGAAAAGTAGACCAGAACATGACATCACTTCTGCAGTTGGTTGTTGTTGGCCGACAAAATTTGTGTGCAGTCTAGAGCACATTTCAACCAACACAACAACACTGGACAAAAGACGGCCGATCGGTCGGCCAACAATCGGTGCGTGTGTACGAGGCTTTAGATTAGGAATGGGAATGCTGCAAATCGACTGCATGCAAACACACTGCAAAATACGTTCCCATGGACAATACATTTAAAAGGCTAGAAATAAAACCTATGTGGCTCATGGCCAAACTTAAAAAAAAGCAATACAGTAAATACTAAAAAAAGACTGTTTAAAAAAAAAAAAATGAATATGTTAAAAAGGTAATCAAGGCCTAAAAAATTCAAACGAATTACAGGTTGCAAAAGAGACTAGGACAAACTCACCAAAATTCTTCAGATATATGAACAGTAAAAAGAGAGCGTGAAGGCCTTTTGTAAGATAATTAAGAGTTGGTGACTGCGAACAAAGAGAAGGAAAATTTAGTAAATACCTTCTTCAGCTTTGTGTATAAAAACTAAAATTGGGGGAGCTCAAGTCAATAATGGGGATAGTATTATAGTATTAACTAGGGCTTTTTTTTTCAGAGAAAAGGTGCAGGAACTCACCCTCCCCGCCTAACTCTCCGCCCCAACCACACCCAAAACCCGCCTCCAGTACTGTGGCACCAAATAACTGTAATAAGTTAAGGCTTAGATGTGTATATCACACAAGGCGCATGGTTCAGGCATGTGTAACACACAAAATACAGGGCTCAGGAGTTCGTAACACACAGGAGTTTTTATTGTGCAGTTTTGAGAAGTGAGTATCACACAGGGTGCAGAAAAAAACATCATCAAAAGGGATAGTACTTACATTTAATTTGTAGCGTCCCTTGTGCTCAGTAATTTTTTGCATAAAAATAGGTTATGCTCAGGCAGTGGTGTCTGGATGGAAAATTGCCGACATCCCTAACGTGAACTTGGAAAAAAAAAAGAAAATTCCCCTGGATGCGGGACTTTTAAGGCAATAGACCATCGACAAAGTAAAAGTATATGCACAAATGTAAAAATGTATAAATTTATTAAGGACATACAAAATTATAAATGACATACAATGATAAGAGATAATAAACATAACATGCAATATAGATACAGCACTGGAGAAACATGGAAGGCAAAAGCATATGTAATCTCCCAAACTATAGGCTGACGCATTTCGGGTGAAACCCTTTGTCCAAAGGTCAGTTGGGGTACAATTCTAAGTATGGATGGAAAGAACAAATTAGTTTAGTCTCATAATACAATACTTTAAACAGTGAGAGAATATACATTGCATTTGTTGTCTCGTGAGATATCTGAAATAATAGGAAATACATAGAAGTATGGATATGCACCGCTCGCTGAGTTTCCAGATGATTGTAACCGCATATAAAAAAAGCTACCACAGTTCAGAGAATCTGCAGTGCTAAATAGAGGCGCACCCGTCAGGGGAAGGCGATGAAAAAACCCCCAAACAAAAAAGGGGGGGGAGTAAGAGAACCAGCAAAAATTGGGTCAGGTAGAGGTCGTATTGTAGCTTGTGTGTTAGTTTTGTTATGTTCAGGCCCTCCGTGGCCTATCCCGCAAGGATCCCAAAGGGCAAATGGCAGGGCACAGAAGAATATCTAAATAAAAATAACAATGGGAAATGTTTTAGATAAGGGGAGTTAAGCATGTACTAAAATATGGGTGGGAGAGAAAGAGAAAGGAAGAGAAAAAAATATATATATCTGAAAGGCTCTGGAAGAGTATATATATATTTCAATTTGTAGTACCTGTTGAGGTTCCTAATTGGGGTACTGAGGTTGTAGAAAGAAGTTATTTTTCCGAGGAGTAGGGCCCTGTATATTTATCAGAAAGTAAGTTAATCCCCTGAGAGGATGTAAGAAAAAAAAAAAAAGGAAAAGTGAGTGTCCAAATCAAAACAGGGCGAGAGGGGGGAGAAAAGAAGGGAAAAAGGGGAAGGGGGTGAAAAAAGGGGGGAAGGGGAGGCAAAGAAAAGGGGGGGGAGGGAAAGGAATTGGAAGGAGAGGAGGAGGGAAGTGGGTGAGAGGGAGGGAGGTTGAAAAATGTGGATGAGAGAGCATGAAAGGCTGGGGGTGTATGTGCAATAGTGCTAGGCTGGGTGAAGAGAAGTGGTGGCAGAGAATAGTGACTGGGGGAGCGAGGAATGGGGAGCAAGGGAAAAGGAGAAGTAAGGAAAGAGAAAGAAGGGAGGGGAAGAGAAGAGGGAGGAGGGAAGTGGGAAAAAAAAGAAGAAAAGAAGGGAGAGGGAAAGAGAGGGGAGGGGAAGGGGAAAGAAAGGGGAAAAAATGTGGGGGAATCGGGGGGGGGGGGGGGGTTGGAGTGGGGGGTTGTGGGAAAGAGGGCAAAAAGAAATGAAAAAGTGACAAAACCTGATGAGAGCCAAGAACGTGAAGAAGCCCCCACCATGTGTGAAGGAGTGTAAAAAAGTGTAAGAACGGCGGGGTAATCCAATAGAGCCGGGGTGAGGAACCTTTTTTCTGCTAAGGGCCATTTGGGTATTTATAAAATCATTCGGGGGCCGGATAAAATTATCAACTTAAAAATGTGACTGTTATATTTGGTCAAACATTTAATTAACTCACCCTAATGTGATGGCTGCAACTGCTTCTCTTTGTTGAGGCGTGTGATGTTAGCTGGTATTGATGATGATGCTACTCGCAACTGGTTTTCCATGTTTGCGTCGGTCAGTCTGGAGCGAACTCGACTCTTTGTGGTGGTAAGTTTTGAAAAGAACTGCTGGTGGGTACAGCTGGCTGGTACTGCTGGTGGGTACAGCTGGCTCAGGCTGGTATGGCTGGCTTGTACTGTGCTGTGGGTACTGCTGGCTGGTACTGGTGTGGGTACTGCTGGCTCAGGCTGGTACTGCTGTAGGTACTGCTGACACAGGCTGGTACTGTGCTGTAGGTACTGCTGGCTTAGGCTGGTACTGTGCTGTTGGTACTGCTGGCTCAGACTGGTATTACTGGCTAGTATTGCTGTGGGCACTGCTGGCTCCGGCTGGTACTGTGCTGTAGGTACTGCTGTGGGTACTGCTGGCTGGTACTGTTGTGGGTACTGCTGACTCTGGCTGGTACTGCTGTGATTACTGCTGGCTCTGGCTGGTACTGCTGGCTCTGGCTGGTACTGCTGGTTTTGGCTGGTACTGCCTTGAGTACTGCTGATTCTGGCTGGTACTGCTGGTTCTGGCTGGTACTGCTGGTTCTGGCTGGTACTGCTGGCTTTGGCTGGTATTGCTGGCTCTGTCTGGTTCTGGCTGGTACTGCTGGTTCTGGCTGGTACTGCTTTGAGTACTGCTGGCTCTGGCTGGTACTGCTGTGTGTGCTGCTGGCGAGAAATGCTGACGCCGCGCTGGAGGAAGAGGCGATGTTTCCTGTATTGGTCACAGGCGGAGTGCATTTGATGTCACTCTGCTGTGCCTCACTCAGACTGTCAGAACAGAGCCGGAACCATACAGGAAGCATCGGCTCCATTCTGACAGATCAGCTGAGAGACTCAGCTGCATGGGGGGCCGGACCAAATTACTTCAAGGGCCGCATACGGCTCCCGGGCCTTAGGTTCCCCATCCCTGCAATAGAGGGTGAAAACTGAAACTGAAATGAGGTGATTAGAGAGCAGAGTCTATGTAGAACGTTGAAGAGGTAATAATATGTACCGACCTGAGCTGAGAGGGTAGGCCACGAAGGGTAATAGAGCTGGTGAGAAAGGCACATATGATATACTTAGAACCTGATCATACAGGACTCAGGAGTAGGGTAAAGTGGAGGAGAAGTCTCAAGAAGAGTACCTGGTGACTGAAGTGTCGGCGCGCTCTTCCCCCAGTGCGGCGAGACCCGACAGTCCTGTCCACGCCGGTTAAGAAGACGCCCACGCATGCACCGAAGGGGCCAATCAAGCGGGCGAATCCATAGAGCCAATAGGATCCCCCGAGTATGAAAATCGGACGGAGTCCTGCGCTCCAGGCACGCCGACGCACAAAGTCCTGTAGGGGAGAGCAGTCCGCATGGTGGCGCTCGATCATAAACAGAAAAGGAACAGGGGACAAGATAGGAAAAATCCTGTCCCCTGAGTGCGTTGGGGGGATAGGAGAGGGCAAACATGGCGGAGCAGGCAAAAAAGCCATAATGATGGACCGCAAATGCAATGTTTACAAAGGTCAGATGTTAGTGAAGAATCCAAATGGGTAATGAATACTTTGCAGAAACGGCATATAAATCCAATAGTAATATCATATATAAAAGTAGGAGACATAATTGACTAATTAAAACATCTTGCAAGCCCGACATTATAAACAGTAACAAAATCAGTTAAAAAAATAAAAATAAAACATTAAGACGACTTACAAATGAGGTTCCCGATGAATCACATGTAAATAGCAGATGCAAGGATGTCATTACGTGAATGGATCACGTTAAATGTCTGTCAAGACATTGTCATACCAAAAGGGGAGGAGGGGGGGGCCAATAAGGAGGGGTGGAAGATCATATGGTGTATTATTTGGATGCACATTATATTATTCAATCTAGTCAGTTGATCTTTAATGAAAGATCTATAAAGTCCCCTAAACTTCCTGCTTTTGTCTATGAGAGAAAAAAGATGGAAAAAAGAGATAGGAAAAGGCTAATGTGATTGTTTGTTGCATTGATGTATTTGATGGAACTTAGTGTATGTAATGTGCTACAGTCCATCTACCATACTGTAATTTAGTACCAAGAGTCTTTTATCAAATTGTATAGCATATATCCCAGCAGATACCACCAAGGCTATATAAAACATGTGGGTACAAAAAATGAGAAGGGTGAGTGTCACGGGGTAATTTGGCAGAGCCTGACGTAAGAGGAGTGGCTTACCGGGTAACTGGCGTGGCACAGGTTCACCAGAGGCGCGGAGTCTAAGTGTTTGCCGGTTTTCACCAGTGCCCCAGATGGTGGGGATGGACTTGGCTGCTTGCTAACACCAGGTCGCAGTCCTCCGGATTCCCTGGTGGAGCCAGGATCAGGTCCAGGACCAATAGCCGGTAGCGGATAAACAGATCAAGATCAGGCAGGAGAATAGTCAGGACAAGCCAAGGTCAAGGCGGGCAGTAGGTAATCAGAATTCAAAGACAAGCCGGGTCAGGTAAACAGGAACAGCAGAATATAAACAGGCACAGGATAAAGGAGAGCTGATGATAACACAGCAATTACCTGGAGTGACTGCTGTTTTTTTTTTGGCGCCAATTTAGTAGCCTCAAACTATTCTAAGGTAGCCTCGAACTTATTCCAAGGTAGCCTCTAACTATTCCAAGGTAGCCTCTGACTATTCCAAGGTAGCCTCTGACTATTCCAAGGTAACCTCGAACTACTGCAAGGTAGCCTCGAACTACTACAAGGTAGCCTCGAGCTATTGTAAGGTAGCCTCTAGCTATTCAAAGTGCCTCTTCGTACGTGCATGCGCATAGGCATTCGCCGGTTTGTGGCGCCAGTGCGCCTGCACAGGGTATTGATTCCCTGACATTGCCCCCCCCCTTAAGGGCAACCTCCGGGTGCCCAAAAGATTCCTTTTGTGGGGATGGTTTGCAGAAAAAATTTCGGATTAAGTCTTGGGCATTGAAATTCTGTACCGGTTCCCAGGAGTTCTCTTCGGGGCCGTAGCCCCTCCATTTAACCAAGTATTGTAACTGATTCCTCGTCTTCTGCAGTCTAGGATGGCCTCCACCTCAAATTTTTCGTCCCCATTGATGGTGACAGGAGCAGGTGGTTCCGAACTTCTACCTGGAAAGGAATCAGGTACTGCAGGTTTCAAAAGTGATACATGGAAGACTGGATGGATCTTGAGGGAATCGGGTAGAGTTAAGCCCCGTACACACGTACCGATTGTCGGCCGTAAATATTCGGCCGACGACCGATCGGCCGATTGTAGGCTTGTTAGTATGATGCTTCCGACAGCCGACAGCGCATTTTCGGCAGAACAGAATCTGTAGTGCAGGCATTAAAATTTTTGTTGGCCAACACCAGAACAGCCGATTGTTCGCCAGTCAGTACAGATTTTGACCGACAGACAGCAGATTAGCAAGATTGGGCATGCTCAGAAAAGAAAAAAGACAAGGAAAGTTAACCATCACATGACATCACTTCTGCAGTCGGCTGTTGTTGGCCGACAAAATTCGTGTGCAGTCTTTTGCAGTTTTCAACAGACACGACAGCCCTGGACAAAAGTTTGGCCGACGATCAGTACGTGTGTACGGGGCTTTACTGTAGTTCGTATGATACCTCACTTAATCTCCTCTTCACCGGGAACGGGCCAATAAACTTGGGTGCCAGTTTCTTGGAAGGGCATGTCAATCGGAGGTTGGTAGTGGCTAACCATACCAGGTTGCCAGGTTGAAGAACCAACTCACCCCTCCTCCTTTTGTCAAAGGCCTCTTTATTGGCGGTCTGAGCCCTGGTCATGGCATCCTGTAACAATTTGTTGTTCTCCTTAAGGAACTCCATGATATCCCGGACTGCTGCCACTGTAGGTTCAGGAACAAAGCAGGGCAAGAAGGATGGGTGAAACCTGTAGTTAGCATAGAATGGGGACTGACCTGTAGCCGAGTGTAACGGATCATTGTACCCCAGCTGGGCACATCCGTCGAAACTGTGTCTCCTGTCCTCCAAATGCACCCACAGCCTGCGGAGAAGCCATACCCAGCCCGTAACCCCTCAATCACGAGACAATCCACACAGGTGTTGAGGGTTAACCATGCAGAGCTTAAACTTTTTATTACATTCCAAACCATACAGTTACAAACAGCTAAGGGGCACTCCCCTTAGCCCTGCAAGGGGGGGGGGGATGAGACAAAGACCAACCAATGAGAACTGAACATTTGTACATTTGAACCAGGCAGTCTTAGTACACACCCCCTGCGGAGAGATGTCTCCAGCTCAGACAAGTGTCTGTGTCATGAATACACACCCTTAGACACAGGAACAGGAGGGGGGGGGGGGGATGGGCTGTAACATTACATTACATTAACACAATGCCATGAGTCCTGCCATCTTCCTTTGTTCTGAGGATGAATGAAGAGAAAATAAAATGCAATAAAAGGCCAATGTCCCAAACTCGTAGGAAAATGAAACAAAGGTGTTTACAATCCAGGGACATGGTGATCCGTCACACCGAGTGTTTAGCATTATTGTATGCGAACTCCGCTGACGGTAGTAACGAGACCCAGTCATCTTGAACAAAGGTGGTGAAACATCGGATATATTGCTTGAGGGTCTGGTTGGTCCTCTCAGTCTGCCCGTTAGTCTGGGGTTGGTATGCGGAGGACATTGACAACTTGATCTTCAATGAGTCACATAAAGCTCTCCAGAAGCGAGAAGTAAATTGAACACCTCTCTCCGACACAATGTCCATTGGAACCCCGTGGAGTCTTACATTCTCTTTGATGAAAACCTGCGCCGTCTCGAGCGCGGAGGGTGTGCCCTTCAGTGGTATGAAATGAGCCATTTTCGGCATACGGTCCACTACCACGAAGATTGCAGAATAACCGTCTGAAGGAGGAAGTTCCACAATGAAATCCATGGCAATCATCTTCCATGGTCTGTCAGGGACTGGTAGTGGTCTGAGCATGCCCCATGCCTTGTTTCGGGTTGTCTTGATTCGTGTGCAGATAGTACAGGAGGAGACATACTGCTTACAACATTTCTCTAAGTCGGGCCACCAAAATGTGCGCTGAACCAGATCTAGGGTCTTGTGGATCCCAAAATGGCCAGCCATCGGGTGGTCATGACAAAGTCCCAGGATGGACACCCGGGCACTTTCTGGAACAAAAATTTGATCTCTCCATAGCAATCCACTTTTGGGTATCAGTACAGTTCCAGGAGGATGGGGAGCATTTATTGTGGCTTGTCTCAGAGAGGTAAGAAGGTCAGACTGTAATAGCAGGAAATTACCTCTGGTCAAGATGATGTCAGGTTCAAGGATTTCTTTAGAACTTCGTACATTCGAGAGAGAGCATCGGGTTTCGTATTCTTGGAACCGGGTTGGTACGTTATATGAAATAAAAACTTGGAAAAAAAAAGTGCCCATCGTGCTTGGCGAGGTCTCAAGCGTTTGGCCGTCCTCAAATACTCCAGGCTCTTATGATCAGTGTAGATAAGTATGGGATGTGCCGCCCCTTCCAACAGGTACCTCCACTCCTCCAAGGCGGTCTTGATGGCAAGGAGTTTCCGGTCCCCTACATCATAGTTCCTCTCCGCAGGAGAAAGTTTACGGGAGAAGAAAGCCACCGGATAGATCAGGTCCTTGAGGCCTTGACGCTGGGAGATGACTGCTCCTACTGCGTTTTCCAAGGCGTCAACTTCGAGGATGTAAGGTAGGGCAGGATCCGGTGGGCTGAGGATAGGGGCAGAAGTGAACAGCTCCTTTAGAGTTGTAAATGCGACTTGAGCCTCGGGAGACCAGTGGAAACGGATACCCTGTTTGGTGAGCAGGGTAATAGGGGCGATGATAGAGGAAAACCCCTTGATAAATTTCCTGTAGAAATGTGTGAATCCTACGAAACGCTGAATCCCCTTCTTATCCACAGGTGCGGGTCAATCCAGGATGGCGGAGACCTTCTGAGGGTCCATTTTGGCCCCTTCAGAGGAGAAGACTAGACAGAGGAACTGGATATTCTGCTGTTCAAACTCGCATTTCTCAGGTTTTGCGTAGAGCCTGTGTAGCCGGAGTCGGTGGAGTACTCTTTTAATGTGTTCTCGGTGCTGGGCCAGGGAGGAAGAAAAGACCGGGATATCGTCCAAGTAGACAATCACAAAGATGTCCAGATAGTCTCTGAGGACATCATTGATGAAGTGCTGGAAGATGGCCGAGGCATTGCAGAGCCCGAAAGGCATTACCAAGTACTCATAATGACCGAATCGGGTACGGAATGCTGTCTTCCATTCGTCCCCCTCCCTGATACGGACCAAATTGTAGGCTCCCCGCAGGTCCAGTTTGGTAAATATAGCGGCGGTTCTTAATCTCTGGATGAGTTCAGGAATCAAGGGTAGGGGGTACCGGCTTTTGACCGTAATTTTATTTAATTCGCGGTAGTCCACACATGGCTGAAGTGAATGGTCTTTTTTCTCTACAAAAAAGATCCCAGCTCCTGCCGGAGAAGTAGAAGGTCAGATGAATCCCTTCTCTAGATTCTCCGTTACATAGTCCTTTAGGGTACCCAATTCCCATTCAAAGATACGTCTGAAAGGGATCTCAGCCCCCGGGAGCAACTCAATCGGACAATCATAGGGGCGGTGGGGGGTAGAGTCTCGGACCCTTGTTTACTGAAGACATCCAGATATTCGTGATGTGTAATGGGACAGAGGAATGTATCTCCTTATCAGTGTCCATACAAAGTAGAGTGCTAGGAGCACTATAGTGTACTGGCAGGCAATGATTCTGGCAGTAAGGGGACTGGAACTTGACATCTCCAGAAGTCCAATTTATTTGCGGGTTGTGCGCTTGTAACCAGGGTAACCCCAGAATAACGGGGAACAAGGGAGAAGAGATGGCATCCAGGCACAACAACTCCTTGTGACCTTCGAGGGTGACCACAGGCAATGGAGGGGTTTCTTGAGTTACTGGCCCAGACTTGATGTGGGACCCATCCGCTAGGAAGATGGAAAGTCCTTGCGACTTGGGTCGAAGTGGGATGTGTTGTTGTGCAGCAAAGGTGAGGTCAATGAAGCAGCTGCATGCCCCGGAATCAATTATAGCGGTGACCAGGATCAGGCTTTCTGGAAGCTGGAATGAGATAGAGAGAGCCAGGTGAGTGGTATTGTTGCCAGAAACTGGGTAACTTGAGGGAGATATAGAAAGAAACTTACGCATCTTCGATGGGCATGAGCGTACAAATTGTCCGGCTTCTCCGCAATACAGACACAGATTGTTTTGACGTCGCCATAAGCGTTCTTCTGCCGATAAGGAGGGACGCATGAGCCCAAGTTGCATCGGCTCTGAAGTATCCAATTCAGGAGTAACCGGAGCTGTGCTGCTGGGACGGGAACCAAAGGAGAAGGTGTGGACGGGATTAGGGACCCGTGGCATCGCATCATCCAGACTGGGCGGGTCTGCTGCGTGGACCTCTCTGCCCTGCATTCACAGAGCCGGCGGTCTATCTGTATGGCCAAGGTGATTAATGCCTCCAGGGTTTCAGGTATGCCCACTCGGGCCAGCTCATCCTTCAAACTTTCTGACAGACCCAGGCGGAACTGATGTCGCAAGGCTGCGTCGTTCCAGTGAGGATCCGTACTCCAACGCCTAAAGTCAGTGACGTAATCTTCCACGGCTCTACGGCCTTGTTGAAGTGCGGTGAGCGCGGTTTCTGCGGTAGCAATATGCTGCGGATCTTCATACAACTGCGCCATTGCATTAAAGAAAGCCGACATGGTGTCCAGCTGGTTACTGCGCTCTTCAAGCAGGCGGTGAGCCCAGGACTGAGGTTCACCTTGAAGCAGGGATATGATGAGCCCCACCTTGGTTGCTTCCAGGGAGAAGGTTCGGGGTTGCAGGGAGAAGTATAGCTCGCAGGCATTGCGGAATGCTCTGAACTTGCTCCGATCCCCAGAAAACCTTTCCGGCGTAGGGACCATTGGCTCAGGAGGCAGCATCACCACCGTTGGACCCGAGGGATGCCCAGAGGAAGCCATGGAAGCAGCAGAAGCTGTAGGATCAGTGGAGGAGGTTAGGGACTAAACACGACCCTCCAACTGGGTATAGCCCTCCTGCAGAGACTTAACGGCTTGGGTAAGGGCCGCGAGATTCTGGCAGATGTCGTCCATAGGAGAGGCTCCTCTAGCAGGCTCAGTCATGGCTGTGTTATACTGTCATGGGGTAATGTGGCAGAGCCTGATGTAAGAGGAGTGGCTTACCGGGTAACTGGCGTGGCACATGTTCACCAGAGGCAAGGAGTGTTAGCCGGTTTTCACCAGGGCCCCAGATGGTGGGGATGGACTTGGCTGCTTGCTAACACCAGGTCGCGGTCCCCCGGATTCCCTGGTGGAGCCAGGATCAGGTCCAGGACCAATAGCCGGTAGCGGATAAACAGATCAAGATCAGGCAGGAGAATAGTCAGGACAAGCCAAGGTCAACAGGTAATCAGAATCCAAAGACAAGCCGGGTCAGGTAAACAGGAACAGCAGAATATAAACAGGCACAGGATACAGGAGAGCTGATGATAACACAGCAATTACCTGGAGTGACTGCTGTGTTTAAATAGGTTTTGGCGCCAATTTAGTAGTCTCGAACTATTCTAAGGTAGCCTCGAACTTATTCCAGGGTAGCCTCTGACTATTCCAAGGTAGCCTCTGACTATTCCAAGGTAGCCTCGAACTACTACAAGGTAGCCTCAAGCTATTGTAAGGTAGCCTCTAGCTATTTAAGGTGCCTCTTCGTACGCGCATGCACATAGGCATTCGCCGGTTAGCGGCGCCAGTGCGCCTGCGCAGGGTATTGATTCCCTGACAGTGAGGGGAATCTCAAATATGTGTGTTGTAGTAGGAGTTTTAAGGTTCCCAACTTCCTGAGGAAAAACCCTCTAGGAATGGTTTAAAGCTGATGCTATCATTGAGGCCTGGTGGTATAGTGGCATGTAGGTAATCAATCCATTTGGATTCCCTTTGAAGAAGGGTCTTGTCCCAATCTCCTCTTCTGCTACTGGGGTGCACTCTGTCCAAAATTGTAAAGTGAATGTATGGAAAAATTCCATCGTGAATGTCACGGACATGTCTCCCAAGAGGGAGATCTGGGTTACACGTTCGCATATTGGAAATATGACGTTGAGCTCTTTTGATAAATTCCTGTTTCGTCTTGCCGATGTAAAAACACCCACAGGAGCAGAGGAGGAGATAGAAAACACCTATAGTCCTACAGTTGGCGTAATGTGTTGGTCTATATTGTTTCCCATTAGGTAATATAATATTATTGTTAGTGTTAATGTACCGACATAGATTACATCCCCCGCATCTAAAGGTGCCAGGTCTTTTGCAGGGGTCACATCTGTATTCACCTACAAACTCACTGGTGACTAGGTGATCTTTGAGGGATTGCGCCTTACGGTAGGTAATCTGCGGTCTGTCTGCAATGAAAGGGTTCAAGTTTGGATCTACTGTGAGGAGATGCCAGTATTTGTTAATGATTTTGTGTATCTGTTTGTGTTGTTTGGTATATTTAGTAATGATGCGTGTTTGATGAGGAGTTGGTATCTTAGAGTCGGATTCCTTTTTAGTTTTGAAGATAAGGTCTTGTCTGGTTGGTAGGGTCGCTCTACGGTATGCTTTTTTGAGGCACGAATGGGAGTAGCCACGTTGTAGAAGTCTATTTCTAAGGCCATCCGCTTCAGTTTTGAAAGAAGACTCATTAGAACAATTCCTGGGAAGACGCAGGTATTGGCCACACGGTATCGATCTAATTAGGGGTGTGGGATGAGAACTTGTAGCATGCAATATGGTGTTGGCTGCTGTAGGATTACAGAAAAGGGTAGTCGAGATATGGCCCTCATTGTACTTCTCGATTGTGACATCCAAGAAATGTATGCGGTGTATGTCATAGGTCATAGTAAAGTTTAAGTTGTAAGCATTAACGTTCATGCATTTAATGCAATTCAACAATGTTTCTTTAGTGCCCGTCCAAACCATCAGTACATCGTCAATGTAGCGATGCCAGGAAGGTATATGGCATGTGAATTGGGACAGATGTTCGTCTGACAAAAATTAATGCTCCCACTCCCCCAGGTACAGGTTGGCGTACGATGGGGCACAACAAGTCCCCATCGCAACGCCCTGTACCTGGAGGAACTGGGAGCCATCAAAAGAAAAGATGTTGTGCGTCAATATGTATTCTAAGGCCTGTAGGATGAAGTTGTGCATTTGTGGTGAGTCATGATTGGATTTTAGGAGGACTTGACTAACAGCCCGGATGCCCTGCTGGTGACCGTCCCTTGTGCTCAGTAATTTTTAGCATATAGCCCTGTGTACAGAGTTCAGGGGTCAGGAATATGTAACATAGAGTGTATCACACAGATTGCAGTGGTAAAGCATATGCAATATGCAGACCAGTATACAGAATGCAGGGCTCAGGAGTATGTATTGCAAAATCTATTGTACAGAGTACAGAATTCAGGAGTACCATCCCGAGGACTATAATATGTAACATACTGCCATGTAGTATATTTTCTTGGGCATTGAATTTGGTATGCTTTACTGTCCCTCAGCAAATTTACCTGGTCTTTCCCAAGCAAAAACCCCCCTTCCCTCAAGTATCTTACTGTAACGCTCCTGCGTTTTTATATGGTGTGGATTTTCAGCTGCAGAAATAGTTCCACGTCAGTAGCCATGTAAGAGATATGCTGAGATACCATTCCCAACCTCAATGACTCATCATGTGTGGAAGGTCTTATTTCAGCCAGTAAATACACACAATTAGCAAGCTGGTTCTTAGAGTGACTTTATGCATGTGGTAACACAATGATGAAGGTTGAGGGGAGGTGGTAGGTGATAGACACTTGAAGGTGAGACAGTAGCAGATGGATGCAGGAAGGTTTAGCAATGTTGTATGATAGCAGATGATAGAATAGCAGGTGGACATACAAAAGAGATCAACCCAGTGCAGAAAAGTAGCAGTAGTCTCAAGAGCTAGCAATCTAGTTTATGCAGATGTGATAAACAGTCTCTACTATGCAGAGCTAGATAGTGTAAGCTTAGTATAAGTTTATAGAGAATTCCCCTGCGGGGTACTTAGCACTATTAGCGATACAGCCGAAGGGTGGTTCAGGAGAGGCGGATGATCCAGTAGCGGGATACAGGGATCAGCGCAGCGAGATTCCGTCAGCGAAGTAAGCTTGCAAGCATGGAAGCTTCAAGCAAGGTTAGCATCCAGATAAGGGTGTTTGAACGAACACATGTGAGTGAGAACCGACGCCTTAAATAGCCATCTAGTCCGGCGCTGAGTGATGACAGCTCCAGTCTTAAAGGTGTATGCGCACCTTTCCTAAAGTAAATGGTAAGGCGCATACACTTGTGGAAAGTGTAATTTAGGGTACCAAAAGGTACCAGAACATTACACTTACCCCCCAAAGTAAGCTTTAAATCCTCACCTCTGCACACCTCTTTGCTTACCTCTGTGCCCCCCTTCCACAGCTCACCTCAGTAAACCTCATCCACAGCTCACCTCTTCTTTTCCCGGTCCACAGTTCCTCTCTGCACCCCCTATCTACAATTCACCTTGGCACCCCCCTCCACAATTCACTTTTGCCCCCCCCCCATCAACATCTCACTTCTGCACCCCTCCAACTACAGCTTACATCCCCAGTCCACAATTCACCTGTGCACCCTATCCACATTATCTCTGCCCCCTACTGCGCCCCCATCTAAAGTTTACCCCAATTCACAGCTCTCACCTTTGCCACCCCCCATGTTTCACCTATGCACCCCCAGCTTCCCCCACAGCTCTCACTCCTGTACAACCTGCCCCACCCTCCACAGCTCTTACGTTGCCTTCCGCTGCTCTCCCCTCTTCATAAAGCTCCCCCTTCTCAGTTATCCTTTCCCTCTCTGCACAAATTTCCACCCTCAGCTCTCCTCACAGCCCAAATCCCCCCCTCCTGCACACTTTCCTAGTTCTCCTCTCTGCACCAATTCCTCCCAGTTCTTCTCTCTTCACACGTATCCCCCAGCTCTCCTTTCTGCACACATCTCCCCCAGCTCTCCTCTCTACACACATCCCCCCAGGTCTGCTCTTTGCACACATCTCCCCCAGCTGTCCGTTCTGCACAAACACACCCCCCATCTCTCCTCTCTGCCCACATCCCCCCTCAGCTCTCCTCTCTGCACACATCCCCCCATTTCTCCTCTCTGCACCCCCCCAGTTCTCCTCTCTTCATACATCCACCTTAGCTCTCCTTTCTGCACACATCCCCCCAGTTCTCCTCTCTGCACACATCTCCCCAGTTCTCTTCTCTTCACACATCCACCTTAGCTCTCCTCTCTGCACACATAGCCTCTAGTTTTCCTCTCTGCACCCCCCCCCCCAGTTCTCCTCTCTGCACACATCCCCCCAGTTCTCCTCTCTGCACACATCCCCCCCAATTCTCCTCTCTTTACACATCCCCCAGTTCTCCTCTCTGCACACCTCCCCCAGTTCTCCTCTCTTCACATACCCATCTTGGCTCTCCTCTCTGCACACATCCCCCCAGTTCTCCTCTCTGCACACCCCCCCCCCCCCCAGTTCTCCTCTCTTCACACATCCACCTTAGCTTAGTTCTCCTTTCTGCACACATTCCCCCAATTTTCCTCTCTGCACACATACCCCCAGTTCTCCTCTCTGCTAACCCCCCACCCTTCAAAGTTATCTCTGCACAAATCTTTCCCCCAGCTCTCCACTTAGTACAAATCCCCCTCCCCTTTCACATTTCTCTCTACACAAATCCCCCCGGCTCTCCTCTCTGCTGACCTCCCTTTCACTGTTCTCCCTGCACAAATTCCTACCCACTCTCCTCTCAGGACATTTCCCCCTTCCCACACACTTTTACATTGAACTCCTCTATGCACAACTTCAGTCTCTGGAAATTCCTCACCTCTTCCGCCACCACTGGGCTTTGTTTTTTTTTTTTTTGTTAATTCAAGACAGTTCAGAGAGCTCTGCCTACTGTAGCACAGAACTGAGGAGGAGTTTCAGGGCTCCTTGGCTCCATGCTACAATGTCTCAGCAGCTGCAGTAAGCAGGGACGGAAGCTGCCTTTGGAATCTCTGCAGCTGTAGGTTGCAGTGCTGGGGGAAGAAACATTCAGGAGGGCTTGAGGGCAGCAGCCCTAGGTGCCCAGCACTAACACAGAAGCCAGTAGAGGAAGTGAGCTGTGCAGAAAACTTCCTCTTCTAGCTTCTGTGTTACATAACAGGTTGGAGAAGAGAGGGCTGCCAGAGGTTCCTGAACGCCGTTCCGGCAAGTTTCGGCTGAAAAAAGCCCTGGTATTAACAAAGCCATAAATGAACCACTATGGCTTACAATTAATTTATTCCAGAAACACAGAATAAAGGTAAATAAAGCATCTGAACCAGCTGGCATACACCCACATGCTTTAAAACAGTTAAGCTCTGGTATTTCAAAGTCACTGTTTCTAATTTTTAGGGACTCTTTAATGACTGGCATACTACCACTGGACTGGAGTAAGACCAATGTAGTGCCCATAATTATAAAGGGATCAAAGTCTTTGTCAAGTAACAAGAGACCAGTTAGTTTAGTAACAAGAGACCAGTTAGTTTAACCACTTTAAGAGGTTGTAAACCTCAAAAAAAACACCTGAAAGACAAACACATAATGAGCTAGTATGCATTGCATACTAGCTCATTATGAAATACTTACCTTAGAACGTGCCGTTCCTTCAGAGCCCTGTGCCGTGAATGTCGGCTCCCGCGCGCATGCGATCAGATGGCCGGATGCTGCTGTCAGGGTTATTTGGGGAAGTTAATTTCACAAATAGAAATGAAATGTCATATTTTGATCTGTATAGAATTAGCAATGACATCCATTTTTGTCAGGTTACTAAATGGTTAAAATTTCCTTTAACAAAAAGTGCCTATGCAGAAAAAGTGGCTATTCAACAGGTTTATCCCAGACAGGCTGTATAAATAAATAGTCTGTTGACTTTCTTTAAGATAAGGTCTAAGACAATATACCAAGGTAATCCTGTTTGTGTGGGATCATAAAATTAGTCAGCATTTACTAAAATCCTTAGTTAAGTATTTTCTATGCTTAGACCTATGTAAAACTAAAATTTACAGATATGTTATAATCTTATATGTAACATAATATTAACACTGAAATATATCTATATATATATATATATATATAACTAGCATACATAAATATGTGGGAAAGCGTTATACATTATAATGTTTCATATTTTGCTAACTTCTAACCTTACTGATTTGATGAATCATCTCTGTAAGTCAAAACAGGCTTCAGTAAACATTTGTAAATTGTAAGTCGTAGAAAGCACCATAAACTTTTCTGGCCTTGCCAGATGTTTAATTTAGAAGGTCTGGTTGTAAGCTATGGGTCAATATAAAGGTTCAAAGTTTATTTGAAGATAAATAATACTGTCATACTGAACCTAAGTGCAATGCAATACTGCCATTTTGCTGACTACGGTAATTGAAGTCTTGGGTTAAAAAGTAAAATCCAATATATTTTAAATAAGATATATTAAATATTAGAATAGTGTTACCAAGATTAATTCTTTATTCAGATACCTGTTGGATTAAATGGACATTTAGTAGATGAAAGCATGGTTACATTTTTGTTGTGTTATAATAGTCTTAAATGGAGAAATCTTTCTTTAATTTTAAAATACTGGTTGACCAAGAGGTGTCACCCTATGACATCACCAGTTAATGGTTAAGATGTTCTAGCCAATGATGATCATGTTACTCCCTCTGGGTTTAACTTATGGTAATTTTAATAGTTCTTTGTTCTTACCATATAAAAGCCCAGATGCGAGAGACACATGACACAACACATCTTGCCCAATATACATTACACTTACAACATACACACTACGAACAGCTAAGGCTCAGCAAAAGGAATTTAGTAAAGTTCTAATCTCCACTCCAAATAAAGGGAAGTGAGATAAGGAACCTCCTTGAGCAGGTGAAAGTAACCTCTATTGGGACACATTAGTTTAGAGAATGCAGCGTGAAACTGCAAAATGAAGTAGAACTGTGGCAGAAGTCTTATCAAGAAAGCTGTAATGAAAGTAAACATTTGTAAGAGCAATGTAAATGAATAATGCAATGAGTAGGAAGTGTTTGAGCAAGGAAAAATGTTTTCTAGCAAAAGTTGCTGAGTAACCAGCAGTTAAAAATTAAGTTGCTGAGTAACCAGCAGTGGAAATTAAAATAAAAATAAAAATGTAACAGTTCAAGTAAGAACAGGAACTCATTAGTAAATAAATAAGAGAGTTCCAAAAGGTTATGGTGTCCATACAAAAGGGTAATGCTTATCAGTCCTGCATTAAAAATTAAATATTTAAATAGACCCAGATATGACTCCCAGTCTGATGGTTATGACCCAGACAAGGGGGGAAGAGTCAGGCGAAGTCCATGTCCTACCCCGGCCATATTCCTAATATAGGAGGGCAGAAATTGGGCAGCCATGCATAAATAGGTATGAGTCATATCAAGGTCACTGCAAAAAGACGAGCACCCCTAAAAAGACACCATACACCTCCATAAAATGTTTAAAAAGAGTACTGTCCCGATTGTTGTTAAGAATGGGTCCTTAGACATTACTAATCATCTTGAGGCCTATGAAAACAGCCTTTCTGTGTTGTGCCTCAAGGATGTAATTTAAAAGTCGGCCCACACATAAAAAAAAAAAACCCTTACCGCTGCTAGAGCTGCTATCTATAATGTAAAATGTACACAGCACCAAAGCCCACTAAATTTTTAGCTGTACTCAAAAGTGCCTAACACCCTTGAAGGAGCCCGAGTACAACCAATTGGAATTTGAATCCCTGTGCTTTGAGGCATTGCTAGGTACATAAATAAAAAGTTTGGCAAGGGACTACAAGTTGAGGTGTCCACTGGAATGGTTGGTAAAAGAGAGAGACAATTTGTACTCCATCCAACAGACCAGTGAATACAAAGAAAGGCGTAAACCGGTCACCGAAATTGTGGCAGAAACACATCTTTCTCTTCAAACCCTCACTAAAAAAATAAATAAATAAATAAATAAAATGGAGCAAGATTTATACGGATACCTCAAGGAGGACACCGGACACCCCACCAATAAGGAGGGGGGAACAGAGGCCATTTTAGGATTTCCCTCCAAGGGGACAGGGCCCAAGGTTAAAAAGAATCTCTTGGGAGTATCCTTAAAGAGCCCAATTCACGCTTGAGGATGGAAATCCTCCCTATGCCCAATATCCTTAACAAAAAAGGGGACACCCACAAATAAATAGGGATTTGCCCCATCTTAGGGTTCCCCAAAATCCACGGGAAGACCCAAGAGACATTAACCACTTTAGCCCCAGCCCTATTTCGGACACTTTTTGTTCACAAGTTAAAACCAGTATTTTTTCCTAGAAAACTACTTAGAACCCCCAAACATTATATATATTTTTTTAGCAAAGACTCTGGAGAATAAAATGTCGGTCATTGCAAAATTTTTTGTCACGCGGTATTTGCGCAGCGGTCTTTAAAACGCCATTTTTTTGGAAAAAATTTGAAAAATCACATTTCACTGCATTTAAAAAATACTAAACAGTAAAGTTAGCCCATTTTTTTTGTATATTGTGAAAGATGATGTCACGCCGAGTAAATAGATACCAAACATGTTACGGTTTAAAATTGCGCCCCCCCGTGGGATGGCGACAAACTACGGTCAATAGAGATCTCAATCTGCGACGCTTTAAATTTATTTAACGGTTACCAGTTTAGAGTTAGAGTGTAGCTCTTTTTTTTTAATTATTGCCCACGCTCTGGCGATCGCGGCGATACCTCACATGTGTGGTTTGAACAGCGATTTCATTTGCGGCTCGACTTGCGTATACGTTTTTTTTTGTGCGCGAGCTAACGGTGACGGGGACGGCTAAATTTTTTTTTTTTTTTTTTTTTCCTATTTATTTTTTCTTTTTTTTTAAACTTTATTACAGGTTTTTAAAAAAAAAAAAATCTGATCACTTTTATTGCTGTCACAAGCAATGTAAACATCCCTGGTGACAGCAATATGTCGTGACAGGTACTCTTTATGGAGGGATCGAGGGTCTAAAAGACCCTGGACCCCTCCACTACACTTCCCTGTATGCAAAACGCCGAAAACGGCATTTTTGCATACAGCCGTTTTTCAAATCTGCCGCCTTTTGCAGCACAGTAACCCGGACGTGACGTCATGGACGCCGCCTCTGGGTTACGTCATCGGAGACCCGATCGATGCCGTTTCCGGCATTCATCGGGACTCCATCCAGCCGGCGGACGTGCCGGCTGGGTGCTCGGGGCTCCCGGTGGGACGGTAGCCCCGAGCAAAGCCGCGGAAGGCGGCGGGAGGGGGGGGACGTCCCCTCCCGCCCCCCCGGGTAACGATCGAGCGGCTCCCGAGCCGCATCGATCATTACCGACGGAAAGCCGACCGTCGGCTTCAAACAACGGTACCGGGATGATGCCTCTAGCTAGAGGCATCATCCCGGTATAACCCCGCAAAGTCTGATCACGTAGAGGTTACGTGACTGGTAGTAAAGTGGTTAAGGTCCAGATTCCACGCCAGAACCGAGCAAGCGGTTTTGATGGGGATCTGTCCCATCTGTCTGTACCCGAGAGACATAGGCAACGCAGTAGGCGGAGCCAATAATTCAATTCTGAAAAGGTTTTCAGTCGAGTAGATGCCAAGTTGGATCGGATGATCACTTGGTTCACTCAGGGCGCTGTAGCCCAGAAATAAAAGAATTCCTTTTTAGGAATTAAACCTGTGGCCAGCCAAATGCCACAAAATCTTTAAATGCCCAAGTGGCAGGAATCAGAGGGATACACTGAATAAAGGCATAGGAGACAGAGGTTCTAACACCATTTTATCCCCAGGTCACAGTATTAAGGATCCTGAAATCCATACCCGGGATCTTGGTTGTTAGAGATACTAACTACCCTCCTATTTTTCAGTGGTCACTTCATCCCTCTGACTCAAACAGGTCGCTCAAAGCGGGCACATTTTGAAAAATCGCCAATGACGGTGATACCGAGGAGGATCAAACCCTAATGACATAATGAAGTCAAGAGGTTAAAGGTTGTATACGGTAACCAATAAGGAATCCTCAATGTCAGGTAGTTTTGTTACCTACAATAAATTGCATTGATGCCCCAAAGGGGGAGATAATATATTTTTTCTCCTAAGTAGTAGGTAAATGCTAACAAAATATGTATCATTGTAAATTGTTCAATGTGTGGTATCCATGGCGATAAATACATCCCCATGTTAATGAGCCCCAGAAGTTAGTCTCACATTCCATGGTGGTCAGATAAAAGACTGATCCCACAATGGAATAAAGGAGAACTCCGAGAAAGCTTAGATTACCAACCTCACATTGAAACGTCAATTGATGAGAATATATATTCATACTGTATATTTCATCCAATAGAGGGAAGATTAACCTTCCATGCCAGGTCATTGATTGGTACAGACGATGATGTTAACCATAGACGCGGCAATCGGATGGGTCATCTTATTCCTTGGAGCCCAGCTCAGGACGGAACCCCTCGTTGAATCAAGTACCTCTTCAGGAATCATGCTGCGAGACGCCCAAGATTCTTGTTGACGGAGAGGAAGATTTGTTTTAAAAGATCTTTGTGCATTTGATCCGAGGATATCCACTAAGAGGAATTGCACTACCTCCTGTTTTCAGTTGAAGGAGATATGAGAATGATGCATTGCACATGTGAGCTAAACTCAGTCTGGGTGTATGACACTCTAGTCCATGCTGAGACCATTCATTGTTCAATCCACGTTCAAAGAGATTTCTCGGATTCCTATTTGCCAACGTTGTTTTACTGCGTTTTGAATGGTAATTGCCAATACCATCGCAGTAGTTAATTTCTATATCTACCAAAACTTTGCAAGCTGAAGTTGGAGATTTCAAGAAAATTTGAGTTTCTTTACTAAGAGATCGAAATTCAAAAGACTAACAAGGAACAGTTGTGACATAGCTGACAATAGCAAAGTCGCTACGAACTGACACTTGGAACTGCTTTTTCATTTTCATCGCTTTGCTTGAAAGTTATAATGAACAATCCCCAATATGAACTACTCTCTTAGAAAAGAGGAAGGACATTTTTCTTTTTCCTGAAAATTAAACTTCCTCCCAGTTAGTTAAGGTTGATCACCAAACTACTGGGAGGAAGGGGGGGATATGTCAGGGTTATTTGGGGAAGTTAATTTCACAAATAGAAATGAAATGTCATATTTTGATCTGTATAGAATTAGCAATGACATCCATTTTTGTCAGGTTACTAAATGGTTAAAATTTCCTTTAACAAAAAGTGCCTATGCAGAAAAAGTGGCTATTCAACAGGTTTATCCCAGACAGGCTGTATAAATAAATAGTCTGTTGACTTTCTTTAAGATAAGATCTAAGACAATATACCAAGGTAATCCTGTTTGTGTGGGATCATAAAATTAGTCAGCATTTACTATGGAGAAATCTTTATTTAATTTTAAAATACTGGTTGACCAAGAGGTGTCACCCTATGACATCACCAGTTAATGGTTAAGATGTTCTAGCCAATGATGATCATGTTACTCCCTCTGGGTTTAACTTATGGTAATTTTAATAGTTCTTTGTTCTTACCATATAAAAGCCCAGATGCGAGAGACACATGACACAACACATCTTGCCCAATATACATTACACTTACAACATACACACTACGAACAATATGCACAGACTCATCTACACAGACTTCCTTTCAATCTGCCATGTATCTGAACCTGTGAGGGACGCCAAACAAAGCTCCTCCCTAATTGGCCACCATCTTGGAAATGCAGCCATCTTAAGGAACCTGGTAACTACTATTCTAAGCTAGCGGCCATTTAAATATGGTAAATATGCCTTGCCGTTTATTTATTATCCAATATTGTTTATGTACTGCCTTAAATGTTTTACATTTCATATTCAAGGGTAACGAGAGTACAATCCCAGCCGTATAAACCATATGTAGATTTTTCTCTAAAGAGATGATTTTTGTTTTTATAACATTTTTATTAATATCAGATTAAGCGCATTAATTGCGATTTTAAGTCTTCCGTTTTGCATGGCTTATTCTCACTTCATCTGCAGTGAGGTGATTATCAGGTTTTGCATTGCGCAGACAATTGTGGTCTGATTGTATAGTATACTTAAATATGGTTTTTACTACATCTGGGGAAATGGTAATCTTGCTTTCGTTTCACTTTCACTTTGTTTTAGTTTCACTTTCATTATTGAGCTACACCAATCACATTGCATTTATTATTTGAAGTTTGTATTTTTGTGAAGTTATATCTTTTTGTGTCATCTCTAGGGTTGAGCGGACACCTAGATGTCCGTGTTCGACGGGTTCGGCCGAACTTTAAAAAAAAGTCCGGGTCCGTGTCCCGGACTTTTACCGAACTTTTCCCGGACACCGAACCCCATTGAAGTCAATGGGGACCCGAACTTTAAGGCACTAAAATGGCTCTAAAACACCAAAGGAAAGGGCTAGAGTGCTGCAAATGGCAGCAAAACGTAATTAAGAGCATGGCAAGTGCTCTGCAAACAAATGTGGATAGGGAAATAACTTAAAACAACAAAAAAAAACAGAAAAATAAAACAATGTTCTTCTTCATCTCTGAAGGACGAGGCCCATATGGAGTAGGAGGGAGGTTGAGGTGGTGGTGGATGTGGCGGTGACATAGGCGTGCGCACAGGGTGTGCTGGGTTTGCCTGGGCACACCCTAATCACCTAGGGCACATAGCATTGCCAGTGAGGAGATGGGAAAGATCTCCCTGGGACCTGCTCTGCTCTATTTCTCCTTGCCTACAGGTACATGGCCCCGATACATTACTCTCCCTGCTGGCAAACACATGCATGTGTATTTCAACTTTGGGCGGCACACCTTAATGCAATAGGCTGCGCACACCTATGGGCGGTGTAGGTGGAAGCGGCGGTGGAGGACGACCAGGGCCGGATTAACAGCATCATGGGCTTGGTGCTGAGGATTTTGAAGGGCCTTAAGGGCCGTGCCTTGCCATGCACCCAGAGGAGGAAGGGTGCAGCCATGCATGCCTAATTCAACATGGGATGCTGTCTCTGAAGCCCATAAACACATCCATGCATCGCCAACTGTCCCTCCTTGTCCGGCCTTCACGCTGTGTGGGGAGGTTCTGAGGGTGCTGCCTGGGGAAGCGAGCATAGAAGCCAGACTTCTGTGTTTACAAGTGACAGAAGAGCGGTAACAGTGAATATGGCCAACCCGGGGCCTATATAAAAGGTAGGGGCCTGGAGCTGCAGCTCCAATAGCCCCTACATTAATCTGGCCCTGAGGAGGAGGACGAGGTAGCCAACACTGCTTCTTTTCAAAAATTTTAAATGAGGGTACACCCCAAAAGAGTGAGAAAGAGCAAAAATGGAACAATGGGTGGGTAAGGTCGGTATCCATTGCTATTCTGCATAAGGTACGGAAAAGTCCCGTGGGATCCATGCCTGGTTCATTTTAATGAACGTGAGCTTGTCCACATTGTCTCTGGACAGGCGGCTGCGCTTGTCTGTTATAACGCCCCCAGCCGTGCTAAATACCCGTTCAGATAATACACTGGCTGCAGGGCACGCCAGCACCTCCAAGGCGTAAAGGGCAAGCTCAGGCCATGTGCCCAATTTGGAGACCCAGAAGTTGAAGGGGGCAGACCCGTCATTCACTACATGTAGGCGTGTGCACACATACTGCTCCACCATGTTGGTAAAATGCTGCCTCCTGCTAAGACGTTCCATCTGAGCTGCTGGTGCTGCTGTTTGTTGTGGCGTGCTGACAAAGCTTTTCCACATTTCGGCCATGCTAACCCTGCCTTCTGAGGTGCTGGCGGTGCCCTGGTTGCGTTGGCGACCTCCTCCTCCTCCTCCTCTGCCTTGTGCTTCCACTGTGGCCCCGCTGTCAGATGGGAATGCCAGCAGCATGGCGTCTACCAGCGTGCGCTTGTACTCGCGCATCTTGCGATCGCGCTCCAGTGAGTGAATTAAGGACGGTACGTTGTCCTTGTAACGGGGATCCAGCAGCGTGGCCACCCAGTAATCAGCACAAGTTAGAATGTGGGCAACTCGGCGGTCGTTGTGGAGACACTGCAGCATGTAATCGCTCATGTGTGCCAGGCTGCCCAGAGGCAACGAAAGGCTGTCCTCTGTGGGAGGTGTATCGTCCGTGTCCTCTGTATCCCCCCAGCCACGCACCAGTGATGGCCATGAGCTGGCCTGGGTGCCACCCTGCTGTGAACATGGTTCCATCTCCTCCTCCAGCTCCTCCTCCTCCTCATCCTCCTCATCCTCCAGAACTGTGCCCCTGCTGGACAATTGCGTCCCTGGCGTTTGCGTGTGCAGGAACCCACCCTCGGAGCCCCTTGCGAATGACTGCCCTGAAAGCCTTGGAAATGTTACCTCTTCATCCTCCTCCTCCTCCTCATCCTGTGCCACATCCTCTTCCATCATCGCCCGAATTGTTTTTTCAAGGAGGCATAGAAGTGGGATAGTTAAGCTGAGAACGGCGTCATTGCCACTGGCCATGTTGGTGGAGTACTCAAAACAGCGCAACAAGGCACACAGGTCTCGCATGGAGGCCCAGTTATTGGTGGTGAAGTGGTGCTGTTCCGCAGAGCGACTCACGCGTGCGTGCTGCAGCTGAAACTCCACTATGGCCTGCTGCTGCTCGCACAGTCTTTCCAGCATGTGCAAGGTGGAGTTCCACCTTGTGGGCACGTCACATATGAGGCGGTGAGCGGGAAGGCCGAAGTTACGCTGCAGCGCTGCCAGGCGAGCAGCAGCAGGGTGAGAACGCCGAAAGTGCGCACAAACGGCCCGCACTTTCTGCAGCAGCTCTGACATATCGGGGTAGTTTTTAAGGAACCTCTGCACCACCAAATTCAGCACATGCGCCAGGCAAGGGATGTGCGTCAAACCGGCTAGGCCCAGAGCTGCTATGAGATTTCGCCCGTTATCGCACACCACCAGGCCGGGCTTGAGGCTCGCTGGCAGCAACCACTCATTTGTCTGCTGTTCCATGCTCCTCCACAACTCCTGCGCGGTGTGTGGTTTGTCCCCCAAACAGGCAAGTTTTAAAACTGCCTGCTGTCGTTTACCCCTGGCCGTGCTGAAGTTGGTGGTGAAGGTGTTACGCTGTCCGGATGAGGAGGCGGTAGAGGATGAGGAAGCGGAGTAGGAGGAGTTAGGAACAGGAGGCAAACTGAAGCGCCCTGCAATCCTCGGTGGTGGAAGGACATGCACCAAATTGCTATCCGCCTCAGGCCCATCCGCCACTGCATTTACCCAGTGTGCCGTTAGGGAGATATAACGCCCCTGACCGTGCTTACTGGTCCACGTATCCGTAGTTAGGTGGACCTTGGCACAGATGGCGTTGCGCAGTGCACACCTGATATTTTCCCCCACTTGGTTGTGCAGGGAAGGGATGGCTTGCCTGGAAAAGTAGTGGCGGCTGGGCACGACGTACTGTGGGACAGCCACCGACATAAGGTTTTTAAAACTGTGCGTCTCCACCAGACGGAATGACAGCATTTCAAAGGCCAATAATTTTGAAATGCTGGCATTCAGGGCCAGGGATCGTGGGTGGGTAGGGGGGTACTTCCTCTTCCTCTCAAGTGTTTGGGAGATGGAAAGCTGAACGCTTCCACGGGACATTGTGGAGATGGTTGTTGGTGACCCAGGTGGTGGTGTTGCTGACAGATCGTCTGTTTGCGGGGTGGCAGGTGCCGGTATCACTACAGATGTGGCTGGAGCGGCCGAGACTGCAGCAGAAGAGGAAGCAGGATGAGCCAGAGACGTTTCTTGGTTTTGAAGGTGTGTACTCCACTGCAGCTCGTGCTTTGCACTTAGATGCCTGATCATGCAGGTTGTGCTCAGGTTGAGAAGGTTTATGCCTCGCTTCAAGCTCTGATTGCACAGGGTGCAAACCACTCGTGTCCTGTCATCAGCACATTTTCTAAAGAACTTCCACGCTAGAGAACTCCTTTGAGCTGACTTTGGTGCGCTCGTTCCCTTGCTGCGTTGGGCAGTAGCGGGCGTAGTGTCTAGGGCACGGCCGCTCCGCTTCTGCACCCTGCTCCCTCTTCTGCTGTGCTGGTGGCTCTGTGCGACCACCGCCTCTTCCTCCAAACTACTCAGGTCACCTGCATGACGTTCATTCCATGTGGGGTCGAGGACCTCATCGTCCTCCACATCATCTTCCACCCAGTCTTCACCCCTGCCCTCCTTGTCGGTCTCCACAATGCTGAACGCCGCAGCAGTTGGCACCTGCGTTTCGTCATCATCGGAGACGTGCTGCGATGATCCTTGCATGTACTCATCTTGAGAAATAAGTGGTTGGGCATCGCTGCACTCAATCTCTTCCACTTCTGGGGCAGGGCTAGGTGGATGGCCCTGGGAAACCCTGCTGACAGAGTCCTCAAAAAGAATAAGAGACTGCTGTATGGCTTGGGGCTCAGACTGCTGGCCTGATTTGCAAGGGGGTGAGGTGAAAGACGGTTGGACATTGGCTGCAGGTGCCAACTCTGACCTTTCTGCAGTAGACTGGGTGGGAGACAATGTGAAGGAACTGGAGGCACTGTCAGCAGCAAACCAATCTACTATCGCCTCAACTTGTTCTGGCCTCATCACTTCTAGGGGCGTTTGATGCCCTACCAAATACTGATGCAGGTTCTGTCGCCTACTCACACTTGAGGAAGGTGTTTCACTTGTGCGTGTAGCTGGCACAGATCGACCACGTCCTCTCCTTGCAACAGGAGCTCTACCAGCAGCACCACGACCCAGGCCACGGCCCTTATTTGACGGTCTCCTCATATTTCTGTAATTTAAGATCTTGCCCTAGAAAGGTTTTTATTGAATAGCGGAATAGGAAATATGATCCAAAAAAGTGTATGTATCTCGCACGTACAAAACCACACTAGGCCCCAATTACTATTGTTTCTACCCCTAAAAGGATGGATGAGGAGTAGGAGGAGTATGGAACAGACAGCACCCTCAAATCTTCAGAAGTATGAGATGAACCCCAAAAACTTGGAAAGGTGGATCTCACACGTACCGACACAGACTATCCCGCAATTCAATTGATCCTCAAAGGTTTTTATTGAATAGCGGAATAGGAAATATGATCAAAAAAAGTGTATGTATCTCGCACGTACACAACCACACTAGGCCCCAATTACTATTGTTTGTACCCCTAAAAGGATGGATGAGGAGTAGGAGGAGGAGTATGGAACAGGCAGCACCCTCAAATCTTCAGAAGTATGAGATGAACCCCAAAAACTTGGAAAGGTGGATCTCACACGTACCGACACAGACTATCCCGCAATTCAATTGATCCTCAAAGGTTTTTATTGAATAGCGGAATAGGAAATATGATCAAAAAAAGTGTATGTATCTCGCACGTACACAACCACACTAGGCCCCAATTACTATTGTTTGTACCCCTAAAAGGATGGTTGAGCAGTAGGAGCAGGAGTATGGAACAGGCAGCACCCTCAAATCTTCAGAAGTATGAGATGAACCCCAACAACTTGGAAAGGTGGATCTCACACGTACCGACACAGACTATCTCGCAATTGAATTGATCCCCAAAGGTTTTAATTGAATAGCGTAATAGAAAATATGATCAAAAAGAAAGTGTATGTATCTCGCACGTACACCACCACACTAGGCCCCAACTACTATTGTTTGTACCCCTAAAAGGATGGTTGAGCAGTAGGAGGAGGAGTATGGAACAGGCAGCACCCTCAAATCTTCAGAAGTATGAGATGAACCCCAAAAACTTGGAAAGGTGGATCTCTCTCACACGTACCAACACAGACTATCCCCCAATTTAACTGATCCCCAAAGGTTTTTGATTAAATAGCGGAATAGAAAATATGATCCAAAAAAAGTGTATGTATATCACACGTACACAACCACACTAGGCCCCAATTACTATTGTTTGTACCCCTAAAAGGCTAGATGAGGAGTAGGGGGGGTATGGAACAGGCAGCACCCTCAAACCTTCAGAAGTATGAGATGAACCCCAACAACTTGGAAAGGTGGATCTCTCTCACACGTACCAACACAGACTATCCCCCAATTTAACTGATCCCCAAAGGTTTTTGATTAAATAGCGGAATAGAAAATATGATCCAAAAAAAGTGTATGTATATCACACGTACACAACCACACTGGGCCCCAATTACTATTGTTTGTACCCCTAAAAGGCTAGATGAGGAGTAGGGGGAGTATGGAACAGGCAGCACCCTCAAACCTTCAGAAGTATGAGATGAACCCCAAAAACTTGGAAAGGTGGATCTCTCTCACACGTACCAACACAGACTATCCCCCAATTTAACTGATCCCCAAAGGTTTTTGATTAAATAGCGGAATAGAAAATATGATCCAAAAAAAGTGTATGTATATCACACGTACACAACCACACTAGGCCCCAATTACTATTGTTTGTACCCCTAAAAGGCTAGATGAGGAGTAGGGGGGGTATGGAACAGGCAGCACCCTCAAACCTTCAGAAGTATGAGATGAACCCCAACAACTTGGAAAGGTGGATCTCTCTCACACGTACCAACACAGACTATCCCCCAATTTAACTGATCCCCAAAGGTTTTTGATTAAATAGCGGAATAGAAAATATGATCCAAAAAAAGTGTATGTATATCACACGTACACAACCACACTAGGCCCCAATTACTATTGTTTGTACCCCTAAAAGGCTAGGAGTAGGGGGAGTATGGAACAGGCAGCACCCTCAAACCTTCAGAAGTATGAGATGAACCCCAACAACTTGGAAAGGTGGATCTCTCTCACACGTACCAACACAGACTATCCCCCAATTTAACTGATCCCCAAAGGTTTTTGATTAAATAGCGGAATAGAAAATATGATCCAAATAAAGTGTATGTATATCACACGTACACAACCACACTAGGCCCCAATTACTATTGTTTGTACCCCTAAAAGGCTAGATGAGGAGTAGGGGGGGTATGGAACAGGCAGCACCCTCAAACCTTCAGAAGTATGAGATGAACCCCAACAACTTGGAAAGGTGGATCTCTCTCACACGTACCAACACAGACTATCCCCCAATTTAACTGATCCCCAAAGGTTTTTGATTAAATAGCGGAATAGAAAATATGATCCAAAAAAAGTGTATGTATATCACACGTACACAACCACACTGGGCCCCAATTACTATTGTTTGTACCCCTAAAAGGCTAGATGAGGAGTAGGGGGAGTATGGAACAGGCAGCACCCTCAAACCTTCAGAAGTATGAGATGAACCCCAACAACTTGGAAAGGTGGATCTCTCTCACACGTACCAACACAGACTATCCCCCAATTTAACTGATCCCCAAAGGTTTTTGATTAAATAGCGGAATAGAAAATATGATCCAAAAAAAGTGTATGTATATCACACGTACACAACCACACTAGGCCCCAATTACTATTGTTTGTACCCCTAAAAGGCTAGATGAGGAGTAGGGGGGGTATGGAACAGGCAGCACCCTCAAATCTTCAGAAGTATGAGATGAACCCCAAAAACTTGGAAAGGTGGATCTCTCTCACACGTACCAACACAGACTATCCCCCAATTTAACTGATCCCCAAAGGTTTTTGATTAAATAGCGGAATAGAAAATATGATCCAAAAAAAGTGTATGTATATCACACGTACACAACCACACTAGGCCCCAATTACTATTGTTTGTACCCCTAAAAGGCTAGATGAGGAGTAGGGGGGGTATGGAACAGGCAGCACCCTCAAACCTTCAGAAGTATGAGATGAACCCCAACAACTTGGAAAGGTGGATCTCTCTCACACGTACCAACACAGACTATCCCCCAATTTAACTGATCCCCAAAGGTTTTTGATTAAATAGCGGAATAGAAAATATGATCCAAAAAAAGTGTATGTATATCACACGTACACAACCACACTGGGCCCCAATTACTATTGTTTGTACCCCTAAAAGGCTAGATGAGGAGTAGGGGGAGTATGGAACAGGCAGCACCCTCAAACCTTCAGAAGTATGAGATGAACCCCAACAACTTGGAAAGGTGGATCTCTCTCACACGTACCAACACAGACTATCCCCCAATTTAACTGATCCCCAAAGGTTTTTGATTAAATAGCGGAATAGAAAATATGATCCAAAAAAAGTGTATGTATATCACACGTACACAACCACACTAGGCCCCAATTACTATTGTTTGTACCCCTAAAAGGCTAGATGAGGAGTAGGGGGGGTATGGAACAGGCAGCACCCTCAAATCTTCAGAAGTATGAGATGAACCCCAAAAACTTGGAAAGGTGGATCTCTCTCACACGTACCAACACAGACTATCCCCCAATTTAACTGATCCCCAAAGGTTTTTGATTAAATAGCGGAATAGAAAATATGATCCAAAAAAAGTGTATGTATATCACACGTACACAACCACACTAGGCCCCAATTACTATTGTTTGTACCCCTAAAAGGCTAGATGAGGAGTAGGGGGGGTATGGAACAGGCAGCACCCTCAAACCTTCAGAAGTATGAGATGAACCCCAACAACTTGGAAAGGTGGATCTCTCTCACACGTACCAACACAGACTATCCCCCAATTTAACTGATCCCCAAAGGTTTTTGATTAAATAGCGGAATAGAAAATATGATCCAAAAAAAGTGTATGTATATCACACGTACACAACCACACTGGGCCCCAATTACTATTGTTTGTACCCCTAAAAGGCTAGATGAGGAGTAGGGGGAGTATGGAACAGGCAGCACCCTCAAAC
Organism: Pelophylax lessonae; assembly: GCF_965119305.1. Classification (NCBI taxonomy): domain Eukaryota; kingdom Metazoa; phylum Chordata; class Amphibia; order Anura; family Ranidae; genus Pelophylax; species Pelophylax lessonae. The sequence goes on from NC_138777.1 coordinate 114,542,205, forward strand.
CTTCAGAAGTATGAGATGAACCCCAACAACTTGGAAAGGTGGATCTCTCTCACACGTACCAACACAGACTATCCCCCAATTTAACTGATCCCCAAAGGTTTTTGATTAAATAGCGGAATAGAAAATATGATCCAAAAAAAGTGTATGTATATCACACGTACACAACCACACTAGGCCCCAATTACTATTGTTTGTACCCCTAAAAGGCTAGATGAGGAGTAGGGGGGGTATGGAACAGGCAGCACCCTCAAATCTTCAGAAGTATGAGATGAACCCCAAAAACTTGGAAAGGTGGATCTCTCTCACACGTACCAACACAGACTATCCCCCAATTTAACTGATCCCCAAAGGTTTTTGATTAAATAGCGGAATAGAAAATATGATCCAAAAAAAGTGTATGTATATCACACGTACACAACCACACTAGGCCCCAATTACTATTGTTTGTACCCCTAAAAGGCTAGATGAGGAGTAGGGGGGGTATGGAACAGGCAGCACCCTCAAACCTTCAGAAGTATGAGATGAACCCCAACAACTTGGAAAGGTGGATCTCTCTCACACGTACCAACACAGACTATCCCCCAATTTAACTGATCCCCAAAGGTTTTTGATTAAATAGCGGAATAGAAAATATGATCCAAAAAAAGTGTATGTATATCACACGTACACAACCACACTAGGCCCCAATTACTATTGTTTGTACCCCTAAAAGGCTAGGAGTAGGGGGAGTATGGAACAGGCAGCACCCTCAAACCTTCAGAAGTATGAGATGAACCCCAACAACTTGGAAAGGTGGATCTCTCTCACACGTACCAACACAGACTATCCCCCAATTTAACTGATCCCCAAAGGTTTTTGATTAAATAGCGGAATAGAAAATATGATCCAAAAAAAGTGTATGTATATCACACGTACACAACCACACTAGGCCCCAATTACTATTGTTTGTACCCCTAAAAGGCTAGATGAGGAGTAGGGGGGGTATGGAACAGGCAGCACCCTCAAACCTTCAGAAGTATGAGATGAACCCCAACAACTTGGAAAGGTGGATCTCTCTCACACGTACCAACACAGACTATCCCCCAATTTAACTGATCCCCAAAGGTTTTTGATTAAATAGCGGAATAGAAAATATGATCCAAAAAAAGTGTATGTATATCACACGTACACAACCACACTAGGCCCCAATTACTATTGTTTGTACCCCTAAAAGGCTAGATGAGGAGTAGGGGGGGTATGGAACAGGCAGCACCCTCAAACCTTCAGAAGTATGAGATGAACCCCAACAACTTGGAAAGGTGGATCTCTCTCACACGTACCAACACAGACTATCCCCCAATTTAACTGATCCCCAAAGGTTTTTGATTAAATAGCGGAATAGAAAATATGATCCAAAAAAAGTGTATGTATATCACACGTACACAACCACACTAGGCCCCAATTACTATTGTTTGTACCCCTAAAAGGCTAGGAGTAGGGGGAGTATGGAACAGGCAGCACCCTCAAACCTTCAGAAGTATGAGATGAACCCCAACAACTTGGAAAGGTGGATCTCTCTCACACGTACCAACACAGACTATCCCCCAATTTAACTGATCCCCAAAGGTTTTTGATTAAATAGCGGAATAGAAAATATGATCCAAAAAAAGTGTATGTATATCACACGTACACAACCACACTAGGCCCCAATTACTATTGTTTGTACCCCTAAAAGGCTAGATGAGGAGTAGGGGGAGTATGGAACAGGCAGCACCCTCAAATCTTCAGAAGTATGAGATTGTGTTCACTGTACCCCACAAAGATTGAGTTCACTGCACCCCACAATGATTGTGTTCACTGCACCCCACAAAGATTGTGTTCACTGCACCTCACAAAGATTGTGTTCACTGTACCCCCCAAAGATTGTGTTCACTGCACCCCACAAAGATTCTGTTCACTGTACCCCACAAAGATTGTGTTCACTGCACCCTAAAAGGATGTTGTTCACTGCACCCCACAAAGATTGTGTTCACTGCACCCTAAAAGGATGTTGTTCACTGCACCCCAAAAAGATTGTGTTCACTGTACCCCCCCAAAGATTGTGTTCACTGCACCCCACAAAGATTGTGTTCACTGCACCCCAAAAAGATTGTGTTCACTGTAACCCCCAAAGATTGTGTTCACTGCACCCCAAAAAGATTGTGTTCACTGTACCCCCCAAAGATTGTGTTCACTGCACCCCACAAAGATTCTGTTCACTGTACCCCACAAAGATTGTGTTCACTGCACCCCAAAAAGATTGTGTTCACTGTACTCCCCCAAAGATTGTGTTCACTGCACCCCACAAAGATTCTGTTCACTGCACCCCACAAAGGATTTTGTTCACTGCACCCCAAAAAGATTGTGTTCACTGCACCCCAAAAAGGATTTTGATCACTGCACCCCAAAAAGGATGTTGTTCACTGCACCCCAAAAATGATTTTGTTCACTCCACCCCAAAAAGATTGTGTTCACTGCACCCCACAAAGATTGTGTTCACTGCACCCCAAAAAGATTGTGTTCACTGTACCCCCCAAAGATTGTGTTCACTGCACCCCACAAAGATTCTGTTCACTGTACCCCACAAAGATTGTGTTCACTGCACCCCAAAAAGATTGTGTTCACTGCACCCCAAAAAGGATGTTGTTCACTGCACCCCAAAAAGGATGTTGTTCACTCCACCCCAAAAAGATTGTGTTCACTGCACCCCACAAAGATTGTGTTCACTGCACCCCAAAAATGATTTTGTTCACTGCACCCCAAAAAGGATTTTGTTCACTGCACCCCAAAAAGGATGTTGTTCACTCCACCCCAAAAAGATTGTGTTCACTGCACCCCAAAAAGATTGTGTTCACTGCACCCCACAAAGGATTTTGTTCACTGCACCCCAAAAAGATTGTGTTCACTGCACCCCAAAAAGGATGTTGTTCACTGCACCCCAAAAAGGATTTTGTTCACTGCACCCCAAAAAGATTGTGTTCACTGCACCCCACAAAGGATTTTGTTCACTGCACCCCACAAAGATTGTGTTCACTGCACACCAAAAAGGATTGTGTTCACTGCACCCCAAAAAGATTTTGTTCACTGCACCCCAAAAAGATTGTGTTCACTGCACCCCAAAAAGATTGTGTTCACTGCAGCCCAAAAAGATTGTGTTCACTGCAGCCCAAAAAGATTGTGTTCACTGCAGCCCAAAAAGATTGTGTTCACTGCAGCTCACACACAGAAAAATGGATGTGGATCACTGACACCTGCCTATCTCCAATCCCACACCACACAGCAATATCGATTGTAGTTTGTAGAACACAGTTTCCCTAAAATTCAGCAGACTCTGTCCCTAACAGGATTGAGAAGAGATCGTAGATCAGGATTGAGTGCAGATTCACCCCACCCCCCACACAGCAATATCGATTGTAGTTTGTAGAAGACACTGACCCTATAATTCAGCAGACTCTATCCCTAAAATGCCTACAACTCGCCCTGCCTAAACACTCCGACCTGTCCCTCAATTCTATCCGGACACAAATGGTTTTTTCCTGCCTATCTTTCCCTAATCAGCAGCCAGCACATTGATGTGTGCTCTGTCCCTTAGCTAAGCAGCAGAATGACGCTGCTGCGGCGGCTGCCTCGAACTTATAAAGACTTGGTCACATGCTTCAGACGGCCAATCACAGCTACTAAGACATTTGCAGGCATGGCTGGGATGGCTTAAGGCACACCAGTTAAACGATTGTTGATTGGCTGTTGAAAGCCTGCCATGAAAAGAGCGCCAAAGCATGCAAAACCCGGAAATAAAACGACCGAACACGGATTTTTACCCGAACATACAGTAAAGTGTCCGTGTCCGTGTTCGGGTAAAAAAAATCCAATTATTCGGTACGAACACGAATAATACAGTCCGTGTTCGCTCAACACTAGTCATCTCAAATTTGATCATATATCGTGATTACATGTCTCGTGAATAAAACTTTTATATATTCCATACTGTAGACTGTTTTCACTAAGATTGGTATATGCTTTTAAAAAGAAATTATTCAATAAAAAGAACTCGCTACATATTGATTTATGGAATAAGTTGAGATTCTCCTTTCACACAGATCTTTGCTTATTATTAACCATAAATAGATACTGTTATAGTCAGAGCAGTATCAACATGCTGACATAATGGAGGCACAGCGAGATATTATTAATTATTATTAATTCTGACACTGCAAACCCGGAAGAAGGGCGACCAAACAGTGATGTCACTGGCTGCATGCAAAGTAAATATCTCCTAAACGGTACATGTTTAGGAGATATTTACAGTACCTATAGGTAAGCCTAATCATAGGCTTACCTATAGGTACAAGTTGCAAAGGAGGGTTTACTTCCACTTTAAGGACCAGGCCTATTTCTGACATTTGTTTTTATATAGTTACATAGTTAGTCAGGTTGAAAAAGTCCATCTGGCTCAACCAATAAAAAACAAAAAACAGTAAAGAAAACCCAACCATACAGTCCCATATACACAATCCTATACCCGCAGTTGATCCAGAGGAAGGCGAAAAAAAACCCCAGCAAAGCACCATCCAATTTGCTACAGCAGGAGAAAAAAATTCCTTTCTGATCACCAGAGAGGCAATCGGATATTCCCTGGATCAACTTTACCTATAAATATTAGTACCCATTTATAATATGTACACCTAGGAAAGAATCCAGGCCTTTTTTAAAGCAATCTAGTGAGCTGGTCAGAACCACCTCTGGAGGGAGTCTATTCCACATTTTCAGAAAGAAAGCAGCGCCAGCTTAGTGAAGCATAAGGTTTATTAATACAAAAAACATATAGTGACTTACTCTTAGGTAAGTAAAGGCTGGTATGGTAGGTGAATGGGATCATCCATCTTCTGGTCCTGGATACCGTTGCAGAAAGGAGGGTGCAGGGTGCCGGTGGTGCGTAGAGGCTGCTGTCTGGCAGGCTGTCTGACGGTGCTGTGGTGGTGGAGGACTCTCAGTGGGGCTCCACTTCCTTCTTCCTGTCAGCCCAACATCAGGAAGTAGGAAGTGAAGCCCCACTGAGAGTCCTCCACCACCACAGCACCATCAGACAGGCTGCCAGACAACAGCCTCCATGCACCACCGACACCCCGCACCCCTCCTTTCTGCAACGGTATCCAGGACAAGAAGATGGATGATCCCATTCACCTACCGTATCGGCCTTTACTTACCTAAGAGTAAGTCACTATGTTTTTTTTGTATTAATATACCTTATGCTTCACTAAGCTGGCACTGCTTTCTTTCTGTTTATTCTCCTCAGAGCCTCTCCTTGCTCCAGCTGGCAGCCGCTTTTCGTGGGCCCCCTCCCCCCTTCCACCTCATCCTTTTTTATATTTTTCTACCCATTTTTTACTTTCTATATTTTTACCTCTTTACCTCATGGTATGCCACCCACCAACATCAGAGAGCGCCATGTAATCATTGACTTTATTCCACATTTTCACAGCTCTTACGGTAAAGAAACCTTTCCGTATTTGGAGATGAAATCTGTTTTCCTCTAGATGCATTGTCCTCTGTGTTGCCCCCTTGTCCTCTGTGTTGACCTTAGTGGATAACTAAACACCAAGTTTACAGTTAAAATCTGTATTTTTTTGCTAGAAAATTACTTAGAACCCCTGAACATTATTTTTTTTTATCAGAGACCCTAGATAATAAAATGGAGATCGTTGCAATACTTTATTTCACATCCTATTTGCGCAGCGGTCTTACAAACACAATTTTTTTTAAAACAACATACGCTTTTTTGAATGAAAAAATAAGAAAACAGTAAAGTAAGCCCAATTTTTTATATAATGTGAAAAATAATGTTACACCAAGTAAATTGATACCTAACATGTCATGCTTCAAATTGCGCACACCCGTGGAATGGCAACACAATTTGGTACCTACAAATCTCCATAGGCAACGTTTTAAAAATTTCTACAGGTTACCAGTTTATAGTTACAGAGGAGGTCTAGTCGATTGTGGCGATACCTCACATGTGTGGTTTGAACACCGTTTACATGTAGGCGCAACTTGCGTATGTGTTTGCTTTTGCATGTGAGCTCAGAGAGATGGGGTGCATTCCTTTTTTTTCTTATTTATTTTATTTTTTATTTTTACACTGTCCCTTTTTTTTATTACTTTTATTCCTATTACAAGGAATGCAAACATCCTTTGTAACAGAATTAAGCAGGACAGGTCCTCTTTAACCATTTGCCGACCGCCCGCCGCCTTTTTACTGTGACAGGGTGGCTCTGCTGTGTTCAGTCACGTAGTACTATGGATACTTTTTTGGAAACCAGTGACACTAATTCAGTAATCAGTGCTAAAAATATGCACTGTCACAGTACTAATGACACTGGCTGGGAAGGGGTTAACATCAGGGGCAATCAAATGGTTAACTGTGTACCTAGCTAGTGTTTTAGTGTAGTGTGGGGGATGCTTTAACTAGTGGAAGGCATGGATCGGTATCCCCGCTTTGCAGAAACACATGATCTATGCCTTCTGTACTGACAGAACAGCAATCTGCCTTGTTTACATAGGCAGACTGTCATTCTGCCCGTGTACCAAAGAATTAATGGGAGCCAGCAGACATCAAGTCCATGGGACCTGCTGATCAGCTTCTGCTGTAATTAGAGCCCACTACCTGGAAGTGCAGGATCACGTATATCTATATACGTGATCCTGAATGCGCCAGGCACACTGTCGCAGTAAAACCACTATACTGTAGGGCCGTCAACCAGTGGTAAAAAAGGCCTGGATTATTTCCTAAAGGCACAAAATATAATTAGATTGTAATGCTTATAGGTAATAAGACTAGGGGTGGTTGATTTAGAGAATATCCGATTTCTGCCTGGGGAATCAGGAACGAATTTTTTACCCCCACTGGTACAAATTGGATCATGCATTATTGGAATTTTTTTTTTGCCTTCTTATATGATTGTGTACAGGATTTCTATTTTTATGTGGGCTTTGTTTCTATTGGTTGAACTAAGTGGACTTCAAGATGCAACTATGATATATTAGGTTGTTAATTGCATTAATGACTTGAATAAACACCCTGTTTAGAAGTTTGAAAAAAGAGCAGCAACATTCTCATCCCTTTTCAAAATTTGGGCAGTGAATAATAGTTTCTATGGTAGGTCAGAGTCTGATATGGATGTTGAAATTGCCCATGATATCCACACATGTGTGTGGGCAAGAAATGGCTCTCCAGCCTCCAGGGCAATTTAGGCTTAAAATATATTTAAATTAGCTCAATAACCTAAATATGGGAATCCCCACAGTCTTTCCGTAACTGGTCTATTTCGGGCATCATTCGTCTACACCACATGGTCTCATCAACAGATCTTCTAACATTTCCAAATCTTTGTGAGTCAGCCCGCCTACCTCATTCTGGAATTTTTCAGTATTTACAAATCATTTTTTTTTTACTCCTCTTAGCTTGACAGGGGTGCGCCACTAGACCAACTCTCCTTTTGAGCGCATATGCCTAAAAGATCCACACACTAGAGGTTTAATCTCTACTTTATATATACAAATACTTACCAAACCTGATTCTGGGTCTCCCTCATATTTTTCTAGATGGGAGGCTGATCTGGGACATACCCTGGACAAAGCTGAATGGTCCAACATCTGGTCAACCACTAAATCATCCTCTCCAAATACTATTGCAATGGAAGCCTCATATAAAGTTCTCACACGCTGGTACCGTGTCCCTGCTAGAATTGCTAAATTTGTATCAGGTTATTTAGCACTTTGCTTTGGCTGCTGCTCAGAACCGGGAACTTTTTTCCACATTTGGTGGCAATGTCCGGTTGTGAGCTCATTCTGGATGGAGGCTTTTACCCTAGCATCCAAGCTTTCTGATATCCACCTATCCCGGAACCCAGCAACAGCACTTATAAACCTGAAGCCTAATCTCCTCTCTCACAAGCAATTTAAGCTTCTCACTCTTGACGCCTGCGAAGCAAACTATAGCCAAGGTCTGGAAATCTGCCTCCCTAAATTTTATAAAAACTAAGCAACAGACGGATGAATTGCACACTATTACATGCTAAGATGGAAGCCTTAGACAACGACACCTTAAGTAAATATGAGGCCTTGTGTAGGCCTTGGATTACCTATGGTCTTCCACTGGGCTTCAATGAACAGGTACTTCTCCGCTGGTGAAATCATACCCAGATACCTCTGCTTTACTTAGTCAACAATGACTCTATCCTCGGATCCCTTCTTCCCTTTCCTTCTTCTCCCTTTTCTTTCTTACTCTGCCTACTATCCCTTTTTTTTAGTACATTGGAGTTGCTCTATACACTTACAGGCTCCTCCACCAAATCAATAACTTCACCTTAGGTACTTAATTTGGATTTCATCTGCTACAGATACAGCTTATAGATCTACACCTGGAATTAACTAGGACAAATATCCTGCCTTTTTGGTCAACCCATAATGTCTTTTCACTTTCATAGAATACCACATGTGGTTTTAGGTCTAACTTGAGGGTAGTATAGCTTACCCTCTCCCGCCGACAGAGTGAGTTCGCAGTGGGGGTGCCCGGGGAGAGGCATAAGCACTACAACATCTATCTCCACGTCTCAATAGTATAACATACTGCCATATCCACGTGAATATCATTGTTTTTGACTCCTGGTGCACAGTCAGGCTTATTTTTGTAATGTTTTACAAAATGTGACTGTTATTGTAAATGCCTTTTTGTAGTTGCCTTTTTCTATATATTTTCTCTCAATAAAACCTCCTTGAATAAGAAAAACGAATATATATATATATATATATATATATATATATATATATATATATATATATATATATATTTAAATTAATTGTGAACATTTCTTTTCTTTTCTGTCAATATACGTGTTCATATGTTGTATGTTGTATGTTCCATGTCCATTGGCCTTATTTTTATATGAATAGGGATAAGTGAATCTGCATGAAACCCAAGCTTAATGCACTCAGATATCACTGAATCTGAAATTCACAAGCTCTTAGGGTCTAGGATAAGTGAATGGTGTAATTCAATTACGGAAATTTTAAAGGATAATATGCATGCTATTGTCAAAGAGGACATAGTGAGCTGGGCAATGCCGTGGGGCACATGTACATGGACATCTATAAGCAAAAACAATTTGTAGTGCTTCAACCCCTATTCCATACAGGTAAGAATGAGGATCAGATGCTTGTGCCAGAACACATCCTGTACATAGCGTCAATATTTTTATACAAATCAAAGTGCATATACAGGTGCAAGAACAGTTTAAAATAAAGTATAATATAAAATAAAATAAAATCATATATAAGTGCAATGTCTGTAAAACAGCCACCAGGTGTCCAGGTGTCTCCAACTAAGTGTAAATCTTCTTATAAATTCCACCATAAATAAGTGAAAATTTCTGTGTCTTCTTTCATCAACATTAAGGCACACATTCTACTCTGAACTTTTGAAAACTGTCACTATGTTCACTCTCCTGCGCTGTGTGATAAGTCCCAACATGGTGTCAAACTCCTATCTTGACATATTACTGCATGTGGATAATGTGCTACTCGCTGCCCTCAAAAGACTGGTAAAATTAGTATAAAATGAGGTGAATGTACTCACAAACCAATGCTTGCATCATAGCTTAGACATAACAACATCTGCTTAAGTCCATATACATAAATTCACAATGCTCGTAGACACATCGGCTAATGCGTTTTGAGGTTATCTTCTTCTTCAGAGCCTTAGGAACATGCTTGTTCCATATCCTATCATACATGATGAGTATCACCTTTAGTAATAACAACTCTATATAGGTCAACCCCAACTGTACAGGGTGGCCTAGTTTGTTCCATGGTGTTGAATTCCAAGGTCAAATGTATAAAAGATGTACTATGCATAAAAAAGGCATATACACATGTAAAGAACATGTATCTAAATGGAATATACATGTATATATAAAAAGAGACACTAGCATACATGTTAGTAGTGATTGGTTACATCCTATCTAAAAACTAAAATCCATACATGGTCCTTTTTTAAAAACAATCATAGTAGAAAGTTCAAACAAGCAAAAATATATGGAAAAGAATATATATACAGTATATTCGGCATGGAGGAGCTCAGCTACAGGATCTCACAAAAGTGAGTACACCTCTCACATTTTTGTAAATATTTTATTATATCTTTTCATGTGACAACACTGAAGAAATTACACTTTTCTACAATGTAAAGTAGTGAGTGTACAGCTTGTGTAACAGTGTAAATTTGCTGTCCCCCTCAAAATAACCCAACACACAGCCATTAATGTCTAAACTGCTGGCAACGAAAGTGAGTACACCCCTAAGTGGAAATGTTCATATTGGGCCCAAAGTGTCAATATTTTGTGTGGCCACCATTATTTTCCAGCACTGCATCTTCTTATAGCCTAGGCCATCTTCATCATCATTGAGAGAACCATGAATGTCAACATGTACTGAAGCAGAGCATGATCCCCTCCCTTTGAAGACTGAGCCGCAGGGCAGTATCCCAACATAATAACGACCCCAAACACACCTCCAAGAGGACCACTGCCTTGCTAAAGAAGCTGAGGGTAAAGATGAGGGACTAGTCAAGCATGTCTCCAGACCTAAACCCTATTGAGCATCTGTGGGGCATCCTCAAATGGAAGGTAGAGGAGCGCAAGGTCTCTAACATCCACCAACTCCATGATACCAAGGACTCCAGTGGCAACCTGTAAAGCTCTGGTGAACAACATGCCCAAGAGGGTTAAGGCCGTGCTGCAAAATAATGGGGGCCACACAAAATATTGACACTTTGGGCACAATTTGGACATTTTTACTTAGGGGTGTACTGACTTTTGTTGTCAGCGGTTTAGACATTAATGGCTAGGTGCTGAGTTATTTTGAGGGGACAGAAAATGTACACAGTTTCACAAGCTTTACATTCACTACAGGGGTATACAATGTACGGTTAAAAGCAAACACACACACACATCATAGGTTGAACTGGATGGACTGATGTCTTTTTTCAACCTCACTAACTATGTAACTAACTATGTAACTATGTAACTACAATCTAACAAAGTGTCATTTCTTCCGTGTTGTCACACACGTATACATATATTTGCGTACTCAGACTTCCTCAGATATTGCAATGGTAACCCCTTCGGTATCACCTCTACCCATGTTGTTGAAGACAAATCACTAATTTTCCTGGACTTGGAACTGAAGGTGGATGTGGACGGAAACATCTTCTCAAGAACACACTTCAAACCTAGTACGGGTAATTCATATTTGCATGCCAAGAGCCACCATCACCCAAGATGGATCCACAATGTACCATTTGGACAAGTTTTCTGACTTAAGAGAACTTGCACAAGGAAAAAGGACTATGAGGAACAGGGGACCATACTTAAGATGAAGTTTCTCAAAAAAGGATACAAAGAACAACATGTGAACAAACACCAGAAAAAGGCACAAACACCATAGTTCACATATAACCTATAACAATAAAGTCCATATGGAGAGTCCATGTGACATGGGGATAAAAAGCTAAAAATTATAAAAAGTCCATCCACTTAGGGCTGCTATCAACATAGAAGCAGAAGCCAGATTCCAACAGAGCTGAAAATATACAAAGAGGAGAGGCGCTTCTAAGTGTAGTGGTTAAAATAAATTTATTGGAGACCATACAATTGGCAACTCCCATGAAATAGAGTAAAAACAAGCACATCTGTACACTGGGGTCTCAAAGATGTCCTCAGTGATCGTAGTATCGGTCCGCCCGCTAGCAGCGCAATGATGGATGTTGCTCTCGCAGGTCACCACTTGTAGGAAATATGTACAGTATATATACCATGAAGATTAACCACTTTACCACCGGAGGATTTTGCTGTCTTACGTCCAGGCCACTTTTTGCGATTCGGTGCTGTGCAACTTTAACTGACAATTGCGCGGTCGTGCAACGCCATACCCAAACGAAATTTATGTCCTTTTTTTCCCACAAATAGAGCTTTCTTTTGGTGGTAATTGATCACCTGTGCGATTTTTACTTTTTGCGCTATAAACAAAAAAAGAGCGTAAATTTTGAAAAAACAACAATATTTTTCACATTTTTTTTATATGAAATTCCCCCCAAAAAAAATGTAAAAATCAAAATTTTTTAAAATTTTTGGCCAATTTGTTTTCTGCTACTTATGTTTGGTAAAAAAATTCACAATAAGTGTATTTTGATTGGTTTGCGCAAAAGTTATTGCGTTTACTAACAAAGGGAAAGATTTCTGTCATTTTTGGTGTTTTTTTTTTTAACGCGTAATGGCGGCGATCTGCGATTTTTTTTGCGGGACTGCGACATTGCAGCGGACAGATCGGACCCTTGACTGAAATTTTTGACACTTTTGGGGGTACCAGTGACATTACTGCAGTAATCAGTGCTATATGTATGCACCGTTACTGTAAAAATGACACTGGCAGGGAAGGGGTTAATTTTATTGGAGAGGGAGGGGTTAATGTATGCCTGGTGCTTACTGACGTGTGTGGGGGGAGGAGACTGAGTGACACAAGGACAGATCCAGGGTTCAGCTATGCTGAACCCTGCAATCTGACCCTGCCTGTCACTTAGGAGATCCGCTCGCTTGTGTTTACACAAGCAGGCGGATCTCCACACTAGATCCCCGACGATCGGGGAAGAGCGGCGGCGATCGCCGCTGCTCCTCCCCTGGCCCGACTCCCGCTGTGACTGAAAACAGTGGGAGCGCGCACTGCCGAGAAAGGGGAGTGTCTGACGACGTAGTACTACGTCGTCAGACGATAACGAGCCACTCTGCCGCAGTAATATTACTGCAGGCAGACGTAAAGTGGTTAAAGTCCAAAGGGATATCTAATAAAAAGAATAGAATAGAAGGGGGGAATTTAATATATGTGGCCCTAACTACATATACGGAAATAAACATCTTGATATAATATGTGGCCTCATATATTTATAATTTGTTAACTGAGTTGCAAAACACTAAAAATATTGAAGCATGACATTTTATATAGCTTACATGCTGAATGCATGCAAGGCTAGTTCCCTGGTCGCAGTGACCACGAAACAGCCATGAACGCATATGCACGCAAAAAACATGTAATAACCAATTTTCCTATTATGCATGTATTGAGGGAAGAAAAAGAAAAAAAGAGGGGGTAGGGGAGGTTAAACAATCAAAATAAAAAACTTTAATTAAGTTATTTTAATGCTCACTGATCAGGAAGTACCTGCCACCCCCATGATAACTAAGATATATTTAGAAACCTAAAAAAAAAGGGGGGGGGGGCGGGCAAAATTTGTAAAAGATCAGTTATATACCAACAGATAATAATATGTGAGACCAACAGTAAATTAAAGGTAGGAGGGACTAAAGAACAGTGGCTATTTTGATTCTCTTGTTTAAGCCTCCTGGCGAAAGAGTATCTAAGTTGTAAATCAGGAAAGTTTCTCTGGTACAAAGGTTTTTGTATCATTCAGCATCTGGAAGGGATTTGGGCATTTGCTCAATGACCCAAACCTGAAGTCCAGCGGTGGATTGTTGATGAAATTCCACAAAATGTCCTGGAACGATGTGTTTGTCTTTGTTCGCCTCTATAAGACGTCTATGTTTGCCGAACCGCCGTCTAAGGGCATGGATGGTGCGGCCAACATAGATTAGTCCACAGGGGGAAGACAAACCATAGACAAAAATGTCAGAGGAGCAATTATAAAAACTTTCTAGCTGAAAAGTTTTACCATTTGTACAGAACGTCTTTTGACCATGCTGTACAAATAAGCACATTTTGCATAAAGCCTTACGGCATTGGTACATCCCTACCAAGGGTATCAAAACAGGTGGGGTTGATGCAGGGACACACGATTTCAATTGACTGGGGGAAATCTTATTTTTGAGATTAAGAGCCCTACAATAAGTAAATCTGGGACATCCAGGATAATGGTTTGTAAGTGGGGATCTTCCTGTAGTATGTTCCAGTGTTGAGCCAAAATTCTTTCCTTTTTTTATATTAAAAATGAAAGGTAGTAGTGAACCTGGTAGAGTGGTTATGAGGCTCACATGTCTTTTTAGGAGGTCTATCTTTTTTTTTTTTTTGCAAATAATATTTATTCAAATTTTTGGAACATAACAAGGAAAAGAAAGAGAGAGAAAACAAAAACATATGTTTCTCAACTCACAGTCATGTAACAGTAACATCTCAAGAAGAACCTTGCATAACATATAACATATAATGGTATTACATATAATGGTATTACTTTAACCAACAGCATGTAATGGTGTACATCTAAGCAACACAATCAGGATTATGTCCCAGCCCAAAAGTTCCAGTGAGCTTCAAAGGATCGCAGCTGCATTCTATTTATCGCCAAGGCCTTTTCGAAGTGGTAGTTCAATTTCAAGAGTTGAACCACCTCTTCTAAGTGGGGGGGGCTCTACCGTTTTCCATTTACGAAGAATAATCGTCCTAGCAGCCAATAACACATGAGTGATCCAAGGCCTATAGGTGACCGGTATACGGTCTATTCCTATATGTAAAAGGGCTAGCGCCTGGGATGGCTGCAGTATACACCCCGTATGTGTGGACACATAAGAGAATACTCTGTTCCAGTAGCTCGTCAGTGACGGGCAGGCCCACAGAATGTGTAACAGGGTCCCCACCTGGGAGCAGTCCCTCCAGCAGAGTTGGGAGTAAGATGGGGAAAAGCCTGCAAGACGGTAGGGAGTATAGTACCATCTGTTCAGAATTTTTTGGGTCATCTCCCAATAATTCGCGCAGTGAGAATATTTATATATGGTAGCCAGGGCAGAGCGGCACTGTGGGATAGAGAATGCAGTGCCTAGTTCCTTGTCCCTTTTAAACATAGTAGTAGTTTTGTAGAAATTGGCATTATCTAACAGAACATCGTAATACACGGAGTGCAGAATTATTAGGCAAATGAGTATTTTGACCACATCATCCTCTTTATGCATGTTGTCTTACTCCAAGCTGTATAGGCTCGAAAGCCTACTACCAATTAAGCATATTAGGTGATGTGCATCTCTGTAATGAGAAGGGGTGTGGTCTAATGACATCAACACCCTTGTAACGCTCCTGCGTTTTTATAATAGGCTGGATTTGCAGCTGCAAAATCTCCACTCAGTAGTCATGTAGAGATGTGTTGAATACCAGATCCAACTCTCCAGGACTCATCACCGTGGGCCTGTCAGCTTCAACATACAGATATATACACACTCAATGAGATGTTCCTGGAGTGATAGCATGTATATGATAGTATGAAGGTGATGTGCTGAAGGGACAGGTGTGAACAGTGACAAGGATGGTAATCACTTGATAGGTTTTGTATAGGAGAGTTCAAGATGGTATTTAGGAATGCAGATAGGTTAGTATCGAGTATGCTAACAGGTGGTGAGGACAGCAGATGACAAATACAGGATAGACTAACCCAGTGCAAGGATAGATAGTAGTAAACAGGAGAACTAGCAATCTATGCAGCAGTGCAGATGATAGATGGTAGTAGGCTGAAGAGCTAGCAATCTATGTAACAGTGCAGATGATAGGATAGTATAGATAGGTAGTAACAGTCCTTAATGTGCATAGGTAGATAGTGCAATAAGGTTATGGAGGGTTCCCCTGCGGGGTACTTATCACTTGTAATGTTAGTAGTTTAGAGAGGTCCAGTAGATAAGGAATGATCCGGTAGCGAGATACAGGGATCAGTAACGAGGTTCCGGTCTGCTCCAGGTAAAGGGAATGGCTGGAGGTTCCGATCGAGAGACAGGCTTGAAAGCATGTGGATAACAAGGCAGGTTGAACGAACAATGTGAGTGAGACCGCCGGCGGTTGAAATAGCAGCTCTGCGGCGCTCAGCAGTGACATCATCGTTCTTAAAGGTATATGCGTACCACCTGAAGAGAAAGGTGGGACGCATTACAGAGAAAGTGGTGATTAAGGGTACCGGAGGTACCGGAATCTTACAGTACCCCCCCTTAAGGCCGGCTCCGGAAGGCCTATAGGACAGGTTTCTCTGGGTGTTTCGAGTGAAAGTTCCGTATAAGTCTAGGCGCATGAATATCAGAGGTATCTAGCCAGGTGTCGTCTTGGGGTCCATAGTTCTTCCATCTTATGAGATACTGGAGTCTTCCTCTATGGATGCGAGAATCCAAAATTTCCTTGATCTCATACTCTTCTCCGCCTTCAACTTGTATTGGAGGTGGAGGCAAGATGGTAGGCCTTATTCCTTGGTTAGGAACATGGGGCTTCAGTAGCGACACATGGAAGATGGGATGGATCTTGAGATCTGCTGGTAGGGTGAGCTGTATTGCAGCTTTTCCGATAAGTTTTTTAATTGGGAAGGGTCCCAAAAATAAAGGTCCAAGCTTCTTGCTAGGGATTTTTAATCTTAAGTTCTTTGTCAATAGCCAAACAAGGTCCCCAATAGCATACTGAGGAGAAGGTCTTCTACGAAGGTCATAGTACTTTTTTTGTTGACTGTGAGCGTGTGATATAGTGGTATTGAGTAAGCCCAAAGAGTCTTTTATTTGGGTAAGGTAATCCGAGGCTACTGGGTTACTCGATGGCAGGATGCGTGGTGGAAGAAGAGTGGGATGAAACCCATAGTTCAAGTAGAACGGACTTTGCTTCGTGGTACTGTGGGTTGCGTTGTTGTAAGCAAATTCTGCTAGAGGAAGGAGATCCACCCAATCATCCTGCAAGTATGATGTGTAGCAACGTAGATATTGCTCAATGCACTGGTTGACTCTTTCAGTCTGTCCGTTGGTCTGAGGATGGTAGGGAGAAGTGAGCTTTCGCTCAATGCGTAAAATTTGACAAAGTGCTTGCCAAAATTTAGAGATGAATTGTGAACCACGGTCGGACAAAAGAGTTTTTGGAATTCCATGCAACTTAAACACATGTTTCATCAGTAGTTCTGCTGTTTGTTTAGATGAAGGTAGTCTACGGATAGCAATGAAATGTGCCATCTTTGTCAAGTGGTCCACTGACACTAGGATGGTATTAAATCCTTTAGAGGGTGGTAGTTCTACTATGAAATCTAAGGATACAACTTCCCATGGAACCTGGGGTATTGGTAGACTACAAAGTAGTCCAGATGGTTTTGTAGTGTCAATTTTGGACCTTGCACAGATGTCACATGAAGAAACAAATTTTTGTACAGACGTCTTCATATCAGGCCACCAAAACTGCCTGGTGAGCAAATTAAAGGTTTTCGTTATACCCATATGTCCTGCCATGGGCACATCATGCGATAACTCCAAAATCTTGGTGCGCATAGTAGGGGATATGTAGAGTTTGTCATTGTAATAGAGGAAGCCTTCTGCATCAGTACTTAGTTGTGGTGGAGGTGAATCCATTCTTATACTGTGCAAAATCTCTTCCTTCAAGGAACGGACAACACCAATAATGCGTTCATAGGGTATTATGGGAATGGAAGGGATTTCGGCGCAGTTATCTTCGGTTAATCGTGATAGCGCATCCGCTTTTTTATTTTTGTCTGCAGGCGTGTAGGTCACTAGGAAATTAAATCTTAAAAAGAATAATGACCATCGTACCTGCCGGTGGGAGAGAGTCTTGTTAGTCTGGAGGTATTGAAGGTTTTTATGATCTGTATATATGAGTATTGGTAACTGGGTACCTTCGAGCAGATGTCGCCAATTCTCCAGTGCCAGTTTTATGGCAAGCAACTCCTTTTCACCCACTGGGTAATTCACCTCTGGGCTGCTTAGTGATTTTGAAAAGAAAGCAACTGGGTGGAGTGATGAAGTGTTTGTTGGTCGTTGGGAGAGAACTGCTCCTACTGCCATATTTGACGCATCTACCTCTAGAATATATTGAAGGGATGGGTCTGGATGGCGTAGTATGGGAGCAGAAGTAAAGCTTGATTTTAACAAGCAGAAAGCTTGATTTGCTTCTTCTGACCATTTGAATGTTTTTTTTTTATACTTGTCAGTTGTGTGAGAGGTCTCACAATAGCGGAAAAGTTCTTGATGAACTTCCTATAGAAGTTCGAGAATCCAAGGAATCGCTGTAGGGCCTTACGAGTTGTTGGTATAGGCCAGTCTAGAATACAGGATATCTTACTCATATCCATCTTAATTCCAGTTTTGGATATGAAGTATCCTAGAAATAATATTTCTTCTTTATGAAATAGACATTTTTTTAATTTCACATATAGTCTGTGTGAGAGCAGTCTGGACAACACAAGTCTTACATGTTTTATGTGTTCAGGCATAGATCGAGAATAAATAAGTATATCGTCTAGGTATACTACAACACAGACATCAAGTAAGTCTCTAAAGATGTCGTTTATGAATCTTTGGAAAGCTGCGGGAGCATTACATAGCCCGAATGGCATCACAAGGTATTCGAATAGTCCGTATCTGGTTCTGAATGCTGTTTTCCACGCATCCCCGTCACGGATTCGGATTAGGTTGTATGCCCCTTTCAGGTCTAATTTGGTGAAATAAGTAGCCCCACGCATCTGTTCAATAAGTTCAGGGATGAGCGGCAAAGGATAGCGATCCTTTATCGTAATCGTGTTTAATTGCCTATAATCGATAATAGGCCTGAGACTGGAATCCTTATTGCGGACAAAGAAAAGTCCTGCAGCAGTGGAAGAAGTAGAGGGTCTAATGAACCCTTTTTTCAAATTCTCATCCAAGTATTCCTTGAGATGAGAAAGTTCATCCTGTAAAAGGGGATAAACATGACCGAAAGGCAATTTGCTGTTAGGGAGTAGATCGATAGTGCAATCGTAATCCCTATGGGGAGGCAACACTTGAGCATTTTTCTCAAGGAACACTTCGGACAGATCCTGATAGCATAGTGGTGCAATTTCATCTGACACCACAGACAGAATCTTCCCATAAGATGGGAGGTTACACGTATTCTCACAACAGTGAGAAGGGAAAACCAAAGTCCGTTTTTTCCAATCTATGATTGGTTGGTGTGTGTGTAACCAGGGAAGTCCCAAAATAATAGGAAAATGGGGTGAGGATAGTATGTCAAAGGTGATGGTCTCCACATGTGATTCGTTGGTAATGGCAAGGAGTGCCTGAGTCTGGTTGGTGATTGGACCAGAAGACAGTGGAATACCATTAATGAAACTAACAGAAACAGGCTTAGATTTTGAAATAATAGGTATTTTATTTAAGGTAACAAAGCGTGTATCAATATAGTTTCCACAAGATCCAGTGTCGACCATAGCCTTGGTGGTGATCCTAGTTTGGTCCCACTGTAATATTAAATGAACAAAAAGATAGGGATTAGAGAAGGAAGTCGTTAATCCTCCCAGCAAGACATGTGAACACTCACCCTCTTTTTTGCGGACAAGGGGACAGGTGTTTATCAAATGATCCGAGGATGCGCAGTACATGCAGAGATTTCTGGATGTTCTTCTAGCTCGTTCAGTAGTCATTAAAGGTGGGCGTATGGTTCCTACATCCATGGGAGTAGGGTCAATGGCCGAAATCTGAGAAGGACTAGACAATGGCATTCCCATCTTTTCAGCCCTTCTTTCTCGCAGTCGTCTGTCGATGTTGATACTAAGTTGTATCAAGGCCTCCAAGGTGCCAGGTAAATCCGCTCGGGCGAGCTCGTCTTTAACAGCTTCCGATAACCCGAGTCTGAATTGAGTTCGCAAAGATGTGTCATTCCACCCTGAATCAAGGGTCCATCTTTTGAACTCAGATACAAAGTCTACTACAGGTCTCCTTCCTTGTTTTAAGGCCCTCAACTGAATATCAGCAGTACTCTGCCTATTGGGGTCATCGTATAAACTAGCGAGTTCCGCTAGGAATAAGGAATAGGTGTTGAGAATCTGATCATTACTCTCAAAGAGAGAGTCTGCCCAGGCCCGTGGATCACCCGTCAGGTATGAAACAACGGTACAGACTTTTATTTGATCAGTGGGGTATGTACGAGGTTTTAACAAAAAAAGCAATTGACATGCGTTTTTGAATTCACAAAATTTTTTCCGATCACCTGAAAACACTAGAGGAGGGTTTATTTTAGGTTCAGGAGGCTGAATAGCAGTAAGCCGTGAGAGCTGGGTTACCTGCTGTGTCAGAGTCTGATTCTTTTCTTGTACGTCAGTCAGAGCAAGTATTAACGCTTTTACTTGTTGTGTTAATTGTGTCACTTGAGTGGGTAATTCTGCTGAATCCATTTTTAAGGTTCGTTCAATCTGTAACGCTCCTGCGTTTTTATTATAGGCTGGATTTGCAGCTGCAAAATCTCCACTCAGTAGTCATATAGAGATGTGTTGAATACCAGATCCAACTCTCCAGGACTCATCACCGTGGGCCTGTCAGCTTCAACATACAGATATATACACACTCAATGAGATGTTCCTAGAGTGATAGGATGTATATGATAGTATGAAGGTGATGTGCTGAAGGGACAGGTGTGAACAGTGACAAGGATGGTAATCACTTGATAGGTTTTGTATAGGAGAGTTCAAGATGGTATTTAGGAATGCAGATAGGTTAGTATCGAGTATGCTAACAGGTGGTGAGGACAGCAGATGACAAATACAGGATAGACTAACCCAGTGCAAGGATAGATAGTAGTAGGCTCTGCGGCGCTCAGCAGTGACATCATCGTTCTTAAAGGTATATGCGTACCACCTGAAGAGAAAGGTGGGACGCATTACAGAGAAAGTGGTGATTAAGGGTACCGGAGGTACCGGAATCTTACAACCCTATATCAGGTGTGCATAATTATTAGGAAACTTCCTTTCCTTGGGCAAAATGGGTCAAAAGAAGGACTTGACAGGCTCAGAAAAGTCAAAAATAGTGAGATATCTTGCAGAGGGATGCAGCACTCTTAAAATTGCAAAGCTTCTGAAGCGTGATCATCGAACAATCAAGCATTTCATTCAATATAGTCAACAGGGTCGCAAGAAGCGTGTGGAAAAACCAAGGCGCAAAATAACAGCCCATGAACTGAGAAAAGTCAAACGTGCAGCTGCCAAGATGCCACTTGCCACCAGTTTGGCCATATTTCAGAGCTGCAACATCACTGGAGTGCCCAAAAGCACAAGGTGTGCAATACTCAGAGACATGGCCAAGGTAAGAAAGGCTGAAAGACGACCACCACTGAACAAGACACACAAGCTGAAACGTCAAGACTGGGCCAAGAAATATCTCAAGACTGATTTTTCAAAGGTTTTATGGACTGATGAAATGAGAGTGAGTCTTGATGGGCCAGATGGATGGGCCCGTGGCTGGATTGGTAAAGGGCAGAAAGCTCCAGTCTGACTCAGACGCCAGCAAGGTGGAGGTGGAGTACTGGTTTGGGCTGGTATCATCAAAGATGAGCTTGTGGGGCCTTTTCGGGTTGAGGATGGAGTCAAGCTCAACTCCCAGTCCTACTGCCAGTTTCTGGAAGACACCTTCTTCAAGCAGTGGTACAGGAAGAAGTCTGCATCCTTCAAGAAAAACATGATTTTCATGCAGGACAATGCTCCATCACACGCGTCCAAGTACTCCACAGCGTGGCTGGCAAGAAAGGGTATAAAAGAAGAAAAGCTAATGACGTGGCCTCCTTGTTCACCTGATCTGAACCCCATTGAGAACATGTGGTCCATCATCAAATGTGACATTTACAAGGAGGGAAAACAGTACACCTCTCTGAACAGTGTCTGGGAGGCTGTGGTTGCTGCTGCACGCAATGTTGATGGTGAACAGATCAAAACACTGACAGAATCCATGGATGGCAGGCTTTTGAGTGTCCTTGCAAAGAAAGGTGGCTATATTGGTCACTGATTTGTTTTTGTTTTGTTTTTGAATGTCAGAAATGTATATTTGTGAATGTTGAGGTGTTATATTGGTTTTACTGGTAAAAAAAATAATTGAAATGGGTATACTGTATATTTGATTTTTGTTAAGTTGCCTAATAATTATGCACAGTAATAGTCACCTGCACACACAGATATCCCCCTAAAATAGCTAAAACTAAAAACAAACTAAAAACTACTTCCAAAAATAGTCAGCTTTGATATTAATGAGTTTTTTTGGGTTCATTGAGAACATGGTTGTTGTTCAATAATAAAATTAATCCTCAAAAAAACTCATTTGCCTAATAATTCTGCACTCCCTGTAATGCGATAGTTTGGGTTTTGTAGGGGTATCGAGTATGAGGAGGTCCCATATACTCCCATCCACCAAGATAGGCCGCAACGGGTGAGCCCGTAAAAAATGGAATACTCTCAGAAGATGGTAGTACATGGACCCTGGAAGCTTGTACCTTCGAATCATTTCTTCAATGGAGAGAAGTGATCCTCTTCATAGAAGGACTTGATAGAGGTCACACCCCATCTAGAAAACAAGTGGACCGGCATATCCGGTAAATGGTGCGTAAGTATTGTCAGAGGTAGTAATGAGATAGCGGATACGTCTCTCGTACTTGATACCGGGGATAGGCGCCATGTCCTCAACGCCGCCTGTATGGTAGGCGGCAGTGGGGCAAGTCGCCACTCCAACCACTTATCGCTCCAGAGCAGAGTTCGCAAGTCCCTCGTCTGCACCACATCCCTCTCCAGATCCACCCACATGGGCGACTCTTTGGTAATCAACCACTGTTTTAGCTGGGTCAGAATTGTAGCCCTATAGTAAGTAGTAAGATCGGGTACCGCAGCTCCGCCAAATTGTTTTTTCCTAACCAGAAGTGAAAAGGCACAACGAGGCCTCTTGCCACCCCATATGAAGGACCACATTAATCTGGAGAATTTTTGGAGATGTGTCGCCGGGAAGTGGATGGGAAGTGCTCTGAAGAGATACAAAATTTGGGGGAGTATGAACATTTTATATGCTGCGACTACCACTCCAAGAGAAATAGGGGCTTCGCATGTGGGAAATGTCAGTCGTGAGTTTGGTCAATAGACTGGATGCGAGCGGGGACTCCCATATTAAGAACAGTGGATTTAGATGCATTGAGTTTATAGAATGAAACCCTGCTATAGCTTTGTAGTGTATTATAGGCCGCTAGTAGGGAACTCTCTGTACGGGTGAGCATCATAATTATATCATCAGCAAACAGGTTGATTTTGTGATGATAAGTCGGTAGTTTGAATCCTGTAATAAGGGGGTTAGATCTGATAGTTTCTGCTAATGGCTCTATTACCAGGTTAAAAATTGTAGGGGACAGGGGGCAGCCCTGCCTAGTACCATTTGATATGTGAAAAGTTTTGGACAATATGCCAGAGGTGTACACCTGCGCCGACGGGGATGAATAGAGGGCTATGATGGCGGAGAGGATGGGGCCAGTGAAGCCAAATTTTTGCAGGGTAGCCTTCATATAACCCCAATGAACCCTATCAAATGCCTTTTCGGCGTCTAGGGTAAGTAATACGGATGGGGTTTTGGAGGAGTGTGCTTGGTGCATGATGCTCAGGATTCGCCGGGTGGCGTCCGACGTCTGCCTTCCAGGGGTGAATCCCATTTGATCCTTATGTATGAGTGTAGGGAGCATAGTTTGTATGCGCTTGGACAGGATACGAGCATACATTTTTGCGTCCGAATTGAGCAAGGAAATGGGGCGGAAGTTAGCGGGCGTAGTAGGGTCTTTACCTGGTTTAGGTAGAGTAACTATATGTGCACTCAGGATATCAGGTGGGAGGGAGGAAGTGGACATGGCCTTGTTAAAGACAGCCGTCATGGTGGGACTAAGATATTGGGCAAAGAGTTGATAAAACTCGCTAGAGAACCCGTCAGGGCCGGGCGATTTGCCTTTTGGCAGGGAGGCAATGCTAGAGCAGACCTCCGCACCCGTGATCGGGGAGTTGAGGATGTTTAATTGGTGTTCAGAGAGAGAGGGCAAGGACACCTTACGAAGAAAATTCTGTATTTCTTCCTCAGATGGCTGGATCTCAGACGCACTATTTTTGAGATTGTATAAAGCGCTGTAGTACTCAGCAAACTCATCTGCAATGGCTTGTGGATGAGTGATTTTGGACTTTGGTCGTAGGGTGAATTAGGTAGGGAATTCGGGATTTCGCCTGTTTGCGCCGAACCTGGGATGCTAAAAATTTACCCGCTTTGTTGGCTTGACAATAGTATTTTTGTTTAAGGTAATTAAGATGTCTGTGGGAGAGTTCCAAAAGCAGGAGACGAAGTTCCTGCCTCAGGCGAAGAATGGCATGCGACCTAGAGTCAGTAGGGTCAGTCTTGTTGTCCGCATCTAGTGTATGTATTTTTTGAGTCAGCTGAGAAATGTTGTCCTTCCTCTGCCTCCGAAGCCGCGCCTGCTGCTGGATGCACACCCCTCTTATTAAAGGCCTTTTGTGCACCCCACAGCACCCACGGGTCGGAGACAGAGGTCTCATTAAGTTGGATGAAGTCCTGCAGTTGTTTGGAAACATGCGTATGACACCTCGCATCCTGCAGCATGTGGGCATCGCACCTCCAGATGTAAGAGCTACTACACTCCACTGCATCCCCTATTGTCAATTCCACAGGTGCATGATCAGACCATGTTATGTCATGGACAGCAGAGGAGGAGGCCTTGTCTATCAAAAATAAGTCAACAAAAAACATATCTATGCGAGAATACGAACAATGCCTTGGGGAGAAAAACGAATAGTCCCGCTCCAAAGAGTGGTGGCACCTCCATACATCAAATAACTTTTCTTCATGCATCACCCGCCCCAGGGGCTGCTGTCGGCTCCGGGGGACGCAGAAGAGTCCAACCCGGGGTCGACAACAGCGTTAAAATCCCCACACACTAAAAGATGACCATATTGAAGTGTTGATGCTTGCTTGAGGATCCTGCGTATTAAACGTATTTGATGAGAGTTCGGAGTGTATAAGTTCACCAAGGTAAGTGGCAGATTGTTAATGTCACAAGTCACCATTATGTATCTACCCTCAGGATCTAGAACCGTCTTATGGATTTGAACCGTCAGCTTGTCCCGGAAGGCCAGCATCACACCCCTCTTTTTTTCTGCACAAGATGCAAAGATGGTATGGGGATAGTTCTTGTGACTACAGAATGGCAAAGAATCCGCTTGAAAATGGGTTTCTTGAACCGCTAATATGTCAGTTCTGCATGTCAGAGCTTCCTTCCAAAGGGATCTCCTCTTGGCCGGGTGGTTTAGGCCGTTGGCATTCACTGATAACAGCTTAATGGTCATCGTTCAGGAAAGAGAACGATAGAAAGCCGATGTCACCCATAAAAAAGGCAGCGTTGAGTTCCAAAAGGGTTGAGAAACATGAAGAAAAAAACAAAAAGGAAAAAGAACCTTAGAAAGGCATAAAAAAAAGAGCCGTCTCGGCAGCTCAAGAGCGACAGAACTCGCAAAAAGACTTGAGAAGGGCCAGGTGAATGGATAACATTCAGAGGCCTGAGACACACATGTGATGGTCAATTGCGGTTGGGGCTAGGATGTGAGGAAGAGGGCCTAGAATGCCTTTTGCAGGAAGCCACATGCCATTCGCTGTCCAATGAGCGCAAGGGCGGAGAGGTCGCAGCTGCAGCCTGGTCAGTAGGTAGGATATTCCATCTTCTTAGTAAAGAAAGCCCCTCATCCAGCGTCCTGACGGCTGTCGTAGAACCCCCTTGTGTCACCAAGAGTGTCGCAGGATACCGCCATTTATGATGTATTTGGTGGTTGCGCAGGGCCTTGGTAATGGTAGATAAGTTGCGCCTTGATTGAAGTGTGTGTTTGGAGAGATCCGGCAGCAGTAGTACATTACTGTAGGGTTCTGGTAAGGTTCCGTGCTGTCTGGAAGCCAGCATGATTTTATCTTTTGTGGTGAAAAAATGAACCCTGAGCAATACATCCCGTGGTACATTACCCTCCAGAAAAGTGGGCTTAGGCAAACGATGGATCCTATCAATAAGGAGGTCCGAGTCAGACAGGGATGGCACCAGCAACTTGAAGAGAGATGCGGCATATTGTTGTAGCTGATCAGTAGAGATCGATTTGGATATACCCCTTAGCTTAATATTATTGCGCCTGGAGCGATCCTCCAGGTCTGCTACTTTATTTTTCAGCCAGGAAATTTCGTCCGAGTGGTTGTTTAGCTTGTCTATAACCGAATTAATGGTGTCAGCATGAGTATGTACTGAATGCTCCACTTGATCAATCCTGGATCCCAAAGCAGAGACTCTGCAGTGATGCGATCAGTGTGGTGCTGCATATCTGCTGCATGGATGCCCTCAGGGAGAATAACATATCCCTCATGGAAGCCTCCGATATAGGGTTCCCCCCCGAGGAGGTTGCTCCTGATGGAGCACTGACAGGCAATGCCTGCGTCGCTGGAAATGGGTGATGGGGAGATACTTCCATACCTGAGTCGCCCAGAAGTCCTGGCGGTGAGTCCCTCCTTTGCCTGTTTTTTGCTGGGCTCCTAGAGGATTGTGAAGGTGGCGAGGGTGATCCCGAAGACTGACTGCTGTCAGGGTTCCCAATGATCCTGCGCTGTGAAGGCGTTGGCGGGAGCAGAGGCAGCTTTGTGATCAATTCGTCTCCCTGCTTGGAACCCTGTTCTTGTCCCTTCCCGCCGGCGCCATCTTGGCGGAGTCCATGCGCCTGGGAGATAAAGAAACCGGACAATTTGTTAAGTTGTCTGGTCTCCTTCTTTTTGCGGGTCATCCCGGTGGTGTCAGCGGGCTGTCAGGCAGCGGTACTGCAAGTCGGTTAGTCGATAGGTGCCCTCGTTGCGGCTCATGTCTCGGGTGGCTCACGGAGCTGACTTACTAAGCAGCCATCTCCCGCGCTGGTAGCCACGCCCTTAGGAGGTCTATCTTTTAAGTACAGCTCAAAGTCTTATCAGCCAAAGGTTTATGATATTCCTTATGCAAAAACCTTCTTCTTAGGGATTTGCTTTGTTCTGTGTAGTCCTCATCACGTGTACAATTCTGTTGTAACCGGCAGAACTGTCCCTTAGGTATATTTTGGATCCTTTTTGGGAAATGGAAACTATTAAAATGCAGGAAAGAATTATGTGCTGTAGGCTTAGTAAAATTCTTGGCGCATATGGTGCCCTCATGGTGACCTACTTCCAAATCTAGGAAGCCAAAGGTATTGGTGTTATACACAAATGTGAATGATAATCTGTAAGGGTTACAGTTGCAATAATTAATGAATTGGCTAATGAGGTCGACAGATCCATCCCAGATGATGATAATATCATCAATGTATCTTCCAAAAAAGTCAATATTGATGGAGAACGGATTTTGTCACCAAATGTGGTTGGTTTGCCAAAACCCCATGGCCAAATTTGCAAAAGATGGTGTAAAAGTGGCCACCATGGCAGTTCTTTGTTGTTGTGAATAAAACTCATCATCTAAATTGAAATAATTATGAGTTAAACAAAAATTTGTTGCTTCCAAAATTAAATGATTATGGCACTGGAGGTGGGTTGTGTTTGCGTCTGATAATAGCCTGAATAGTTAACTTTGTATGAAATGAAATAAGAACATTATCATCTATACATGATAGTAAATAATGTTATCTGTCCCCATAGATGAGTACTATGTGGTCTTCGCAGCCCTGATGAAGCATTCTGCAAAACGCGTTGGCATTGGAAGACCTCACATTCATAGTGCTCCACTACTGGTTTTATATCTGCATGCTAAACTCTATGGGTTTTTTTATAGAATAGAGATGTCTATGTATTTAGTTTATTTACATTTTTAATCTGTTGCAAATAAACCTTTACATTTTACCTAACTTTGTATGCTCTTCTCACTGGCCCGCACAGTCCGAGACCTTTTGCTTTTTTTCTCCCACATGTATACAATACGGATGATGGCCACTATGTTATAGATATTTTTCTAAAAACACAGCGTTCCATGACATTTTGTGGAATTTCATCAACAATGCACCGTTGGACTTCATGTTTGGGTCATTGAACAGATGCCCAAATCCCTTCCAAATGCTGAACAATACAAAAAACTTTGTGCCAGAGAAACTGTCTGGATTTACAACTTAGAAACTCTTTTGCCAGGAGGCCTAAACAAAAGTATTGAAATAGCCACTGTTCTTTTGTCCCTCCTACCTTTAATTTACTGTTGGTCTCACATATTGCTATATAATTGATAATTTACAGATTTTGTTTCCCCCCTTTTTTAAGATTTTTAAATATACTGTATCTTGGTTACTTCCTGATCAGTGAGAATTATAATAACTTAATTACAGTTTTTTATATTAATTGTTTAACCCCCCCTTCTCTTTTCCTTTTTCTTCCCTCAATACATGCTTAATAGGAAAATTGGATATTACATGTATTTTGCGTGCATATGCGTTCATACCTGTCTCGTGGTCACTGCGACCAGGGAACTAGCCTTGCATGCATTCAGCATGTAAGCTGTATACATTTTTAATGCTTCAATATCTCTAGTGTTGAATCCTCTATTTTGCAACTCACTTAACAAATTATAAATATATGAGGCCGCATATTATATCCTGAGGTTTATTCCCATATATGTAGTAAGAGCTACATATATTCTATTCCCCCTTATATTCTATTTTTTTTATTAGATATCCCTTTGGACTGTCATCGTCATGGTATATATACATATTATTTCCCTTTTCCTCTTTCTACTTCTTGTACTTATACATATAAGTTTCTATTGCATTGCCTTTTTCCTCTCTTTCCACAGTTTTCATTCAAACAGTATGGATTCATCGTTATATACTTTGTGTACAGTGTTCATTCATTATCAATATTTAATTTATATTCCTTTTATTGATCCAACTTTTTTTTTAATATTTCATTGCTATTATTTTTTATTATTTGCCTTGATACATGAATATTGCATTTTAGCTTCTAGCACCCCCCCCCCCCCCTAGTGATGGATATAAGGCCTATGTCTATCCCTGTATGTGTGCTTGAAAACAGAGTGAGGCTGCCGTAATATTCACAGCACACATGCTCGAAAACGCATCGTACTCCAGTGACGTTATCGCCTCATGCCCTATACCCACTTGCACTCCAAGCCTCATTCTGTGTTCTTCATCCACCACACAGCCGACTTCCTAAAAGTGGTGACCAGTGAGCTCAACATCCATCATTGCGCTACTAGCGGGCGGACCAATACCACGATCACTGAGGACATCTTTGGGACCCCCACCGTACAGATGTGCTTGTTCTTACTCCATTTCATGTGAGTTGCCAATTGTATGGTCTCCATTAAATTGTTTTTAACCACTACACTTAGAGGCACTTCTCCTCCTTGTATAAAGCAGAACATGTGGATACTGGGTACAATATGAGGAGAGTCCATACATACGAAAAGGAAAAAAACTAGACCCATTGAAAAATATGCAGGAATTAAAGATACTAAGGATATAAAATCCATCAGATCAATTGGAAAATCATGAAACAAGATTCTTATTTTGGGCCAATCATTACCCCCTAAACCAGAAGTGATTTTCACGAAGCCAAGAGACTTAAGGAGATTCAACGCACCCAGTAAGTTGCGCAAGATCTCAAAGAGAAACAAGACTATCATGGCCCCTTTTGGCATCAGTGTTTGACCAGAGAGGAAACTTTAGGTGCAGGGTGAAGAACTGGGGCACCCGCACCTTCATGTGGCACTAAAAAAGGAAGTAAAGGGGAAAGATGGGCGCAACCACAAGATGAAACAGTTTATAAACTGGGGAATCTCATACTTGGTCTATGGGTTAATTTGCCTGTGCGGCCTGCTATATGTGGAACATACGATACACCCTCTTAGAGTAAGCTTTGGGGAACATAAGTGCAACATCAGCAACAGTAAACAAAATATACTAATAAAAAAAATGATAACAAAAACAAGTACTCAGTTCCCCTGGAACTTTAAAGAACATCACGGAGGGAATTCATCCGCTCTAAAAGTCTTCTGCATAGAGGCAATAGGCAACGACTCTGACAGTGGCTAATGACGGGTTAATGAAGTAAACCAGGACATTCCAGGACACTGCGAGCTTCAGGGGCATGTTCGCCCCTCTTTTCTAAATAGTGGACATGTAGGTACACATGGGTTCACTTTCTCTTTTTCCATTTCCAGTCGTCATGGACAGGAACCTCTCAAAACTCCCTTACAGAGATATATTGACCTACCAAGGTTAATAGTTTTGGGATTTATCTAGTATATACCGTCTAATACACTTTATAATAAATAATTTACATAATAATATATAAACATGTACATGTACATGTGCATGTATTATACAATGTATAATATACATTTGACAAAAAACAGTGTAAAGGTGCCCTGCTATGGCAAAACCCAATATCAACCTAAACTTGAATTGCAGCTCCCACCAATTCATGTACTAGATTAAATTTCCTCACATCCAAGTTCTTACTCTTTTCTATTTTTTGAGAACTTGGATGTAAAAAGATTTTATCTATAGACATCGGATGAAGATTAAAAGTCAAAAGTATTTTATTACTGATTTTAGTTCCCAGGTGAGCAGATGAGTAGAAGAATCTGATATTATTTTTACTACACAGCAATCTTTCGAGGAACTTATCACTCTGCACAAATTTTTTGAGGAACTAATTAATGGTGGAATTTTTATGATGATTTTAATTTTTTAAAACAAGACCTTGCTTTCTTGCACATTGAATTTCTAGATTTATCTAATTTGATAGGAATGTATCTAATTTTGGAGGTACCACTAACATACTTGAATAGCGCACCACTCTTGGTTATGTAAATATACATTTGGATGTCCTATGTATTCCTTCAGTTATTCACCTACCATATCAAGTTCTTGGTTTCTAGTATTTAGTTTAAATAATAGTATTTGTCATTGAAATCCACTCCACAGTGAACAGCTGGCCTTTACTTAGCTCAGACAGGGTTAATTAGGAGAGAGCATAGAAGGATACCTTTTTTTTTTTTTTTAGATCCACTCTAGAGTGTACAGATGCTTTTTATTCAGCTTTGATAGGGTTAACAAGGAGAGAGCCTGAAAGGACATAAGTGTTTTTTTCTATTCATAGTCCCTGAATACAGACTATACTAATATGGGAGGTGCCAAACATCATGCAGGTGGCTGCAAGTGCAAACATTGTCTAAAGAGATCCCAGCATTAGAGGAAGCATCTCCCCACATTGCAGGATCAGTTAGATCGCTCGCTAGAGTAGAACGTGTCACATGACCAGGCAATGGGCCAGGATAGGAGGGGTCACAAGATCGCAGGGGCTAAACCCAATCTGGAACACAGGAGACAGCCACACTCTCTTACAAGTGTGTAAGGGTGCATTCCATTACACTCAGACATGAGAGGAGAATTTGAAAAGTGACAGCACCAAGCTAAGAGGCAGGGAATTGGACCATAAAAATCGCTCAGCTATACCAACAGTCATCTAGACAAGGTATGCCCCCTTATTCTCACACCATTTCCACTGGCAGAACTGAGATTGATTTAACCCTGTATAGTAAGATTGTTTTTAATGGTACAACACTGTCCGGGGTTATCCCCAACAGCATCTTGACCTCACATTAACTCAGAGGGCATATATAGATACATTAATATATGAAAATAGAAATATGGGCTCTGAGGAGTCTAAGCTAAACTACAAGAATTTATTTTATACATTGTTTCTATTATACATATGATTTTATACCGGGTATATCATTATTTTATATGTAACTGTTCCTTTTACGTGTGGGTGTGTGTGCATGCATGTGTGTACAAGTATATCTGTGTATGTGTATACATGATATACATACATACACATTTATATATGTGTATCCATCTCACACGTTATTCACTATGATTATGATTGTATGCCTCTCATTACACCCCTGCATTCCGTGTGCATTTATATGTGTGTATGTATGTGTATATGTGTGTTTGGGATTGACCGATTATCGGCAAGGCCAATATATCGCGGGTCGATATGCACTTTCTCCGATATATCGGAATCTACCCCGAAAGTTACCGATATTGCCGATATTGTGCGCAGCGCAAACGTGACGTCATTGCATGTGTTGCTTCACGTGTCTCTGCACGCTGGGCCTATAATTTGGCATGTTCTGCCTTCTAAAACCCACGACTCAGACAGCCTCGGACAGTGTATGCAGCTGCAGTCCGGTCACAGTGCCAGCCAGACCCCCACAGGCCATGGCTTCAGCCACCCACCACAAGGTGCCAGCCAGCCACCCACCCACCACAGGGTGCCAGCCACCCAGCCACAGCAGGGGGCCAGCCACCAGCCATCAACCCACAGCAGGGTGCCAGCCACCAGCCATCGACCCACAACAGGGTGCCAGGCCAGCATCCAGCCACCCGCCCCACAACAGGGCGCCAGCAGCCAGCCACCCACCCCACAACAGGGTTCCAGCAAGCCAGCCACCCACAGGGTGACACCAAGCCAGCCACCCACCACAGCGTTCCAGCAAGCCAGACACCCACAACAGGCCAGGTTGAGTGACAACAAGCCAGCTACCCACAACAGGGTGACACCAAGCCAGCCACCCACCACAGTGTTCCACCAAGCCAGCCACCCACAACAGGGTGACACCAAGCCAGCCACCCACAACTGGGTAACACCAAGCCAGCCACCCACCACAGTGTTCCAGCAAGCCAGCCACCCACAACAGGGTGACACCAAGCCAGCCAGCCACCCACCACAGTGTTACAGCAATCGAGCCACCCACAACAGGGTGACACCAAGCAAGCCGCCCACCACAGTGTTCCAGCAAGCCAGCCACCCACAACAGGGTTACACCAAGCCAGCTACCCACCACAGTGTTTCAGCAAGCCAGCCACCCACAACAGGGTGACACCAAGCCAGCCACCTACCACAGTGCTCCAGCAAGCCAGCCACCCACCACAGTGTTCCAGCAAGCCTGCCACTCACAACAGGGTGACACCAAGCCAGCCACCCCCAACAGGGTGCCAGCAAGCCACCCACACTGCCAGACATCAGCTACCGACCCACAACAGGGTGCCAGCCAGCCACCCACACTGCCCGGCATCAGCCACCAACCCACAACAGGGTGACAGCAGCCAGCCACTCCACAACAGGGTGCAATCAAGCAACCCACACTGCCAGGCATCAGGCACCGACCCACAACAGGGTGCCAGCAAGCCACCCACACTGCCAGGCATCAGCCACTGACTCACAACAGGGTGCCAGCCAGCCACCCACACTAAAAAAACTTAAAACAGTGCAAAAAAGGTGATATAACTGCTTATAAATCTAAAAAAATATGAATTAGAAAAAAAAATGTCAAAACGGTGTCAAAGAGATATCAGAAATCCAAAAAAACCTTGCACCAAATTACTATCTATATTGACCATGTAATCAGTGACCTACTATAGTGTAACACATGTGCTAATCAAAATGCCAAATATAACTAATAAATAATAAAATGCCCCAATCCAGAAAAAAAGTCCAAATCAGCAAGTGTCCAGTGAAGAAATGTGCAGCATGCTCTGTGCTGTCTTCTTAATACAAGTTGCCAATCCGTGAAATAACGTGCAATAGGTGAAGGTACATTCCCGCTGTATTGTACAGTTACCAGACTCAGTGGACCCCTTAGCAGTAATGCATGTGGGTCACTCATGTTTGGGCCCAGTAAGGTTAGGCACTTAATATCCTGGTGGGTGCTTAGTCTCCTGATTGGTCCCCCAGTGGAAGATGGACTTTTAGGATGAATATGGGTATCCCCAGTGAACATACTGTATGTTTAGAGGCAATAGAAGAAAAAAGATCTCCATAGCGTGATACAGTTTAAAGATTTTATTAAAAAAGCAGAGTAACACTTACAAATTGGTAGTAGCAGAAACGTTAAAGGTATGATTGATCTGCAGAGGCATCCGGATCGCGTGTGGCCGCTCGGGCTGCACACTTCCCTGTTTGCGTTCCACCGGTGCCCAGAAATGACATGATTGGTACTGCCGTCAGCCGGAAATTGCGTCAACGCGTTTCACTCCTCCCAGTGGGCGTTTTCACAGACGTATCTCCGGCTGAGGGAGTGAGAGGCTTTTATAGCCAGTCATCCTATCGTAAGTTATTAGCTCACTTCCTGTTGGGTGTATATGGCTTCATCTACACCCAACGGATGATTATATCTGTACCAAACATCTGCATACAAGTTATTACATACATTGCGGTCCTAGGGAACCCATTAGCATATAATGATTACTGATTACATGTTCAATATAGATAGTAATTTGGTGTGAGGTTTTTTATGGATTTATGATATCTCTTTGACACCATTTTGAAATTGTTTTATCTCATTCACATTTTTTTAGATTCATAAGCATTTTATATAACCTTTTTTGCACTTTGTTTTAAGTTTTTTTAGTGATCACATGTTGAGGAGCAGCTGCAATTAAGCATATTTGAGCTCCATAGTGCAGGGAAAAGCAGCTTGATATAGCCACCCACACTGCCCGGCATCAGCCACTGACCCACAACAGGGTGACAGCAGCCAGCCACCCCACAACAGGGTGCAAGCAAGCCACCGACCCACAACAGGTTGACAGCAGCCAGCCACCCCACAACAGGGTGCCAGCAAGCCACCCACACTGCCAGGTGTCAGACACCGACCCACAACAGGGTGCCAGCAAGCCACCCTCACTGCCAGGTGTCAGTAACCGACCCACAACAGGATGCCAGCAAGCCACACACATTAGGGCAGGGTGCCAGGAGTCAGGAGCCAGCCATTTTTTTTTAACCTTATTGTCTCTTTCAAATTGCAATGGAAATGGATAAAGACAGAAAAAGTAAAAGTGTGGTCTGGGACTATTTCTCGTCTCAACCATCTCCAGGAAAATCATCAATGAGCAACACATGCACAAACAATATAAGTATGGGATCAGTAATGGTCTGTGAAGCCAGAGAGCTTTGATTGATATATGTTTTGAGAAGCATGAAGAGATTAAAAATGTTGTGCTGGCAAGTCTTTTGAATCCTCGATACAAGAACCATGCTTTCTTGTCTGATGATGTATTGGCCAAGGCAAAACAATGGCTGACAGAAAATATTCAACAGGAGGTGCAGGAGGTTCCTGCCGAAAAGAAAATTCCAGAACAGCATTTGTATTATCTGAAAGAGCAGCATGCTGCAAAAAACAGAAAAATGTCCAAAAAGACGACAACAAACAGAAGAGAATCTTCTTCATCGTGGTCGAATTGATCATGACATTTTCAATGTTTTATTGGGGCCTCATGCAGAGGATTCTTCTGAATCTCATAATAATGAGCCTGGATGATGAACTTCATCTCTATTTGAAGGAACCAGTAATTGACAGAAGAAGTGGTGATCCTCTTCAGTGGTGGAAAGAAAATGAGGCACGCTACAAAAGACTTGCTTCCCATGCTAGAGGATACCTCTCTCTCTCTGCTCCTCTGTCCTCCTCTCTTCCTGTACCGAGTTAGCAGTTTAATGAAGTGGCAGCATTATATGAAAAAACAGAAGCCGTTTAAAAGGCGAACATGCTGAAATCTTCTACTTTCTGCCGTATAATATTGTTCTACTTAACTGGGAGTATTGAAAAGTGTAGTAGTATTAGTGTCCACTCCAATCCACTGTCTAGCATTTGTCTAGCTTTTCTCTAGCAGTTTTGAACTGACTGCAGTAGTGATTAAAATCATGGCAGTGAGTGCACTATTGCAGCAGTAGTCCACTGACTCCAGTCCACTGTCTATCTGTTGCCTAGCTTGTTTGCTGCCACTGACTGCACTGCTGCATTAGTGATTTTAAATTATTGCAGTGAGTGAGTGCACTACTGCAGCAGTTTATGCATCTTTTACAATCAGATGATGTGAAACATTAACATGTTCAGTAACAGATTTGTGTCGAAATTTGTGTTTATTTTGCAAAACTTTAAATGTACAAAATATCGGCCGATACCAATATGCGATGGCCAAAATATCGGTATCGGCAACGAAAAACCGATATCGGTCGATCCCTAATGTGTGTGTGTGTATGTATGTATGTGCGTGTGTATATATATATATATATATATATATATATATATATATATATATATATATATATATACACAGTTGTGTTCAAAATTATTCAACCCCAATGCTGTAAAGGGTTTTAGGGAATTTAGTGTACATTTGTAATTATATTCAGAATGAATATATAAAGAATCCGCGCTTAGGATATACTAGATTACTGATATAGCTGGCTGCAGCCTACCTCTATAACTATAATCCTAGGATGTATAGTAAAATTGAAAAGATAAAGGGGAGGTATGTGGCGCTGCCTATAGCTTCCTGATTGGTTAAGGTAAAAATATTTAAAGTGCAGTGGTGCAAATAAATATTGTGTGACCATTTATATTAATTGGTGAAGGTGAAATAACTAATAATTTAATGGATCCACTATTGAAAAACTGATGATAAATAAATTGGTGAATAAAGCTATAATGATGTTAGTCAAAAAAATGTGTCATAAACTATAGCTGTACAAACTGGATACCAATTGGTGATAAAAAAATCAAGTGAGTAAACCGTGATTCAGTATAGTGATGTGAAATAAAGGTAATCAAAATAAATAAAAAATTATTATAAATATCACTAATATTCATAAAAAGTAGAAATAGGTGAAAATCCTCTGTGTATGCGTTTTTAAGATGCAACTAGATAAAATCAAAAAATCACAGTGTAAAACCAACAGAATGCTAGTTAAAAACAGACTAGGAGATACACAATATAAAAACAGCAGGGAACCCCATATAGAACATGGGATATAAAAAAAATACAAGAATAAATATCAAAAACCACTCTCAATAAATATGATAAAAAAGCTCCCAATAAATAGGAAAAAGATTATATATATAGTCCAACGATGAGTGTCCAATAATTTATAACCCACAGCAAATGAATCATAAGTATGGTAATGATCTAATATCCACAAATGGCTCCTGTGAAAAGAGAGACAATTTCCCAAAAAGTGACTTCAGTGCAGGTGCTTCAGTACATCTCTTAAGGGTGCCGACTATGGTGATCACTCTGTGCTCCCCGTGTCCCCAGGACTGCACTCACCAGAAATAATTACCCCTACAGGGGGTAATTATTTCTGGTGAGTAGTATTGTCTAATAGGTATTCATTAGATCCAAAAATAATACTCACAATAAGAGCGATAATAAACAGCAGGAAGAAAACAATATCGGTCGCGCACTTCCGGGACGCCGTACGTTCCACAGACCGGATATGCGTTCCAACCAGGCGGATGTGATGTGATGACTCTCTACGCGTTTCATCTGTCCGACGTCATCAGGAGTGGCGTCATCACGTCATCCACGCCTATTTATAGCAGCATGGTAAACAGGCCACCTCCGCCTCCGCTAATCCGGGGCCACCTCCGCTAATCCAATGAAAAAACAGAACACAGTGTCCAATCAGATACCTTTTAATCATATTTACTACACCACCATCTGCCGAAAGTAAAAGTGTCCTTTTAAAATTTACGTTTTTTGCAACTACATCTGAATTCGGCGGGTAATTTCTAAGGAGAACGGGAAGTGTCCGGAACATTTTCGATTCCAAGTACATATCAGTGTTCTTTGTCTACCTGGCAACAGCGTGCGACAAGACGCAATCTGATTGGACACTGTGTTCCGTTTTTTCATTGGATTAGCGGAGGTGGCATGTTTACCATGCTGCTATAAATAGGCGGGGATGACGTGATGACGCCACTCCTGATGACGTCGGACAGACGAAACGCGTAGAGCGTCATCACATCACATCCGCCTGGTTGGAACGCATATCCGGTCTGTGGAACGCACGGCGTCCCGGAAGTGCGCGACCGATATTGTTTTCTTCCTGCTGTTTATTATCGCTCTTATTGTGAGTATTATTCTTTGGATTTAATAAATACCTATTAGACATTACTACTCTATGTGAGGCCCTTTCTTCCCCATACATATCCATGGAGCATATATGCAAAGTACAGTGAGACTGGACTCGGGCAGGCTACAGGACAGCACTCAGGGCTTAGAGGATCGTCCAGGGAGACCTAAGGGGATCCGGAGGTACTAGAGGCGATATTATACCTAAGGCCTGTTACCCCTGTAGGGGTAATTATTTCTGGTGAGTGCGGTCCTGGGGACACGGGGAGCACAGAGTGATCACCATAGTCGGCACCCTTAAGAGATGTACTGAAGCACCTGCACTGAAGTCACTTTTTGGGAAATTGTCTCTCTTTGCACAGGAGCCATTTGTAGATATTAGATCATTACCATACTTATGATTAATGTGCTGTGGGATATAAATTATTGGACACTCATCATTGGACTATATATATAATTTTTTTCCTATTTATTGGGAGCCTTTTTATCATATTTATTGAGAGTGTTTTTTGATATTTATTCTTGTATTTTTTTATATCCCATGTTCTATATGGGGTTCCCTGCTGTTTTTATATTGTGTATCTCCTAGCCTGTTTTTAACTAGCATCCTGTTGGTTTTACACTGTGATTTTTTGATTTTATCTAGTTGCATCTTAAAAACGCATACACAGAGGATTTTCACCTATTTCTACTTTTTATGAATATTAGTGATATTTATAATAATTTTTTATTTATTTTGATTACCTTTATTTCACATCACTATACTGAATCACGGTTTACTCACTTGATTTTTTTATCACCAATTGGTATCCAGTTTGTACAGCTATAGTTTATGACACATTTTTTTGACTAACATCATTATAGCTTTATTCACCAATTTATTTATCATCAGTTTTTCAATAGTGGATCCATTAAATTATTAGTTATTTCACCTTCACCAATTAATATAAATGGTCACACAATATTTATTTGCACCACTGCACTTTAAATATTTTTACCTTAACCAATCAGGAAGCTATAGGCAGCGTCACATACCTCCCCTTTATCTTTTCATATTCAGAATGAAATCCTACAAGGACTTCTTAAAGAACCATATGCAACTAAAATGACATCAATTGGTTTTGTAATACAGTAATAAATGTTTCTTTTGTGAATTCTTCATTGACACAATTATTCAACCCCTTAACCACTTTACCACCGGAGGATTTTGCTGTCTTCCGTCCAGGCCACTTTTTGCGATTCGGCGCTGTGCGACTTTAACTGACAATTGCACGTCGTGCGACGCCCTACCCAAACGAAATTTACGTCCTTTTTTTCCAACAAACAGAGCTTTCTTTTGGTGGTATTTGATCACCTGTGCGATTTTTACTTTTTGCGCTATAAACAAAAAAAGAGCGTTTATTTTGAAAAAATAACAATATTTTTCACATTTTTTATATGAAATTCCCCCCAAAAAAATGTAAAAATCAAATTTTTTTAAAATTTTTGGCCAATTTGTTTTCTGCTACCTATGTTTAGTAAAAAAAATCGCAATAAGTGTATTTTGATTGGTTTGCGCAAAAGTTATTGCGTTTACTATCTAAGGGAAAGATTTCTGTCATTTTTGGTGTTTTTTTTTAACGCGTAATGGCGGTGATCTGCGATTTTTTTTGCGGGACTGCGACATTGCGGCGGACAGATCGGACCCTTGACTGACATTTTTGACACTTTTGGGGGTACCAGTGACATTTCTACAGTAATCAGTGCTATATATATGCACTGTTACTGTAAAAATGACACTGGCAGGGAAGGGGTTAATTTTATTGGAGAGGGAGGGGTTAATGTATGCCTGGTGCTTACTAACGTGTGGGGGGGGAGGTGACTGTGTGACAGAAGGACAGATCAGATGTCCAGCTATGCTGAACACTCCGATCTGTCACTCCCTGTCACTATGGAGATCCGCCCGCTGTGTTTACACACAGCGGGCGGATCTCCAGACTCGATCCCCGACGATCGGGGCAGAGCAGCGGCAATCGCCGCTGCTCCTCCGCTGGCCCGACTCCCGCTGTGAATGAACACAGTGGGAGCGAGCCTCCGGCCGTGCGTGAGTGCCGCCCACAAGGGGCGGAGTCCAGCGACGTAGGTCTACGTCGCTGGACGGGATCGCGGCACTTTGCCGCAGTAGCCTCCATGTGAGCGGAGGTAAAGTGGTTAAAGACTACCACTCTGAAGAACAGAGGTTCATTGAAGTGTTTTTAATCAGGTATTGAAAACACCTGTAGATGTCAGGGAGCAGCAATAAAGCCTAATAAGCACCAATTAGGCAGCTTTAAAATGACTGTGATACTCAGCTCCTTCTAGACATTTACTGGTGTGGTTACAAACATGGTGAAGTCAAGAGAATGGTCCAGGAAGACAAGAGAAGAGGTGATTACTCTTCACAGGAAGGGCAATGGCTATAAGAAGATTGCAAAGATGTTAAACATACCAAGAGACACCATAGGAAGCATCATTCGCAAATTCAAGGCAAAGGGTACTGTTGAAACGCTACCTGGTCGTGGCAGAAAGAAGATGCTGACTTGGACTGCTGTGCGCTACCTGAAGCGTAGAGTGGAGAAAAGTCCCCGTGTGACTGCTGAGGAACTGAGAAAAGATTTGTCAGATGTGGGTACTGAAGTTTCTGCTCAGACAATACGGCGCACACTGCGTAATGAAGGCACCCATGCCAGAACTCCCAGGCGCATCCCCTTTCTGTCTGCAAAGAATAAGAAGAGTCGACTGCAGTATGCCAAAAGTCATGTGGACAAACCACAGAAGTATTGGGATAGTGTTCTGTGGACTGATAAAACAAAATTAGAACTGTTTGGGCCCATGGATCAACGCTATGTTTGGAGGAGGAAGAACAAGGCCTATGAAGAAAAGAACACCTTGCCTACTGTGAAGCATGGCGGGGGGTCAATCATGCTTTGGGGCTGTTTTGCTTCTGCAGGTACAGGGAAGCTTCAGCGTGTGCAAGGTACCATGAATTCTCTTCAGTACCAGGAGATATTGGATGACAATGTGATGCAGTCCGTCACAACCTGAGGCTTGGGAGACGTTGGACCTTTCAACAGGACAATGATCCCAAGCATACCTCCAAGTCCACTAGAGCATGCTTGCAGATTAAAGGCTGGAACATTTTGGAGTGGCCATCACAGTCATCAGACTTAAATCCGATTGAGAACCTCTGGTGGGACTTAAAGAAAGCAGTTGCAGTGCACAAGCCTAAGAATGTGACTGAACTGGAAGCTTTTGCCCATGACTAGTGTTGAGCGAACACGGACTGTATTATTCGTGTTCGTACCGAATAATTGGATTTTTTGTACCCGAACACGGACACGGACACTTTACTGTATGTTCGGGTAAAAATCCGTGTTCGGTCGTTTTATTTCCGGGTTTTGCATGCTTTGGCGCTCTTTTCATGGCGGGCTTTCAACAGCCAATCAACAATCGTTTAACTGGTGTGCCTTAAGCCATCCCAGCCATGCCTGCAAATGTCTCAGTAGCTGTGATTGGCCGTCTGAAGCATGTGACCAAGTCTTTATAAGTTCGAGGCAGCCGCAGCGGCGTCATTATGCTGCTTAGATTCAGGGACAGAGCACACATCAACGTGCTGGCTGCTGATTAGGGAAAGATAGGCAGGAAAAAACCATTTGTGTCCGGATAGAATTGAGGGACAGGTCGGAGTGTTTAGGCAGGGCGAGTTGTAGGCATTTTAGGGATAGAGTCTGCTGAATTATATAGGGTCAGTGTCTTCTACAAACTACAATCGATATTGCTGTGTGGGGGGTGGGGTGAATCTGCACTCAATCCTGATCTACGATCTCTTCTCAATCCTGTTAGGGACAGAGTCTGCTGAATTTTAGGGAAACTGTGTTCTACAAACTACAATCGATATTGCTGTGTGGGGGGTGGGGTGAATCTGCACTCAATCCTGATCTACGATCTCTTCTCAATCCTGTTAGGGACAGAGTCTGCTGAATTTTAGGGAAACTGTGTTCTACAAACTACAATCGATATTGCTGTGTGGGGGGTGGGGTGAATCTGCACTCAATCCTGATCTACGATCTCTTCTCAATCCTGTTAGGGACAGAGTCTGCTGAATTTTAGGGAAACTGTGTTCTACAAACTACAATCGATATTGCTGTGTGGTGTGGGATTGGAGATAGGCAGGTGTCAGTGATCCACATCCATTTTTCTGTGTGTGAGCTGCAGTGAACACAATCTTTTTGGGCTGCAGTGAACACAATCTTTTTGGGCTGCAGTGAACACAATCTTTTTGGGCTGCAGTGAACACAATCTTTTTGGGGTGCAGTGAACAAAATCTTTTTGGGGTGCAGTGAACACAATCCTTTTTGGTGTGCAGTGAACACAATCTTTGTGGGGTGCAGTGAACAAAATCCTTTGTGGGGTGCAGTGAACACAATCTTTTTGGGGTGCAGTGAACAAAATCCTTTTTGGGGTGCAGTGAACAACATCCTTTTTGGGGTGCAGTGAACACAATCTTTTTGGGGTGCAGTGAACAAAATCCTTTGTGGGGTGCAGTGAACACAATCTTTTTGGGGTGCAGTGAACACAATCTTTTTGGGGTGGAGTGAACAACATCCTTTTTGGGGTGCAGTGAACAAAATCCTTTTTGGGGTGCAGTGAACAAAATCATTTTTGGGGTGCAGTGAACACAATCTTTTTGGGGTGCAGTGAACACAATCTTTGTGGGGTGCAGTGAACACAATCTTTTTGGGGTGGAGTGAACAACATCCTTTTTGGGGTGCAGTGAACAAAATCCTTTTTGGGGTGCAGTGAACAACATCCTTTTTGGGGTGCAGTGAACACAATCTTTTTGGGGTGCAGTGAACACAATCTTTGTGGGGTACAGTGAACAGAATCTTTGTGGGGTGCAGTGAACACAATCTTTGGGGGGTACAGTGAACACAATCTTTGTGAGGTGCAGTGAACACAATCTTTGTGGGGTGCAGTGAACACAATCATTGTGGGGTGCAGTGAACTCAATCTTTGTGGGGTACAGTGAACACAATCTCATACTGAAGGTTTGAGGGTGCTGCCTGTTCCATACTCCCCCTACTCCTCATCTAGCCTTTTAGGGGTACAAACAATAGTAATTGGGGCCTAGTGTGGTTGTGTACGTGTGATATACATACACTTTTTTGGGATCATATTTTCTATTCCGCTATTTAATCAAAAACCTTTGGGGATCAGTTAAATTGGGGGATAGTCTGTGTTGGTACGTGTGAGAGAGATCCACCTTTCCAAGTTGTTGGGGTTCATCTCATACTTCTGAAGGTTTGAGGGTGCTGCCTGTTCCATACTCCCCCCTACTCCTAGCCTTTTAGGGGTACAAACAATAGTAATTGGGGCCTAGTGTGGTTGTGTACGTGTGATATACATACACTTTTTTGGGATCATATTTTCTATTCCGCTATTTAATCAAAAACCTCTGGGGATCAGTTAAATTGGGGGATAGTCTGTGTTGGTACGTGTGAGAGAGATCCACCTTTCCAAGTTGTTGGGGTTCATCTCATACTTCTGAAGGTTTGAGGGTGCTGCCTGTTCCATACTCCCCCCTACTCCTAGCCTTTTAGGGGTACAAACAATAGTAATTGGGGCCTAGTGTGGTTGTGTACGTGTGATATACATACACTTTTTTGGGATCATATTTTCTATTCCGCTATTTAATCAAAAACCTCTGGGGATCAGTTAAATTGGGGGATAGTCTGTGTTGGTACGTGTGAGAGAGATCCACCTTTCCAAGTTGTTGGGGTTCATCTCATACTTCTGAAGGTTTGAGGGTGCTGCCTGTTCCATACTCCCCCTACTCCTAGCCTTTTAGGGGTACAAACAATAGTAATTGGGGCCTAGTGTGGTTGTGTACGTGTGATATACATACACTTTTTTGGGATCATATTTTCTATTCCGCTATTTAATCAAAAACCTCTGGGGATCAGTTAAATTGGGGGATAGTCTGTGTTGGTACGTGTGAGAGAGATCCACCTTTCCAAGTTGTTGGGGTTCATCTCATACTTCTGAAGGTTTGAGGGTGCTGCCTGTTCCATA
This sequence comes from Pelophylax lessonae, assembly GCF_965119305.1. NCBI lineage: Eukaryota > Metazoa > Chordata > Amphibia > Anura > Ranidae > Pelophylax > Pelophylax lessonae. The sequence continues at coordinate 114,586,126 of NC_138777.1, forward strand.
CTCCCCCCTACTCCTAGCCTTTTAGGGGTACAAACAATAGTAATTGGGGCCTAGTGTGGTTGTGTACGTGTGATATACATACACTTTTTTGGGATCATATTTTCTATTCCGCTATTTAATCAAAAACCTCTGGGGATCAGTTAAATTGGGGGATAGTCTGTGTTGGTACGTGTGAGAGAGATCCACCTTTCCAAGTTGTTGGGGTTCATCTCATACTTCTGAAGGTTTGAGGGTGCTGCCTGTTCCATACTCCCCCCTACTCCTAGCCTTTTAGGGGTACAAACAATAGTAATTGGGGCCTAGTGTGGTTGTGTACGTGTGATATACATACACTTTTTTGGGATCATATTTTCTATTCCGCTATTTAATCAAAAACCTCTGGGGATCAGTTAAATTGGGGGATAGTCTGTGTTGGTACGTGTGAGAGAGATCCACCTTTCCAAGTTGTTGGGGTTCATCTCATACTTCTGAAGGTTTGAGGGTGCTGCCTGTTCCATACTCCCCCTACTCCTAGCCTTTTAGGGGTACAAACAATAGTAATTGGGGCCTAGTGTGGTTGTGTACGTGTGATATACATACACTTTTTTGGGATCATATTTTCTATTCCGCTATTTAATCAAAAACCTCTGGGGATCAGTTAAATTGGGGGATAGTCTGTGTTGGTACGTGTGAGAGAGATCCACCTTTCCAAGTTGTTGGGGTTCATCTCATACTTCTGAAGGTTTGAGGGTGCTGCCTGTTCCATACTCCCCCCTACTCCTAGCCTTTTAGGGGTACAAACAATAGTAATTGGGGCCTAGTGTGGTTGTGTACGTGTGATATACATACACTTTTTTGGGATCATATTTTCTATTCCGCTATTTAATCAAAAACCTCTGGGGATCAGTTAAATTGGGGGATAGTCTGTGTTGGTACGTGTGAGAGAGATCCACCTTTCCAAGTTGTTGGGGTTCATCTCATACTTCTGAAGGTTTGAGGGTGCTGCCTGTTCCATACTCCCCCCTACTCCTAGCCTTTTAGGGGTACAAACAATAGTAATTGGGGCCTAGTGTGGTTGTGTACGTGTGATATACATACACTTTTTTGGGATCATATTTTCTATTCCGCTATTTAATCAAAAACCTCTGGGGATCAGTTAAATTGGGGGATAGTCTGTGTTGGTACGTGTGAGAGAGATCCACCTTTCCAAGTTGTTGGGGTTCATCTCATACTTCTGAAGGTTTGAGGGTGCTGCCTGTTCCATACTCCCCCTACTCCTAGCCTTTTAGGGGTACAAACAATAGTAATTGGGGCCTAGTGTGGTTGTGTACGTGTGATATACATACACTTTTTTGGGATCATATTTTCTATTCCGCTATTTAATCAAAAACCTCTGGGGATCAGTTAAATTGGGGGATAGTCTGTGTTGGTACGTGTGAGAGAGATCCACCTTTCCAAGTTGTTGGGGTTCATCTCATACTTCTGAAGGTTTGAGGGTGCTGCCTGTTCCATACTCCCCCTACTCCTAGCCTTTTAGGGGTACAAACAATAGTAATTGGGGCCTAGTGTGGTTGTGTACGTGTGATATACATACACTTTTTTGGGATCATATTTTCTATTCCGCTATTTAATCAAAAACCTCTGGGGATCAGTTAAATTGGGGGATAGTCTGTGTTGGTACGTGTGAGAGAGATCCACCTTTCCAAGTTGTTGGGGTTCATCTCATACTTCTGAAGGTTTGAGGGTGCTGCCTGTTCCATACTCCCCCTACTCCTAGCCTTTTAGGGGTACAAACAATAGTAATTGGGGCCTAGTGTGGTTGTGTACGTGTGATATACATACACTTTTTTGGGATCATATTTTCTATTCCGCTATTTAATCAAAAACCTTTGGGGATCAGTTAAATTGGGGGATAGTCTGTGTTGGTACGTGTGAGAGAGATCCACCTTTCCAAGTTGTTGGGGTTCATCTCATACTTCTGAAGGTTTGAGGGTGCTGCCTGTTCCATACTCCCCCTACTCCTAGCCTTTTAGGGGTACAAACAATAGTAATTGGGGCCTAGTGTGGTTGTGTACGTGTGATATACATACACTTTTTTGGGATCATATTTTCTATTCCGCTATTTAATCAAAAACCTTTGGGGATCAGTTAAATTGGGGGATAGTCTGTGTTGGTACGTGTGAGAGAGATCCACCTTTCCAAGTTGTTGGGGTTCATCTCATACTTCTGAAGGTTTGAGGGTGCTGCCTGTTCCATACTCCCCCTACTCCTAGCCTTTTAGGGGTACAAACAATAGTAATTGGGGCCTAGTGTGGTTGTGTACGTGTGATATACATACACTTTTTTGGGATCATATTTTCTATTCCGCTATTTAATCAAAAACCTCTGGGGATCAGTTAAATTGGGGGATAGTCTGTGTTGGTACGTGTGAGAGAGATCCACCTTTCCAAGTTGTTGGGGTTCATCTCATACTTCTGAAGGTTTGAGGGTGCTGCCTGTTCCATACTCCCCCCTACTCCTAGCCTTTTAGGGGTACAAACAATAGTAATTGGGGCCTAGTGTGGTTGTGTACGTGTGATATACATACACTTTTTTGGGATCATATTTTCTATTCCGCTATTTAATCAAAAACCTTTGGGGATCAGTTAAATTGGGGGATAGTCTGTGTTGGTACGTGTGAGAGAGATCCACCTTTCCAAGTTGTTGGGGTTCATCTCATACTTCTGAAGGTTTGAGGGTGCTGCCTGTTCCATACTCCCGCCTACTCCTAGCCTTTTAGGGGTACAAACAATAGTAATTGGGGCCTATTGTGGTTGTGTACGTGTGATATACATACACTTTTTTGGGATCATATTTTCTATTCCGCTATTTAATCAAAAACCTTTGGGGATCAGTTAAATTGGGGGATAGTCTGTGTTGGTACGTGTGAGAGAGATCCACCTTTCCAAGTTGTTGGGGTTCATCTCATACTTCTGAAGGTTTGAGGGTGCTGCCTGTTCCATACTCCCCCTACTCCTCATCTAGCCTTTTAGGGGTACAAACAATAGTAATTGGGGCCTAGTGTGGTTGTGTACGTGCGAGATACATACACTTTTTTTGATCATATTTCCTATTCCGCTATTCAATAAAAACCTTTGAGGATCAATTGAATTGCGGGATAGTCTGTGTCGGTACGTGTGAGAGAGATCCACCTTTCCAAGTTGTTGGGGTTCATCTCATACTTCTGAAGGTTTGAGGGTGCTGCCTGTTCCATACCCCCCCTACTCCTCATCTAGCCTTTTAGGGGTACAAACAATAGTAATTGGGGCCTAGTGTGGTTGTGTACGTGCGAGATACATACACTTTTTTTGATCATATTTCCTATTCCGCTATTCAATAAAAACCTTTGAGGATCAATTGAATTGCGGGATAGTCTGTGTCGGTACGTGTGAGAGAGATCCACCTTTCCAAGTTGTTGGGGTTCATCTCATACTTCTGAAGGTTTGAGGGTGCTGCCTGTTCCATACCCCCCCTACTCCTCATCTAGCCTTTTAGGGGTACAAACAATAGTAATTGGGGCCTAGTGTGGTTGTGTACGTGCGAGATACATACACTTTTTTTGATCATATTTCCTATTCCGCTATTCAATAAAAACCTTTGGGGATCAATTAAATTGCGGGATAGTCTGTGTCGGTACGTGTGAGATCCACCTTTCCAAGTTTTTGGGGTTCATCTCATACTTCTGAAGCTTTGAGGGTGCTGCCTGTTCCATACTCCTCCTCCTCCTCATCCATCCTTTTAGGTGTACAAACAATAGTAATTGGGGCCTAGTGTGCTTCTGTACGTGTGAGATACATACACATTTTTTGATCATATTTCCTATTCCGCTATTCAATAAAAACCTTTGGGGATCAATTAAATTGCGGAATAGTCTGTGTCGGTACGTGTGAGATCCACCTTTCCAAGTTTTTGGGGTTCATCTCATACTTCTGAAGCTTTGAGGGTGCTGCCTGTTCCATACTCCTCCTCCTCCTCATCCATCCTTTTAGGTGTACAAACAATAGTAATTGGGGCCTAGTGTGTTTCTGTACGTGCGAGATACATACACTTTTTTTGATCATATTTCCTATTCCGCTATTCAATAAAAACCTTTGGGGATCAATTAAATTGCGGGATAGTCTGTGTCGGTACGTGTGAGATCCACCTTTCCAAGTTTTTGGGGTTCATCTCATACTTCTGAAGCTTTGAGGGTGCTGCCTGTTCCATACTCCTCCTCCTCCTCATCCATCCTTTTAGGTGTACAAACAATAGTAATTGGGGCCTAGTGTGCTTCTGTACGTGTGAGATACATACACATTTTTTGATCATATTTCCTATTCCGCTATTCAATAAAAACCTTTGGGGATCAATTAAATTGCGGGATAGTCTGTGTCGGTACGTGTGAGATCCACCTTTCCAAGTTTTTGGGGTTCATCTCATACTTCTGAAGCTTTGAGGGTGCTGCCTGTTCCATACTCCTCCTCCTCCTCATCCATCCTTTTAGGTGTACAAACAATAGTAATTGGGGCCTAGTGTGCTTCTGTACGTGTGAGATACATACACATTTTTTGATCATATTTCCTATTCCGCTATTCAATAAAAACCTTTGGGGATCAATTAAATTGCGGAATAGTCTGTGTCGGTACGTGTGAGATCCACCTTTCCAAGTTTTTGGGGTTCATCTCATACTTCTGAAGCTTTGAGGGTGCTGCCTGTTCCATACTCCTCCTCCTCCTCATCCATCCTTTTAGGTGTACAAACAATAGTAATTGGGGCCTAGTGTGTTTCTGTACGTGTGAGATACATACACTTTTTTTGATCATATTTCCTATTCCGCTATTCAATAAAAACCTTTGGGGATCAATTGAATTGCGGGATAGTCTGTGTCGGTACGTGTGAGAGAGATCCACCTTTCCAAGTTGTTGGGGTTCATCTCATACTTCTGAAGGTTTGAGGGTGCTGCCTGTTCCATACCCCCCCTACTCCTCATCTAGCCTTTTAGGGGTACAAACAATAGTAATTGGGGCCTAGTGTGGTTGTGTACGTGTGATATACATACACTTTTTTTGGATCATATTTTCTATTCCGCTATTCAATAAAAACCTTTCTAGGGCAAGATCTTAAATTACAGAAATATGAGGAGACCGTCAAATAAGGGCCGTGGCCTGGGTCGTGGTGCTGCTGGTAGAGCTCCTGTTGCAAGGAGAGGACATGGTCGATCTGTGCCAGCTACACGCACAAGTGAAACACCTTCCTCAAGTGTGAGTAGGCGACAGAACCTGCATCAGTATTTGGTAGGGCATCAAACGCCCCTAGAAGTGATGAGGCCAGAACAAGTTGAGGCGATAGTAGATTGGTTTGCTGCTGACAGTGCCTCCAGTTCCTTCACATTGTCTCCCACCCAGTCTACTGCAGAAAGGTCAGAGTTGGCACCTGCAGCCAATGTCCAACCGTCTTTCACCTCACCCCCTTGCAAATCAGGCCAGCAGTCTGAGCCCCAAGCCATACAGCAGTCTCTTATTCTTTTTGAGGACTCTGTCAGCAGGGTTTCCCAGGGCCATCCACCTAGCCCTGCCCCAGAAGTGGAAGAGATTGAGTGCAGCGATGCCCAACCACTTATTCCTCAAGATGAGTACATGCAAGGATCATCGCAGCACGTCTCCGATGATGACGAAACGCAGGTGCCAACTGCTGCGGCGTTCAGCATTGTGGAGACCGACAAGGAGGGCAGGGGTGAAGACTGGGTGGAAGATGATGTGGAGGACGATGAGGTCCTCGACCCCACATGGAATGAACGTCATGCAGGTGAACTGAGTAGTTTGGAGGAAGAGGCGGTGGTCGCACAGAGCCACCAGCACAGCAGAAGAGGGAGCAGGGTGCAGAAGCGGAGCGGCCGTGCCCTAGACACTACGCCCGCTACTGCCCAACGCAGCAAGGGAACGAGCGCACCAAAGTCAGCTCAAAGGAGTTCTCTAGCGTGGAAGTTCTTTAGAAAATGTGCTGATGACAGGACACGAGTGGTTTGCACCCTGTGCAATCAGAGCTTGAAGCGAGGCATGAACCTTCTCAACCTGAGCACAACCTGCATGATCAGGCATCTAAGTGCAAAGCACGAGCTGCAGTGGAGTACACACCTTCAAAACCAAGAAACGTCTCTGGCTCATCCTGCTTCCTCTTCTGCTGCAGTCTCGGCCGCTCCAGCCACATCTGTAGTGATACCGGCACCTGCCACCCCGCAAACAGACGATCTGTCAGCAACACCACCACCTGGGTCACCAACAACCATCTCCACAATGTCCCGTGGAAGCGTTCAGCTTTCCATCTCCCAAACACTTGAGAGGAAGAGGAAGTACCCCCCTACCCACCCGCGATCCCTGGCCCTGAATGCCAGCATTTCAAAATTATTGGCCTTTGAAATGCTGTCATTCCGTCTGGTGGAGACGCACAGTTTTAAAAACCTTATGTCGGTGGCTGTCCCACAGTACGTCGTGCCCAGCCGCCACTACTTTTCCAGGCAAGCCATCCCTTCCCTGCACAACCAAGTGGGGGAAAAAATCAGGTGTGCACTGCGCAACGCCATCTGTGCCAAGGTCCACCTAACTACGGATACGTGGACCAGTAAGCACGGTCAGGGGCGTTATATCTCCCTAACGGCACACTGGGTAAATGCAGTGGCGGATGGGCCTGAGGCGGATAGCAATTTGGCGCATGTCCTTCCACCACCGAGGATTGCAGGGCGCTTCAGTTTGCCTCCTGTTCCTAACTCCTCCTACTCCGCTTCCTCATCCTCTACCGCCTCCTCATCCGGACAGCGTAACACCTTCACCACCAACTTCAGCACGGCCAGGGGTAAACGACAGCAGGCAGTTTTACAACTTGCCTGTTTGGGGGACAAACCACACACCGCGCAGGAGTTGTGGAGGAGCATGGAACAGCAGACAAATGAGTGGTTGCTGCCAGCGAGCCTCAAGCCCGGCCTGGTGGTGTGCGATAACGGGCGAAATCTCATAGCAGCTCTGGGCCTAGCCGGTTTGACGCACATCCCTTGCCTGGCGCATGTGCTGAATTTGGTGGTGCAGAGGTTCCTTAAAAACTACCCCGATATGTCAGAGCTGCTGCAGAAAGTGCGGGCCGTTTGTGCACACTTTCGGCGTTCTCACCCTGCTGCTGCTCGCCTGGCAGCGCTGCAGCGTAACTTCGGCCTTCCCGCTCACCGCCTCATATGTGACGTGCCCACAAGGTGGAACTCCACCTTGCACATGCTGGAAAGACTGTGCGAGCAGCAGCAGGCCATAGTGGAGTTTCAGCTGCAGCACGCACGCGTGAGTCGCTCTGCGGAACAGCACCACTTCACCACCAATAACTGGGCCTCCATGCGAGACCTGTGTGCCTTGTTGCGCTGTTTTGAGTACTCCACCAACATGGCCAGTGGCAATGACGCCGTTCTCAGCTTAACTATCCCACTTCTATGCCTCCTTGAAAAAACAATTCGGGCGATGATGGAAGAGGATGTGGCACAGGATGAGGAGGAGGAGGAGGATGAAGAGGTAACATTTCCAAGGCTTTCAGGGCAGTCATTCGCAAGGGGCTCCGAGGGTGGGTTCCTGCACACGGAAACGCCAGGGACGCAATTGTCCAGCAGGGGCACAGTTCTGGAGGATGAGGAGGATGAGGAGGAGGAGGAGCTGGAGGAGGAGATGGAACCATGTTCACAGCAGGGTGGCACCCAGGCCAGCTCATGGCCATCACTGGTGCGTGGCTGGGGGGATACAGAGGACACGGACCATACACCTCCCACAGAGGACAGCCTTTCGTCGCCTCTGGGCAGCCTGGCACACATGAGCGATTACATGCTGCAGTGTCTCCACAACGACCGCCGAGTTGCCCACATTCTAACTTGTGCTGATTACTGGGTGGCCACGCTGCTGGATCCCCGTTACAAGGACAACGTACCGTCCTTAATTCACTCACTGGAGCGCGATCGCAAGATGCGCGAGTACAAGCGCACGCTGGTAGACGCCATGCTGCTGGCATTCCCATCTGACAGCGGGGCCACAGTGGAAGCACAAGGCAGAGGAGGAGGAGGAGGAGGTCGCCAACGCAACCAGGGCACCGCCAGCACCTCAGAAGGCAGGGTTAGCATGGCCGAAATGTGGAAAAGCTTTGTCAGCACGCCACAACAAACAGCAGCACCAGCAGCTCAGATGGAACGTCTTAGCAGGAGGCAGCATTTTACCAACATGGTGGAGCAGTATGTGTGCACACGCCTACATGTAGTGAATGACGGGTCTGCCCCCTTCAACTTCTGGGTCTCCAAATTGGGCACATGGCCTGAGCTTGCCCTTTACGCCTTGGAGGTGCTGGCGTGCCCTGCAGCCAGTGTATTATCTGAACGGGTATTTAGCACGGCTGGGGGCGTTATAACAGACAAGCGCAGCCGCCTGTCCAGAGACAATGTGGACAAGCTCACGTTCATTAAAATGAACCAGGCATGGATCCCACGGGACTTTTCCGTACCTTATGCAGAATAGCAATGGATACCGACCTTACCCACCCATTGTTCCATTTTTGCTCTTTCTCACTCTTTTGGGGTGTACCCTCATTTAAAATTTGTGAAAAGAAGCAGTGTTGGCTACCTCGTCCTCCTCCTCAGGGCCAGATTAATGTAGGGTCTATTGGAGCTGCAGCTCCAGGCCCCTACCTTTTATATAGGCCCCGGGTTGGCCATATTCACTGTTACCGCTCTTCTGTCACTTGTAAACACAGAAGTCTGGCTTCTATGCTCGCTTCCCCAGGCAGCACCCTCAGAACCTCCCCACACAGCGTGAAGGCCGGACAAGGAGGGACAGTTGGCGATGCATGGATGTGTTTATGGGCTTCAGAGACAGCATCCCATGTTGAATTAGGCATGCATGGCTGCACCCTTCCTCCTCTGGGTGCATGGCAAGGCACGGCCCTTAAGGCCCTTCAAAATCCTCAGCACCAAGCCCATGATGCTGTTAATCCGGCCCTGGTCCTCCTCCACCGCCGCTTCCACCTACACCGCCCATAGGTGTGCGCAGCCTATTGCATTAAGGTGTGCACCCCAAAGTTGAAATACACATGCATGTGTTTGCCAGCAGGGAGAGTAATGTATCGGGGCCATGTACCTGTAGGCAAGGAGAAATAGAGCAGAGCAGGTCCCAGGGAGATCTTTCCCATCTCCTCACTGGCAATGCTATGTGCCCTAGGTGATTAGGGTGTGCCCAGGCACACCCAGCACACCCTGTGCGCACGCCTATGTCACCGCCACATCCACCACCACCTCAACCTCCCTCCTACTCCATATGGGCCTCGTCCTTCAGAGATGAAGAAGAACATTGTTTTATTTTTCTGTTTTTTTTTGTTGTTTTAAGTTATTTCCCTATCCACATTTGTTTGCAGAGCACTTGCCATGCTCTTAATTACGTTTTGCTGCCATTTGCAGCACTCTAGCCCTTTCCTTTGGTGTTTTAGAGCCATTTTAGTGCCTTAAAGTTCGGGTCCCCATTGACTTCAATGGGGTTCGGTGTCCGGGAAAAGTTCGGTAAAAGTCCGGGACACGGACCCGGACTTTTTTTTAAAGTTCGGCCGAACCCGTCGAACACGGACATCTAGGTGTCCGCTCAACCCTACCCATGACGAATGGGCGAAGATACCCGTAGATCGCTGCAAGACACTTGTTTTAAGCTATGCTTCACGTTTAAAAGCTGTTATAACTGTAAAAGGATGTTGTACTAAGTACTAAGATTGAATGTCACTTGGGGGTTGAATAAAACTGATAATAATGTGAGCACAGAAAAGACATTTGTGGTTATTTCATTATAAATGTTATGTTATATTTGTCTGACCTACACGTGCCTCTTTGATTTAATTGTAAGCAGGATGACTGAATGATCAAAATCAATGTCAAACTGGCCAAAACAATCAATTTCAGTGGGGGTTGAATAATTTTGAACACAACTGTATATATATATATATATATATATATATGCGCATTTCCATATATTTTCACTTGTTTAAACTTTCTACTATGATTATTTTTAAAAAAGGACAATGGATGTTCCTTTTTAGAAAGGATGTAACCAATCACTCCTAATATGTATCCTATTGTCTCTTTTTATCTTTTTATGTATACATACAGTATATATGTATATTCTATTTAGCTACATGTTATTTGCATGTATATATATCTTTTTTAGATATAGTACATCTTTTACACATTTGACCTTGGAATTCATCACCATGCAAAAAATTAGGCCACCCTGTACAGTTGAGGTTTTCCCATATGGAGTTGTTATTACTAAAGGCAATTCATCATGTATAATAAGATATGGAATGGGCATGTTCTTTAGGCTCTGAAGAAAATGGTAACCTCAAAACACATTAGCTGATGTGTCTACGAGCATTGTGAATTTATGTATATGGACTTAAGCAGATGATGTCATGTCTAAGCTATGATGTAAGCATTGGTTTGTGAGTTCATTCACCTTCATTTTATACTAATTAATAAATATGTTTTGAGGTTAATGTCCTAGGCTTCTCTTTTTCCTATACTTACTCACCAGAACTATTTGACTCCCATTACAGGTAGTCATAAAAGGCAAATCAGGGATACCGTTCTCAATGGTCCTTAAACCAGGCACAGGTATATGTCTGCTCTGTGCTTTGACCCGCTCTCACCTCCTGAGAGGCCTTCTCCAGTATGCTCGCTCCGCAAGGGGCAGGATGTCAAAAGGGGCTGTGCCAGTGGGTGACATAACCAGGTGGTCCCACCCTTTACCTATATAACAAATGTCAAAACGTGGAGCAGGCATATGACAGGAGGCGTTTTTCATATTTTTCTATTTTTCGGGTCGGCGGGCAGTGTGATTGATAATGGATTTACATTGAGGGACACTATTTTTTTTTATTTTCTTTAAAAAGGCTTTGTAAAAACTGTGTCGTGTGGTTATTACTTTTGTACACTTTTTTGTTAAATGCGTAGGGGTACTATGTACTATGTACCCGATACCTATTCACATGGGGGGGGGCAAGGTCTTGGGGTCCCCTTGTTATAGGAGGCTTCCAGATGCCGATAAGCCCCCTGCCCGCAGACCCTAACAACCACAGCCCAGGGTTTCCGGGAAGAGGAGCTTGTCCCCACAAGGTGCTATGGGGTGGGGGGACAGAGCCCCCCTGCTGCAAAGCACCCACCCCCACATGTTCAGGGCACGTGACCTGGTATGGCTCAGGATTGGGGGTGCTCACTTGCCCCCCCCCTTTTCTGACTTGCCAGGCTGCATGCCTGGATAAGGATCTGGGATGGATTTTTATTTTTGTTTTAATTTTGTTGTGGGGATTCTTTATTAAAATCCATACCAGACCCGAAGGGCCTTTTTTTTTTTTTTTCTATCAATAGCCGGGGACCGACAACTGTAACCGCGAGTCATTTTAAATGGGATTTGACTCGTTTGTTTTTTTCTTTAGAAATTTCATTTCTGCTGTAACATGTTTTATGCATGCTATATATGTGCCACTTTACAAGGCACATAAGGGGACCCCCCCCCCCCCAGGCACTCTATTTAGAGGATTTTTTTAGTTTTATTGTACTTTAGGCATAATTCAAATCATTGCTCCAGAAAAAAATATCTTTTTTTTTTCATTTATATATGTCCCTCAGGGCAGTACCCAAATTTATTACCCCTTTTTTGGCCAATTACTTGCATATAAGTCTTCAAAATGGGCACTTTACATTTTTTCTGTTCTGCTCCCATTAACTTCAATGGGGTTCGCCATTCAGGCTAGAACACTTCCCCTGTTCGGGAGTTCTGCTGGGAACTGAACAGGGGAGTGTTCGGCCTATCCTTATTGTTCAGCTAATTTTTTCCCCTAAAAAAGTCTTCAAAACCTAATTTTCTGTGATTTAATTTGTTGTTTACATATATAAGACAAGTATGTTTTTTTAGTTATATATACCAAATTACATTTTCGTTTTGTATCCTTTTGCCAAACAAATAAATGGTTTGAACATTTGTTTGTGTCACAGTCATGTATATGTAATACATTGCTTTTGTTTTTAACACTCAACGAGATGACACCACTGAATTTGTTAGCACCCTCTAGAAAGTCATTGTAACTGGAGCAATAAGATTTCTGTTAAAGTCTGAGGAAAAGTTGAAATAAACAGGTAAGACATTAAGAATTCAATTACAGTGATTTTTTTTTTATTAGTTCACTCCTTTTGGTTTTTATAGATTTGGGTGTATGAAATGATCCATGTGGTTTTGTAATATAGTATAAAATGTCTATTTATGAAAATGTCAGATCTGTAATCTACTGCTGTTTTCTTTGTAATGATCAGTTAGTTTCACTCTATATGCAGTGTAATGTAATTACCATACTGCATCAAATCAGTTATGTGTGACAACACGGAACACTGTAGTGACATCATTATAATTGTTAATAATCAGTTTTAGTGGCAACCACAACTAAGCTGTTTCTCACCATTGTTTACATTTTTAAATTCTGCAATGCTTCTCGATGATAAATGTCACTTGCATTACAATAAACAAAACAAGTGTGTTAAACTAACTTCTTTATTACAAATCATTACAATGTACTAAGAAAATGTGCACATTCCTTGAGTGGGTAATTTGAAATGAGGGTGTTTATTTTAATGTAAAAGTCACATTTGTTAAGGTGAAGCAGCAAAAATCAGTTGTATGTAGAAGTAAATTAAAAGTTTTTTTTAGAACTCAATGCATTTAGTAATTAGCACATTTAAATGTCAGATTCCAGTAAAAAATAAAGGGAAAGAGAACAGCATAGAGCAATAACTGTAATGTGACATCAGGAGAAAGTGGGTAATGGGGCTGATATTGCAGTTATAATAGGTAATAATAACCAATGAATGTTGAGTATAATGAAAAATCACTTCTTGTTTGCAAAGCAACCAAGAGAGAAACCTGTTTAAACAGAGGTTACTGTACATTTACAAAGTAACACATTTTATGACATGTTTGTTAACTCAAAGGGTTCATGTATTAATCCCTTCCCATCCAACCCTGGCATCCATTTCAGTGGTCTTTACACCTGGAGGGAATGGACTGCCTGATTACATAAATACTGTGTTTATTTGTCACAGTAGACCCATGATGGCAGCTGGTTTCGCCCTTTTCCGTACATTAGTAGAGACTGGGAGCTGTTTAAAACATCTCAATCACTATGCTGTTAGTGTGTAGTAAGTGTCCTCTTAGCATAGAAACCTTGGCTTTCCATGGATGCATATGTGCAATGTGTGGGCATTAAAGCCCACCCACTTTGTGGCCATACATATGTTTAGGTGTGAGGAGGTTAAAGGAGTAAAGACTGTTCAGTTTGCAAGGTAAATGTTAAATGGACTTAGTAAATAAGATGAAACTATGTTAAATCTTTCCCCAGACATGAGGCTTGAGAAAGAGCCAGCGTGGCCTCAAAATGTGTAGCCATGCCTCCCAATGTCTTCTGGTGTATGACATCACCCTAGTTTCTTCCCACCCTCTCAGAGAGTTTTCTAGCATCTTGGGCATACCCAGCTTGTGTCAGTGATTGTACATCCTGGACAAGATCCCTGTGGTCTTTGTGGAGACAACTGCCATACCTGGTTGAGACTTGTGACAGGCACGTTTCCTTAATCTACATGTGAATTGCCATGTGTCCTTTTCTAACCAATACATATGTTTTTATACTGCACTTAGATTGTGTCCCTGCTGTTCCTTATCTGTTGTTTTAGAGATTTCTTCAGTCTTTTAGAGGGGCCGTGATAAGTGTATCGGAAAAAGCAGGAGTTAACCCTTGCTGTACCAATAGGACTTTATGGACTCTTGCTTGAGATCCATTTATTCACAGAGTGCAAATTACACTATTTTGCACCATTTATTTGCAATGAAAGTACAACTAAAGGCAGTACATTTATTTTAAACCTGGTTAGAGAAAGGGAAGGATATAACTCCATTTAGGTTTAGTTGTCATCTGTGACCCATTGGGGAGATTTCCCTTCACTTCCTGTCCCAAAGCTAAAACAGGAAGTGTGAGGAAATCCTTATAAAGTGGGGTAATCCCTGGTTTTAATCAGGGTCACCAGAACTAGTGTCCCTATTGGAACATTTCCTCTCTATCACTATTCTGGGGACAACCCAAAATATAAGATTTTTTTATTTATAGCAGTTTCAATTTTAAATATAAACTTGACAAATAGAGAGGGTGAATATCCCTAATGGGGTACAGAGAGCAATAAAAAGCAGACAGATGGTCTAATTGCTAAACTTGACAACTAGTGAACGTGAATATCCATAATGGGGTACAGAGAGCAATTAAAAATTGACAGATGGTCTTATTGCTACCCATTCTATCTAAAAAAAAAAAAAAAAAAAACATGTTTCGCATTTAGGTATGGATAAGATTTGGTTTTAGGTAAGGTTTACCATTTCAAGCTCAGTCACTATCTCATAAACAAGGGGACCTTTCAGTAACCGTACAGGCTTATATGAATAAATTCCTGATATTTTAAAATATCCAGCAACATTTCAGAATATCTGTACTTTTATAATTACAAAACAGTCCTTGAGCTTCAATCAGTAACCTTTGCCTAGGGGTGGACTGTGGCCCCACCAGAACTACAAGTCCCATCATGCCTCTGCCATGCTTGTAATTATCAGTCTTGCAAAGCCTGGGACATGTAGTTTCACAACAGCTGGAGGTCTACAGTATGCTACCCCTGGCTGGAGGTCTGCAGTTGCCCACCCCTGGCCTAGACAGGGATGTCTTCAGTCTTCTGTAGGCAGGAGTAGCAATTTCCTTGTTTCCGCTTCCCTACTGAGCAGCCTGCAACATTGTAAGTTTGTAACAATTGTGAGAATTTGCTTCAAGTCCAGAGCTTTAAATGAATCAGTCCACTCTCCAACGAAAAATAAGATGGCTTTTGTGCACACTTTTAAAAGAAAAGTTATTGTACAGCAGGTTTCCCATGCAAGGATCCTTACCATACCATAAAACACAACAAGGTTTTTAGTCTCTTGGCTATAAAGTTGCCCAGCTTGGGTTATACAGGCACTCTGTCTGTTCAAGCAGTCAATGAGGTTGATTTACTAAAATTGCAGACTGCAAAATCTGGTGCAGCTCTGCTTAGAAACCAATCAGCTTCAAGGTTGTTTGTCAAAGCTTAACTGAAGTTACAAGCTGATTGGCTTCCATGCACAGCTGCACCAGATTTTGCACTTTCAAGTTTTAGTAAATCAACTCCAATGTGTTCTTTAGTGGTCTTTTTCTCAGCCTAGACACATGCTTCCTATACACACTTACTGATTTTTGCAGCACATAATTCTCCTGGGGGAGGGTTGGCCCTGTCTGGCTATACTGGCTACCTTTACTTTTCTAAGGTAAACATCACCTTGCAATAAATCTCACACCTGCTTATACACTCTTTTGCTGCTGAACCAATCATTAAGTGCCTCCTTCACATGCAGCCAGCACCAATGCCATAAACTGTATAAACTTTATGCTTTTGGAACTGATGGAAGACAAACTAAATTGTTTAAAAAGTTAAGTCATTTTGTAACAATTGTCTAACATTACAGAATTGTACATAGCACAACAACATTAACTGCTTAAACGATGCTTCTGGAAATGTGTGAAGACACATACACATAATTAGCTTAGGGAAATACTTACAATAGCATGTTCTGCAAATCTAAACAATATCACCATTAACTTAAAGCGGAGTTCCACCCTAAAATTACCTCCAACTTCTTGCTCCGGGTCACCTGAAAAACAAATGGATAATCGCAATTTTTTTTTACTTACCTTGTTTAGAAGAAAATATACTTACCTTACTTCCTCTTCCTCCCCTCGGCGGCCACGACGATTCGTCACTTCCTGGCTTGCAATGATTCCGGGGAGCTGAACGTCATCGCTCTCAGGAATCAATGCGCCTGCACCGGCCCCGACGTCAGTTCCAGTGCAAGCGCCGTCATACCTTGCTAAACAGCTTCTGGGCATGCAGGGATGACGCTGCGGCACCGGAACTGACGGCGGGGCCGGTGCAGTGCATCGTGGGACCGAAGATGATGGAAGAGGACACAGAAGAGGATCGCACTGGCTTCAAGCTGCCCACACCTGAGATGGCAGCGCTGGACAATACTTTTTCAAGGTAAGTATTTCTTCTAAAAGGTAAGTGCAACCCGGGACACATCAGAGGCTAGCCATTGTGGAATGCACTAGCCCTGACTGTCCCGGGGGTATTTTTATTAAAAAAAACTTTCCCAGGGTGGAACTCCGCTTTAACTTTTTTTTTTTTTAGAATTAGTCAGTCAGTGAGATACTATTAAAGGCTAAGTTCACCTTTTGGAACATGTTACACAGTCCACTTATATTTAGGGTGAAACATGTAACGTGTTTCCCAGGGGGTGGGGAATTTTCTCCCCACACCCACTGTCACAATTTGAAAACAATACTGTGTCCCCAGTTATGAGAAAATCTGGAAGTGGGTTGCCAACATCCCTGAGAACTGTAACAAATAGAAAGATGTTCACCCTGGGGGTGGGACTTTAACGGCAATCACACTTCCTCGAAGAGTAAAATTAAATAATTCATTGGGTAACAACAAAATAAAATAGATCAAAAGAGGATCTAAAAATATACAATTTTACAATATGTACAAAGTTACAGTGTGTGGGTGTAAAACCATAATGGAATGAAAAAAATACATATACTGTGTAGTAAATGCTGAGATCAGGAAATCCTCCAACCGGACGCGTTTCAGGAGGATAAGCCTTTCTTCGGGGGTCTGGAAATGGGGAATATTGATTTCTTAAACAATGAAGTAAATGGTATCATGTTAATTACATAGATTGTAATGTATGTAAATAATACTCCTTAGTAGGATATAGCATAATAATCAGTCAAAACAAACATAAGTAATCATAAAGTGCATACCGAATGAAATATTGAGGTGCAACAAGAGAGTCGCAACAGATAAAATCAAGAAGAATATAGAAGGATCTGCTGTGAGGGATGTTGTCGGTGCACCAAGGAGTACTGCTGGATGGTATCCTCCCCTCAGGGGGCTTCAGCGAGGATGCCAGACAGATAGGTCACGACGGCGTCTCTGCTGGCATATGTAGGGGGATTAGAAGTATATGTGATAATATTAGCATGGTATGCATCCATTATTCTTAGTTAGAATATGTAGCAGAATGTGAGGAGGTATACTTTGTGGGGTATGCCAGATGGTTACCGAGGCGTATTAGGAAGAAGGCTCCAAGTGCGAAGTGTGTGTTTCCAAGACCAGGGTAATTCTCTGGAACACATATTTTTAAGTAAATATCAGTTTGTAATGTTTACAAGTATGAACAGGTTGAAGTTGCGCTACAAAGTACCTTAGTATAGTTGTAAGTGGGTAGTATTTTGGTGGAAAATTCATCCAGAAAGAGCAGAGGGGAAGGGTCATGTGCCTCCCAAGGTAGTTAGGAATGGGACGACCCCAATGCTGGTGCTGGAATGAAAATATACAGAGGTGTACTGCTAGATATATACTAATGTATAAATAATTAATAAGATGGGTACTCATGTGTTGTTTCATAATGAAATACCTGGGTGGAGGAGCCCGGGGATATCCAGTTACTGGCCTGGTTTGCTGAATCTGAAGTATGGAAGGATAAAAAAAAAAATATATATATATATATATATATATATATATATATATATATATATATATATATATATATGTGATAATAGATGAGAATGTATGATAGTGTCTTAAGGATTACAAAAATGAGTGCAGAGGGGTGGTAAGAAAATGAGAATACCTGGATGAAGGTAACCGAGGATTCAAGTCTGCAATTCTGATCCTATGTGTGTAGCACTGTAGAAAGAAGGTTTTTTTTTGGGGGGGCCCAAATAGTCCCTGGGAGTCCGTTGCTAACTATAGTACCTTGTGTGGTGAGGTCTTTGGTGTCCCGGTCCAGGTGGAGTCTGTAACAGCAGCAGATGGGTGAGAGGTATCCGCTGCTGTTTATAAATGGAGGGGGGACGCATGACCCTTACCCTCTGCTCTCTCTGGATGAATTTTCTACCAAACTACTACCCACTTACAACTATACTAAGGTACTTTGTAACGCAGTTTCAACCTGTTCATACTTGTAAACATTACAAACTGATATTTACTTAAAAATATGTGTTCCAGAGAATTACCCTGGTCTTGGAAACACACACTTTGCACTTGGAGCCTTCTTCCTAATACTCCCCGGAAACCATCTGGCATACCCCCACAAGGTATACCTCCTCAAATTCTACTACATATTCTAACTAAGAATAATGGCTGCATACCATGCTAATATTATCACATATACTTCTAATCCCCCTACAAATGCCAGCAGAGACGCTGCCGTGACCTATCTGTCTGGCATCCTCGCTGAAGCCCCCTGAGGGGAGGATACCATCCGGCAGTACTCCTTGGTGCACCCACAACATCCCTCACAGCAGATCCTTCTATATTCTTCTTGATTTTATCTGTTGCGACTCTCTTGTTGCACCTCAATAATTCTTTTTTTTTTTTTTCCAATCAATATTTAATTCGGTATGCAGTTTATGATTACTTATTTTTGTTTTGACTGATTATGATGCTATATCCTACTAAGGAGTATTTTTTACATATGTTACAATCTATGTAACTAACATGATACCATTTATTACATTGTTTAGGAAATCAATATTCTCCATTTCCAGACCCCCGAAGAAAGGCTTATATGCCTGAAACGTGTCGGGTTGGAGAATTTCCTCATCTCAGCATATACTTCACAGTATATGTATTATTTTCATTCCATTATGGTTTTACACCCTCACACTAACTTTGTACATATTGTAAAATTGTAAATTTTTAGATCCTCTTTTGATCTATTTTATTTTGTTGTTACCCAATAAATGATTTAATTTTACTCTTTGTGGAAGTGTGATTGCCGTTAAAGTCCCACCCCCAGGAAGAACAGCTTTCTATTTGTTACAGTTCTCAGGGATGTTGGCAACCCACTTTCAGATTTTCTCATAACTGGGGACACAGTTTTTTCGATCCAGTTATTTGAAAAACAACCTCTTTTTGACCCTCTTTATCATTCAATTTTTTGTGCATACATTTTGGATACCCCTCCTCACCACTCCATTATCTTTCTACATTTTCACTTTTTTAATTGAGTACATACCCAATATCACTTTCCAAACACGTTTAAGGAACAAGACCAGGGGTCTTCAAACTATGGCCCTCAAGTTGTTCAGGAACTACAATTCCCATCACGCCTAGTCATGTCTGGGCATGTCAGAGTTTTAGAATGCCTCAGGATGTGTAGTTCCGCAACAGCTGGAGGGCCGTAGTTTGAGGATCCCTGAACAAGACTTTGCCAAACTAATGACCTCATATAGAGCACAAGGCAAAAAATGCGCAAAAGAATCAGAAATGATCTCCTTATTTGTACAATAGTAGAAAAGAAATTAACATAATCACTACACATAGACAGCTTCGACCAAAACATCCAAGAAAATATAAATCCGCTTGGTTTACAAATTCAAATTTTCCCTACCTTAGACAATCTCGACTATATATTTAAAAGAAAATGGGAGAAAAATCTCCAACAGTGCAATAAGACGATGATGCAGTTACTGATCGAAGAATTTCGTAGACGCATCACGATATTAGAGTCAGAAATTAACACAATTTACGAGAAACTCTCCCCCTTCCAACAACTTACCAAATACAAAGAGCAAGAGGAGAATATCAAACTCCACTTGGATCGTATAGTCAAAGAAACTATTGTCACCAAGGAACGTAAATTTTGGCGGGATAAAATTGCTTTCTGTGAACAAAAAGCCTACAAATGGCAAAACAAAAACTCACAAACACGCAATAACAGAGACAATAAGAACTTACATAACCAGCATCATTACGGTTCAGATTCCTCACTTAATTCTTCTGTCTCTTCATCCTCACAGCAATCTTATGGAGGAAGAGAACAAAAAAGTGAAAAGGACTTCTCCAGATAACGATGACAAACTTCTCAAGAGAAATAAATATATATAACCCGCGCCCTTTGCAAAAAGTACATCAATCAGCAGCTAACTCAAAACACTGGAAAGTTTTAAAAGAGAATAAAATACATGGAGCAGAGCAAATTATACAAAAAATCCAAACATCATGTGGACATATAATGACATAAAGTCCATAGTTATATTACAAAAACACAATTAGATGATCAGCATCAATCAAAACATAGGAAGTGTAATAAAATGTGTAAAAAAAACTCTCCAATCCCCAAAAGTTGTTTGTTTTAAAGGATAATGCACTATGGGCCTATTTTCTTTTAATCTCTCCCTGATTTATGAGGTATAATAACCATCTAAGGAGGATTTGGCTATCCGCTGTGCACTATACCATCGGTGCATTTTGGGGATTGGAGAGTTTTTTAAGGCTCACTTTTTCCCATGGAGATTTTGATCTGAGTGGGTTTTAGTGGTCCCATAACCACCACGCTGCTGTACCCCCGCCATCCTCTGGTAAGAGTTAGTGTGTGGTGGCTGGGATTTCACTTTTGCTGTGTGCTGATTCACTTCGTGGTGACTACAGGCTGAACATTTTATTACACTTCCTGTGTTTTGATTGATGCTGATCATCTAATTGTTACATAGTTACATAGTTACATAGTAGGTGAGGTTGAATAAAGACAATAGTCCATCCAGTTCAACCTGTGTAGGTGTGTGTGGCTGTAATCATCTCACATACCCCTGAATGTTCTGATCCTTGAGATGTAAGTCTAAGAGTCTTTTGAAAGCCACCATACTACCCGCAGAAACCACCTCTTGTGGTAGAGAATTCCACAATCTTGTAGCCCTAACAGTAAAGAACCCCCCACGTTGCCTGAGGTTAAAACGCTTCTCCTCTAATCGCATTGTATGCCCTCGAGTCCTCATGCAATCCCTTCGAATGAACAGCTTTTTTTCTAAGCTGGGATCCCCATTAAGATATTTATAAATTGCTATCAAGTCCCCCCACAGACGTCTCTTCTCCAGGGAGAATAAATCGAGCGATTGTAGACTCTCTTCATAGTCAAGGTCCTCCAATCCCCTAATTAAATTAGTTGCCCTTCTCTGGACTCTCTCCAGCTCCAACACATCCCTCCTGAGGACTGGCGACCAGAACTGGACAGAATACTCCAGATGCGGTCGGACCAGAGTTTTATAAAGTGGAAGGATTATAGTCTTATCTCTGGAATACATCCCTTTCTTTATGCATGCTAATATTCTGCTGGCTTTGGCTGCTGCCGCTTGACATTGCATGCTGTTGCCTAATCTATCATCAACCAAGACTCCCAGATCCTTCTCCATTTTTGATTCCCCCAAGGGTTCCCCTCCTAACGTGTATTGTGCTTTTATGTTTTTAGTCCCCAAGTGCAAAACCTTACACTTCTCCACGTTAAACCTCATTTGCCATGTCGTTGCCCACTCTGTAATTTTGTCCAGGTCATTCTGTAGGATATCTGCTTCATGCTGTGCAGTTATTGCTCTGGCCAATTTTGTGTCATCTGCAAAAACTGATATCGAACTACTGATCCCGACCTCAATGTTGTTTATGAATAAGTTTAACAAGGTTGGTCCCAGGACTGAGCCCTGGGGCACCCCGCTTACTACCTCAGACCAGTCTGAGTATGCGCTGTTTATTACCACTCTTTGGACACGCCCTTTAAGCCAATTCCGTATCCAAGAGCAAACCCTGCTGTCGATACCTGCAGACCTTATTTTATAAATTAAGCGCTTGTGGGGAACTGTATCAAACGCCTTAGCAAAATCCAAGTACACCACATCCACTGGTCTCCCCCTATCTAGCTCACAGCTCACCTCCTCGTAGAATGTTAATAGATTGGTTTGACAAGAACGCCCATTTGTAAACCCGTGCTGATTACTGCTGATGATGTTGTTGTCTTTAGCAAACTCTACGATATAGTCCCTTATCATCCCCTCCAGAAGTTTACATACTATTGATGTCAAACTGACAGGCCTATAATTTCCCGGGATATGCCTCTGGCCCTTTTTGAATATCGGAATCACGTTAGCTTTCTTCCAATCCCCTGGTACATCTCCTGTCCTAATACTGTCAGCAAAGATCAGGAACAGTGGTCTGGATATAACCTTACTGAGTTCCTTGAGTACTCTCGGATGTACGCCATCCGGGCCTGGTGATTTGTTTGTGTTGAGTTTATCCAGCCTTTCCCTGATTTCACCCTCTGTTAGCCATAGTGGCAAGTCCTGTGTATTACTACTAACCAAACAGTCATGGTCAGTGTACCCCTCCGTTTCCTGTGTAAAGACTGACGAGAAAAAAGCATTCAGCACGGTTGCTTTTTCAGTGTCCTCTGTAACCATCCTCCCATCATCGTTAATTATGTGTGCAATATGCTCTGCCCTAGTTTTTTTGCTGTTGATATATTTAAAGAATTTCTTTGGGTTTTTTTTACTATCCTCCGCTATTTGTCTCTCAAAGTTGATTTTAGCCATCTTGATTTCTTGTTTACTTTTCTTATTTGCCTCCTTGTATTGCTCGAAAGTCGATACTGTGCCCTCTGATTTATACTTCTTGAAGGCCAATTTTTTTCCCCTAATAAGTTTTTTGACGCTACGGTTTAGCCAGCCAGGTTTGGCTTTGTCTCTTCTAAATTTATTTCCCATAGGAATGCACTGCAAGATGCCTTTGCCTAATATGTTCCTAAAGCATTCCCATTTTTCCTCTGTGGTCAGGGATCCCAGGGTTTGGTCCCAGTTTACCCTTTCCATCAATGAGTACAATTTTGGAAAGTTTGCCCTTCTGAAGTTTAGGGTTCTTATGTTCCCCACTTGCCTTGTTATATTGTTATTTATACTAAATGTGATCATCCTGTGATCGCTAGAGCCCAGATTGTCCTGGACTCCTACCTGCGAGATTAGGTCTGGGTCATTAGTGATCAATAGATCCAGGACTGCATTTTCTCTAGTCGGAGAATCCACCAACTGTGACATGTAATTATCCAGTAAGGTTTCCGTGAATAGGCGGGCCTTCTGTGAGTGTGTAGTCGCCTCGTCCCAGTCAATGTCGGGATAATTGAAGTCCCCCAATATGACGACTGATCCCAATTTTGCCACTTTACTCATTAGTGCTAAGAATTCCAGCTCTACCTCCTCCCCTTGGTTAGGTGGCCTATAGCAAACCCCCACAATTACTTTCCCCTTTTCTCCTTCCCTATGGAGTTCAACCCACACAGATTCTAAATCCATGCTCATCCCATCCGTAATGTCACTCCTTTCTATCACCTTTATATTGTTCTTGACATAGAGACATACCCCTCCCCCTCTTTTTCCTACCCTGTCCTTCCGGTACACCGAATACCCTTGGATATTGGCCAGCCAGTCATGTGAGGGGTCGAACCAAGTCTCTGTTATTCCCACAAGGTCTATGTCCTCCTCATGTACCAATATTTCCAACTCATCCATTTTATTAGCTAGGCTCCTGGCATTAGCATATACCCCTCTTAGTTTTACGGAAGTTAAGCGCAATTGGCGGTTATGTTTATTCCTGTTTGGTCTGAGATTTTCCCGCACAGACCTGCCAATTGACATTGTGGACCTACTGTCGCTGCTGACCCTACAGCTGCCTTCAGTCCTCTGCTCCCTCCTGACTGACTCTACTTCTGAGCCCTCCCCCCCGTCTCCTAGTTTAAAAGCCCCTCCAACTTGGTGGCCATCTTTCTCCCCAAAAGAGCTGTACCGTCCCCATTAAGGTGCAGCCCATCCTTACTAAAGAGCCGGTAGCCGACTGAGAAGTCAGCCCAGTTCTCCAGGAACCCAAACCCCTCCTTCCTACACCAATTCCTCAGCCACTTGTTAAGTTCCCTAATCTCCTTCTGCCTCTCCTGTGTGGCTCGAGGTACAGGCAGTATTTCAGAGAAAACCACCTTGGAGGTCCTTTTCCTCAATCTATTACCTAAGTCCCTGAAATCGTTCTTTAGGATCCTCCACCTACCTTTAACTATGTCATTAGTGCCCACATGCACCATGACCGCTGGGTCATCCCCAGCCCCCCACATCAATCTGTCTGCCAGATCTGCGATGTGCCGAACTCGGGCGCCCGGTAAACAACAAACTGTTCGGTTCACGAGATCTTTTTTACAGATTGCCCTCTCTGTCCTCTTGATAATTGAGTCCCCAACTACCACAACCTTTCTAACCTTTCCTGAGTTACAGCCCCCCTGTAAACAAATTGTGTTTTTGTGATATAACTATGGACTTTATGTCATTATATGTCCACATGATGTTTGGCTTTTTTGTATAATTAGCGCTGCTCTATGTATTTTAATCTACTCAAGAAACACATCACCAAATCACATGCCCCATCACAACCACTTGCACCTTCACCGACAGGAACTTCTTCTTCATGAAACTCAGGTATTTCACGTAATGGTCCAACTGGACAAATCACAGCACCTATATAAAAAACGCGAGCACAACAGCACCCCCTAATATATCTTCCAATGACACGGAAGGGTCTTTTTCCCTACTTTCTCCGGCACTATCACACCACACATGACACCCCCCAACAAATCCGCCACTGACCCCCTAAACATTATCAACCTCTCTGACTACCCACTGTCTGATGAACAATTGAATTTACTGACCAAAGGTCTAAGCTTCTTCCCGAACTCCAATACTGACAGGTTTGAACTAACAAAAGACCTTCAAATCTTTGCCAGAAAACTATTACTCAAAAGCTTCTACACCAAACCTACAGACAAAAAGGACATCCACTCTCAATCCGCTGAAAATGTGGCCCTTGACACACTATTTCCTTGTTGGAGGGACAAGAAGGCCTTGACCTAATAGACAAGATAGACCTTGAAGCCCTCCTAATTGCACATGTTGATCCATTACCAGATAACTCTACAAGCATAACCAAACTCAAAAAGAAATCTGACAAATTTCCTTCTCCCGCTCTTAATTCTAATCTCAATGCCTTCCTCCCCATGACCATTCAAGACATAAACAAACTTAAAACATCAGCACCGAGCTCTAATCTCTCCACCTCAGAAAAACAAGCACTAGAAACTCTCTTACACCAATCACAACTCACCTTTAAACCCTCTGACAAGGGCGGTATTATCGTAATCATGCACAATAACCAATACAAATTTATGTGCAATAATATCTTACAGAACAAAGACTGGTACCGACTCATTTCCAAACCTATTATTGAGAAGTACCATCAACAATTCTACTTACTAGTTGACAATGCTTATGTCAGAATATTTATACTGCTCTGAATATAACAGTGTCTATTTATGTCAATAAGCAAAGATCTGTGAGGTAGGAGAATCTCAACTTATTTCCACAAATCAATATGTAGCGAATTCTTTTTAATTGATTAATTTCTTTTTAAAAGCATATACCAATCTTAGTGAGTACAGTCTACAGTATGGAATATATATAAAATATTTATTCACAAGACATGTATTCACAATAAATGATCAAACCGGAAATGACACAAAGATAACTCTACATAAAATACAAACTTAAAAACAATAAATGCAATGTGATATTTAGCTCAATAATGAAAGTGAAATATAGCAAGATTATCTTTTCTCCCCAGGTATAACATAAACCATAGGTAAGTGTTCTAAATAATCAGACCACAATTGTCTGTGAATGGCGCAGTCGACAGTCACTCCACTGCAGATGGAGCGAGAATAAGCTATGCAAAACGGGAGACTAATATCGCCAATATGCGCTGAATCTGATATTAATAAAAATGTATAAAAACAAAAATCATCTTTTTAGAGAAAAATCTACCATGGTTTATACGGCTGGGATTGTAATCTTGTTACCCTTAAATATGCAATATAAAACATATAAGGAAGGAAATAAACAATATTGAATAAAATCAAATAAAACAAGGTATATTTACCACACTTAAGATGGCTGCTAGCTTCAAATGGTCATTACCAGAGTCCTTAAGATGGATGCCTTCTTAAAATAGTGGCTGGTTAGGGAGGAGTTTCGTTTGGCATCCCTCAAAGTTTCAGATAAATGATGGAGCAAGATGGAGTATGTTTAGATGAGTATATAGATGGATGTATTAGTGTGTATGTTGTAGGCGTAATGGGAGTTGTCAGTATGTAATGATGTGTCCTATTACATCTGGGTTCTCCTTTTTATATGGTATTGAACAAAGGACTATTAAAATGACCATAAGTTAAACCCAGAGGGAGGAACATTATCCCCATTGGTTGGGACATTTTATCCATTAACTGGCGAGGTCATAGTCACGCCTCCATATTAATCTAGTACTTCGGATAATAAAATTAAATGATAATTTCTTTATATTTAAGAGTAATCATAAAAGCAACATATAAACTTGTCCATACTCTCAGTACATACATAAATGTCCATTTATATCTCCATAATGTACCCTGGCAATTATTGGATCTGGTAAGCCATTTATAAAGATAATTAATAATACAACATATATATATATATATATATTGGAAAATACTGAGTTACCCCAAGACTGCATTTAGTAGCATCTCCAAAGGGGGCAGTATTGTACTGTTCATTAGATTCAGCATTTAGAACATACAATAAGACTACTATTAAAGATAACCTTTGACCTGTCTGGCCAGTGAAGATCCATTAATTATTTGTACAAACAGAATAAAATAGAGATTATTGCGCTAACTTAAAAAATGTAAGCAGCTGACATCAATCACTGAACTAAGGAGAGTGATAAATCAATACAAATACAAAAATATGTGCAGCGCTAGAAGAAAAAAATTCCCAACAAAATAAATTGTCCAATCGCAGGAAGCATTCCACAAGTAACATAAACAATGGATGGTGAGAAAAAGTCCAATATATAATGGTGCAAATTATATATAAGTGCAGCAAATCCGTCACCAGTGAAGGTAGAAATATATTGCGCTCACCAGATGGATGGGACCCCAAAACACCTTATAGTGTAGGAGTCAAACAGGCTTAAGAATGATGGAGTGTCCCCACAGATTTTTCACCGATTCCAACGGCAACCATGCAAATCTCCGGTAGATGAAATAATTCAGAGATTCCCCTTCCACATGGTGGGTGGTAAAACCGAAAAAAATGGAGGGACATATAGCGTAATATTGCTAAAATCAATTTAAATTTAATAAAGCTGATACACTTACAGACATCCGTGAAAGACAGGCATATAGATGTAAAACAGCTGGGCTGACCAAGTCCTCTTTACATGTTTCGGCATAAATGCCTTTTTCAAAAGATAAAGTCAGCAGGTATATATGAACACTGGCTACCTGCTGACTTTATCTTTTGAAAAAGGCATTTATGCCGAAACATGTAAAGAGGACTTGGTCAGCCCAGCTGTTTTACATCTTATATGCCTGTCTTTCACGGATGTCTGTAAGTGTATCAGCTTTATTGATATTAAATTGATTTTAGCAATATTACGCTATATGTCCCTCCATTTTTTTCGGTTTTACCACCCACCATGTGGAAGGGGAATCTCTGAATTATTTCATCTACCGGAGATTTGCATGGTTGCCGTTGGAATCGGTGAAAAATCTGTGGGGACACTCCATCATTCTTAAGCCTGTTTGACTCCTACACTATAAGGTGTTTTGGGGTCCCATCCATCTGGTGAGCGCAATATATTTCTACCTTCACTGGTGACGGGATTTGCTGCACTTATATATGATTTGCACCATTATATATTGGACTTTTTCTCACCATCCATTGTTTATGTTACTTGTGGAATGCTTCCTGCGATTGGACAATTTATTTTGTTGGGAATTTTTTTCTTCTAGCGCTGCACATATTTTTGTATTTCCATTAATTATTTAATGGATCAAACACTTCAGACTGAGTGTCTGGAATTGGAAGATCTATATGGCCATAAAAACGTAAACACAAACTTCTCTAAAATGAGGTAATTAGTATTTACTCTTTGTCTAAGTAAGATTACTATGTGCAAGAATATAAAACCAAAATGTGATATAACATTCCTAAAGATATATGTATACATATACGTATAATTATTACTCATATTTTCTTACACACGATATAATATATCTTTAAATTGTATAGTTTAAATGAACCTAATGAATACATTATTGTCCATTGTTAAATACAGATAGACTAACGTCTGGACATCAGTGACTAGTATTGTGTCTCGTTAATTGACTCTTATCTGATGAGATGTCCATGTACCACTTATTTATGACTACATAGATACAGAATTTTCTGTTGAAACCATAGACCCTCTGTAAGAGACATCTTGTAAAAGAACATATATGAACTTTCATTCACCTCCAAAACAAGATGGAAGCTATGCTGTTCACAATCTCTATAGCCAACATGGCTTTTAAATATTTCCATTTTCTTTTATTTTAATTCCCCCAATAATCCTGACACTTACTACAACAATGCTATCAACAAACAATGCTCGGAATTTATCCATACCAGCCATCCAAAAATTCCCACATTCTATAGTCTACCAAAAATACACAAGGATCTCAAAACCCCTCCAGGCAGACCAATCATACCAGGTAGAGGTAGCATTTCTGAAAACCTAAGCAAATTAATTGATGAAAAACTAAGACCCTATGTAGAAAACCTCTCCTCATGCGTCAAGGACACTATTCACTTACTGCAAATCATTGAAGGCCTTATGATACCACCTGATGCCCTACTGGTAGCTGTGGATGTTGAAGCTCTCTACGGCTCCATCCCACACCAACAGGGCATATCAGCCATTCAATATGTCCTTTCACAATCCAACCCTAAATCCACACCATTCAATGATTTCTTAGTACTGGCATTGGAATACATCCTCATCATTCGACGGGTCCCTCTACCTCCAGGTGCAAGGCGTAGCGATGGGGACCGGCTGTGCCCCATCCTACGCCAACCTGTACCTGGGGGAGTGGGAACGTTCATTCCTATCAGACCCCACACTTACACCCCTTACAGACTATATCCTCTACTGGTACAGATATATCGAGGACATCTTCGTCATATGGACTGGACCCCATGATCTATTACAGGAATGGATAACTCGTATGAACAGGAATGATTTCAACCTATCATTCACCATGAATTATCATCAGCAAACCATTAACTTCCTTGACATCACAATTCAAAAAGATGACACGGGCCTACTTACAAGTTCAATTTATCACAAACCCACTGCTGGCAACACTATCCTACATGCCACCAGTTCACACCCATCACCACTACTGAAATCCATCCCATACAGTCAGTACCTTAGGATCCGTAGAAACTGCTCAAATGAAGAAACCTTCAAAACTGAAGCCAATAAACTAAGAGATAGACTTTTATTACGTGGTTATACAAATACTTACCTCAAAAAAAGCATTTAAACGTGCCGCTTCCAAAAATAGAAACGACCTCCTATTTCCCAAACCCTCTAAACAATCTAAAACAGCAAAACCAGATACTCTATGTATTATCACTAAATACACAAAACAACATGATGAAATAAGACAAATTATCAACAAATACTGGCACCTCTTCACAGTAGATCCTACTCTCAGTCCGCATGTACAAAACCACCCCGCAATCACCTTTTCGGAAAACCAAATCGCTCATAAACCTGCTGGTCCACAGCGAATATACTGGCGATTTCAGAAAAGACCTATACAAACGACCAGGGACATTTCACTGTGGGGGATGCTCCCACTGTCAATACATGTGCACCACCAATAAGATCACCCTACCCAATGGTAAAAGATATAGACCACAACACTACGCCAACTGCAAAACGGCTGGGTTAGTATACCCCCTATTATGCCCATGTGGCAGCTATTATGTTGGTAAAACGAAATTGGAATTTTACACTAGAGCCTACTGACATGTGCTCAGCATGAAAACGGCTAATCCCGACCTCCCTGTGGGTAGACATGTCAGTGATTTCCACTTAGGCCAGTTTCCTGCCATTCAATTCCTAATATTAGTCAGAATACACCCCAATAACAGAGGAGGTGACTGGAATAAGATACTCCTACAATGAGAGGCACGCTGGACAGTGGAATTAAACGCCACCTCACCCCCCGGGTTAAATGACTCTCTAAGCTTCTGACCTTTTTTGGAAGGCTTCTCCTCAGGAGGTTGGGAAAAATAATATAAAATCATCTATGACAAATGAGCAGACCACTCTTTGGTTCCCTAGCTTCAAACGTATATGTATATATGTATATATGTATATGTACTGTATATTCATATACAATACTTCCAATATCCCTCCCTCATTCACACACACTCCCATTTTGGCTTCAACCCCCTTCGTCCGATTTCTACATATCTGACAATATCTGTATTTTCATGTATACTGACATCTTGTCTGTTTTTTGCCTACAACTCTGTTTATATCAACTAGGTTTGATGCCCTCAGACCATTAGAAGTTCCGGGTCTCAGGTTTACTTATTACATTTATTTTTTTTTCTCTGACACAATGTAACTTCATACTACCAAGTTACACTCACCTAATAACTTTATACTTCTAAGTCATTTGTATCCTGCAACTTAACCACAGACAACTTCTAGGTTCTCTTTAAAACTTGAAAATTACCTGTATATATATATATATATATATATATATGTATATATACTCTGTATATCTAGACATTATGAATAGTGTTGAGTAGTGTTGAGCGAACACGGACTGTATTATTTGTGTTCGTACCGAATAATTGGATTTTTGTTACCCGAACACGGACCCGAAAACTTTACTGTATGTTCGGGTTTAAAATCCGTGTTCGGTCATTTTATTTCCTGTTTTGTATGTAATGGCGCGCTTTTAATGGCGGGCTTTCAACAGCCAATCAACAAGCGTTTAACTGGTGTGCCTTAAGCCATCCCAGCCATGCCTACTAATGTATAAGTAGCTGTGATTGGCCATCTGAAGCATGTGACCATGTCTTTATAAGTTCGAGAGCCCCAGCGCGCTGCATGATTCTGATGTAGATTAGGGAGAGAGCACACATCATACGTGCTGGCTGCTGATTAGGGACAGACAGTGATTCTGTGAAAAATTGTGTCCGAAAAGAATGCAGGGACAGGTTGGAGTGCAGGCAGGGAGAGTTATTAGAGCATTTTAGGGCGAGGCTGAAGATTAGGCAGGGTCAGTCTTCTACATCGATTTTGCTGTGTGGGTGGTGGTGCAGTGAACGATCTTATTGAGCATATTAGGGACAGGCTGGAGATTAGGCAGGGTCAGTCTTCTACATCGATTTTGCTGTGTGGGGGGTGGTGCAGTGAACGATCTTATCGAGCATATTAGGGCCAGGCTGGAGAGATTAGGCAGGGACAGTATACATCGATTTTGCTGTGTGGGGGGTGGTGCAGTGAACAGTCTTTTTGCCCTCACTTGAGCCCACTGAGGAGGAGGAGGAGGAGGAGGAGGGAGAAAAAAATCTATTTTTATCAGTCAGTTGTGTGCAGCATTCATCTTAGATCTATTTTACGACAAGTTAAAAGGGTTTTTTTTTTTTTCCCCCCTTCATAGCCTTTTTGCTCCAGTGCTGACTGTGATAAGACACTGCTGTGTTCACATGTGCTATTGAGTGATTTTCAATTTTATACACTTTTTTCTATTCCACTATTCAATATACACCCTTTTGGGTTAAAAAAAATTAAACTGTGGCATAGTCTGTACTAATCTATTTAAAAATTACAAACTTAAAGGGGAATTTTCTTTTTTTTTTCCCCTTCATAGCCTGCTGGAGAGCTGACTGACATAAGACACTGCTGTGTTCACATCTGCTATTGAAAAACCATCAATTTTATATCATATTTTCTATTCCGCTATTCAATCTACACCCTTGGGGTAAAAAGAATTAAATTGCGGCATAGTCTGTATCGGTACGTGTGAGATACACCTTTCCAATTTTTGGGGCGCATCTTACACCGCCGAGGATTGCAGGGTGCTTCAGTTTGCCTCCTGCCTGTTCTGAACTCCTCCTACTCCTCATCCTGCCTTTAGGGTACAAAAAATAGTAATCGGGGCCTAGTCTGGGTCTGTACGTGTGAGATAGATACACCTTTTGATACCATATTTTCTATTCTGCTATTCAATCTACACCCTTGGGGTAAAAAGAATTAAATTGCAGCATAGTCTGTATCGGTACGTGTGAGATACACCTTTCCAATTTTTGGGGCTCATCTTACACCGCCGAGGATTGCAGGGTGTTTCAGTTTGCCTCCTGCCTGTTCCGAACTCCTCCTACTCCTCATCCTGCCTTTGGGGTACAAAAAATAGTAATTGGGGCCTAGTCTGGGTCTGTACGTGTGAGATAGATACACCTTTTGATATCATATTTTCTATTCCGCTATTCAATCTACACAGTTGGGGTAAAAAGAATTAAATTGCGGCATAGTCTGTATCGGTACATGTGAGATACACCTTTCCAATTTTTGGGGCGCATCTTACACCGCCGAGGATTGCAGGGTGCTTCAGTTTGCCTCCTGCCTGTTTCGAACTCCTCCTACTCCTCATCCTGCCTTTAGGGTACAAAAAATAGTAATCGGGGCCTAGTCTGGGTCTGTACGTGTGAGATAGATACACCTTTTGATATCATATTTTCTATTCCGCTATTCAATCTACACCCTTGGGGTAAAAAGAATTAAATTGCGGCATAGTCTGTATCGGTACGTGTGAGATACACCTTTCCAATTTTTGGGGCGCATCTTACACCGCCGAGGATTGCAGGGTGCTTAAGTTTGTCTCCTGCCTGTTCCGAACTCCTCCTACTCCTCATCCTCATCCTGCCTTTAGGGTACAAAAAATTGTGATCGGGGCCTAGTCTGTGTTTGTACGTGTGAGATACACCATTTTATACATTTTTTTCTATTCCGCTATTCAATCTACACCCTTTGGGGTAAAAATTGCCGCATAGTTTGCATCGGTACGTGTGAGATACACCTTCCAATCTTTAGGGGCGCATCTTCCACCGCCGAGGATTGCAGGGTGCTTCAGTTTGCCTCCTGTTCCCGAAGTCCTCCTCCTACTCCTCATCCTGCCTCTAGGGTACAAAAAATTGTAATCGGGGCCTAGTCTGTGTTTGTACGTGTGAGATATACCGTTTTGTAACATTTTTTCTATTCCGCTATTCAATATACACTCTTTTTGAGTGTAAAAAATTAAATTACGGCATAGTCTGTATCGATACATGTGAGATACACCTTTTTAAATTTGTTTGGCGCATCTCCTTCCACCGCCGAGGATTGCAGGGCGCTTCAGTTTGCCTCCTGTTCCGAACTCCTCCTACTCATCATCCTCATCCTGCCTTTAGGGTACAAAAAATTGTAATCGGGGCCTAGTCTGTTTGTACGTGTGAGATACACCGTTTTATAAATTTTTTTCTATTCCGCTATTCAATATACACCCTTTTGGGTGAAAAAAATTAAATTACGGCATAGTCTGTATCGGTACGTGTGAGATACACCTTTTAAATTAGTTTGGCACATCTCCTTCCAGCGCCGAGGATTGCAGGGCGCTTCAGTTTGTCTCCTGTTCCGAACTTCTCCTACTCCTCTTCCTCATCCTCCCTTTAGGGTACAAAAAATTGTAATCAGGGCCTAGTCTGTGTTTGTACGTGTGAGATACACCGTTTTATAAAATTTTTCTATTCCGTTATTTAATATACACCCTTTTGGGGTGAAAAAAAATAAAATTACGGCATAGTCTGTATCGGTACGTGTGAGATACACATTTTAAATTTGTTTGGTGCATCTCCTTCCACCGCCGAGGATTGCAGGCCGCTTCAGTTTGCCTCCTGTTCCGAACTCCTCCTACTCCTCTTCCTCCTCCTCCCTTTAGGGTACAAAAAATTGTAATCGGGGCCTAGTCTGTGTTTGTACGTGTGAGATACACCGTTTTATATAATTTTTTTCTATTCCGCTATTCAATATACACCCTTTTGGGGTGAAAAAAATTAAATTGCGGCATAGTCTGTATCGGTACGTGTGAGATACACCTTTTAAATTTGTTTGGCGCATCTCCTTCCACCGCCGAGGATTGCAGGGCGCTTCAGTTTGCCTCCTGTTCCAAACTCCTCCTACTCCTCGTCCTCATCCTGCCTTTAGGGTACAAAAAATTGTAATTGGGGCCTAGTCTGTGTTTGTACGTGTGAGATACACCGTTTTATATAATTTTTTTCTATTCCGCTATTCAATATACACCCTTTTGGGGGGAAAAAAATAAAATTGCGGCATACTTTGCATATTTGACTGTGAGATACACCCGTTGTATTTGTATACTGTTTTTCTATTCCGCTATTTAATAAACACCCTTTTGGGGTAAAAAAAATTAAATTGCGGCATAGTTTGCATATTTGACTGTGAGATACACCCGTGCAATACTGTTGTTGTTTTGTTCCGCTATTCAATAAACACCTTTCTAGGGCAAGATCATAAATTACAGAAATATGAGGAGAACGTCAAATAGGGGCCATGGCCTGGGTCGTGGTGCTGCTGGTAGAGCTCCTGTTGCAAGGAGAGGACGTGGTCGATCTTTGCCAGCTACGCGCACAAGTGAAACACCTTCCTCAAGTGTGAGTAGGCGACAGAACCTGCAGCAGTATTTGGTAGGGCATCATGCACATCTACAAGTGTTGAGGGAAGAACAAGTAGAGGCGATAGTAGATTGGTTTGCTGACAGTGCCTCCAGTTCCTTCACATTGTCTCCCACCCAGGCTACTGCAGAAAGGTCAGAGTTGGCACCTGCAGCCGATGTCCAACCGTCTTTCACCTCACCCCCTTGCAATTCAGGCAAGCAGTCTGAGCCCCAAGTCATGCAGCAATCTCTTCTTCTTTTTGATGACTCTGTCAGCAGGGTTTCCCAGGGCCATCCACCTAGCCCTGCCCCAGAAGTGGAAGAGATTGAGTGCAGCGATGCCCAACCACTTATTTCTCAAGATGAGTACATGGAAGGACCATCGCAGCATGACTCCGATGATGATGAAATGCAGGTGCCAACTGCTGCGGCACTCAGAATTGTGGAGACCGACAAGGAGGGCAGGGGTGAAGACTTGGTGGAAGATGATGTGGAGGACGATGAGGTCCTCGACCCCGCATGGAATGAAGGTCATGCAGGTGACCTGAGTAGTTTGGAGGAAGGGGTGGTGGTCGCACAGAGCCACCAGCACAGCAGAAGAGGGAGCAGGGTGCAGAAGAGGAGCGGCCATGCCCTAGACACTACGCCTGCTACTGCCCAATGCAGCAAGGGACCGAGCGCACCAAAGCCAGCTCAAAGGAGTTCTCTAGCGTGGAAGTTCTTCAGACAATGTGCAGATGACAGGACATGAGTGGTTTGCACCCTGTGCAATCAGAGCCTGATGCGAGGCATAAACCTTCTCAACCTGAGCACAACCTGCATGATCAGGCATCTAAGTGCAAAGCACGAGCTGCAGTGGAGTAGACACCTTCAAAACCAAGAAAGGTCTCTGGCTCCTCCTGCTTCCTCTTCTGCTGCTGTCTCGGCCTCTTCATCCACCTCTGTAGTGATACCGGCACCTGCCATCCCGCAAACAGACGATCTGTCAGCAACACCACCACCTGGGTCACCAACCATCTCCACAATGTCCCGTGGAAGCGTTCAGCTTTCCATCTCCCAAACACTTCAGAGGAAGAAGAATTACCCCCCTACCCACCCGCGATCCCTGGCCCTGAATGCCAGCATTTCAAAATTCTTGGCCTTTGAAATGCTGTCATTCCGTCTGGTGGAGACGCACAGTTTTAAAAGCCTTATGTAGGTGGCTGTCCCACAGTACGTCGTGCCCAGCCGCCACTACTTTTCCAGGCAAGCCATCCCTTCCCTGCACAACCAAGTGGGGGAAAAAATCAGCTGTGCACTGCGCAACGCCAACTGTGGCAAGGTCCACCTAACTACCGATACGTGGACCAGTAAGCACGGTCAGGGGCGTTATATCTCCCTAACGGCACACTGGGTAAATGCAGTGGCGGCTGGGCCTGAGGCAGATAGCAATTTGGCGCATGTCCTTCCACCACCGAGGATTGCAGGGCGCTTCAGTTTGCTCCGTTTGTTCCTAGCTCCTCCTACTCCGCTTCCTCATCCTTTACCGCCTCCTCATCCGGTCAGCGTAACACCTTCACCACCAACTTCAGCACAGCCAGGGGTAAACGACAGCAGGCAGTTTTAAAACTTGCCTGTTTGGGGGAAAAACCACACACCGCACAGGAGTTGTGGAGGAGCATGGAACAGCAGACCGATGAGTAGTTGCTGCCAGCGAGCCTCAAGCCCGGCCTGGTGGTGTTCGATAACGGGCAAAACCTCATAGCAGCTCTGGGCCTAGCCGGTTTGACGCACATCCCTTGCCTGGCGCATGTGCTGAATTTGGTGGTGCAGAGGTTCCTTAAAAATTACCTCGATATGTCAGAGCTGCTGCAGAAAGTGCGGGCCGTCTGTGCGCACTTTCGGCGTTCTCACCCTGCAGCTGCTCGCCTGTCAGCGCTGCAGCGTAACTTCGGCCTTCCGCTCACCGCCTCATATGTGACGTGCCCACAAGGTGGAACTCCACCTTGCACATGCTGGAAAGACTGTGGGAGCAGCAGCAGGCCATAGTGGAGTTTCAGCTGCAGCACGCACGCGTGAGTCGCTCTGCGGAACAGCACCACTTCACCACCAATAACTGGGCCTCCATGCAAGACCTGTGTGCCTTGTTGCACTGTTTTGAGTACTCCACCAACATGGCCAGTGCCGATGATGCCGTTGTCAGCTTATCTATCCCACTTCTATGCCTCCTTCAAAAAACGATTCGGGAGATACCTTACTGTGTTATTCAACCTGTTCTTTATCTGTTGCTCTAGCTCTTCCTCTCTCTACCTCCTCACTATGCCTATCTATGCCATCTGACCCTTCTAGATGGGAGGGGGGTCAATGGCACTTATAAAATTACTATCCACTTCCCCCTGTGACGCTGGTCCCCCTTACTACATCTCTCTTTTTTCTTTTCATCTTTCCCCAGTCTTACCCTCCTCTCATACCCCTCCCCCTTCCCAGCCTCCCCTCCCCTATTCCCTTATTCCTTTTCAATCTCCCTTGTATCCCCTGCCTTCCTATACCAACCCCCCCCCCTATATTTCTAGGGCTTAACCCCTACAGTGTCTACTTCTATTTCTAACCTTCAGTTATATGTTTCCGATAGACCTGTTGGGTCCTGTACCTGCTTCCTTACATTGTTAAAGTTGTTTTGTTTTCATATGCTTATTGTACACGTTGAAAACCCAATAAAATATTGATTTAAAAAAAAAATAACGATTCGGGCGATGATGGAAGAGGATGTGGCACAGGAGGAGGAGGAGGAGGGGGAAGAGGGATCATTTCCAAGGCTTTCAGGGCAGTCATTCACAAGTGGCTCCGAGGGTGGGTTCCTGCACCCACAAACGCCAGGTACACAATTGTCCAGCAGGGGCACAGTTCTGGAGGATGAGGAGGAGGAAATGGAGGAGGAGATGGAACCATGTTCACAGCAGGGTGGCACCCAGGCCAGCTCATGGCCATCACTGGTGCGTGGCTGGGGGGATACAGAGGACACAGACGATACACCTCCCACAGAGGACAGCCTTTCGTTGCCTCTGGGCAGCCTGGCACACATGAGCGATTACATGCTGCAGTGTCTCCACAACGACCGCCGAGTTGCCCACATTCTAACTTGTGCTGATTACTGGGTGGCCACGCTGCTGGATCCCCGTTACAAGGACAACGTACCGTCCTTAATTCACTCACTGGAGCGTGATCGCAAGAGTACAAGCAAACGCTGGTAGACGCGATGCTGCTGGCATTCCCACCTGACAGCGGGGCCACATTGGAAGCACAAGGCCAAGGCAGAGGAGGAGGAGGAAGAGGTCGCCAATGCAACCAGGGCACCGCCAGCACCCCAGAAGGCAGGGTTAGCGTGGCCGAAATGTAGAAAAGCTTTTTCAGCACGCCACAACAAACAGCAGCACCAGCAGCTCATATGGAACGTCTTAGCAGGAGGCAGCATTTCACCAACATGGTGGAGCAGTATGTGTGCACACGCCTACATGTAGTGAATAACGGGTCTGCCCTCTTCAACTTCTGGGTCTCCAAATTGGGCTCATGGCCTGAGCTTGCCCTGCAGCCAGTGTATTATCTGAACGTGTATTTAGCACGGCTGGGGGCGTTATCACAGAAAAGCGCAGCCGCCTGTCCAGAGACAATGTGGACAAGCTCACGTTCATTAAAATGAACCAGGCATGGATCCCACAGGACTTTTCCGTACCTTGCGCAGAATAGAGATGGATACCGACCTTACCCAGCCATTGTTATATTTTTGATCTTTCTCACTCTTTTGGGGTGTACCCTAATTTAAAATGACTTAAAAAAAAGCAGTTTTGGCTACCTCGTCCCCCTCCACCGCCGCTTCCACCTACACGGCCACATCCACCGCCACCTCAACCTCCCTCCTACTCCATATGGGCCTCGTCCTTCACAGATGAAGAAAATTGTTTTATTTTTCTGTTTGTTTTTTTTGTTGTTTTAAGTTATTTCCCTATCCACATTTGTTTGCAGAGCACTTGCCATGCTCTTATCCATTGTTTTTTTAGAGCCATTTTAGTGCCTGAAAGTTCGGGTCCCCATTGACTTCAATGGGGTTCGGTGTCCGGTTAAAGTTCGGAAAAAGTCCAGGACACAGACCCGGACTTTTTTTTCAAGTTCGGCCGAACCCGCCAAACACGGACATCCAGGTGTCCGCTCAACTCTAATTATGAATTCTTTATGTTGCCACCATTGATTGTAATTTCATGAGTTAAGTGTCTATTTATCCTGTCCATTCTGCATCTTGTAATACTTCTTTGCATCATCCTATCTCCACACTTCTTCTTGCTCTCCTGAATATCTCCTCTTTATCTGCGGACAACATCTGGTCATTCCTGACCAGCTCCGCCCAGCGCAATAAGGTCATATTGTGCATCGGTGCCGCTGGAACGCACGACGCACTTCCGCATCTGGGGGCGGGACGTGCGTTCCAGCGGTGGGGGATTCCATTGGCCACTTCACTGCGCAATCGCGGGCCTCATCCCGCACTGCACACAGGCGCTGGAGTCTTTCCTACCATTTATAAACAGCAGCAGGTACCTCTCACCCATCTGCTGCTCTTACGGACCCCACCTGGACCGGGACACCAAAGACCTCACCACACAAGGTACTATAGATAGCAACAGACTCCCAGGGACTATTTGGACAGGCATTACTTTACATGATTACAGCCCCCCCAAAAAAACCTTCTTTTTTACAGTGCTACACACATAGGAGCAGCATCGCAGACTTGAATCCTTGGTTACCTTCATCCAGGTATTCTCATTTTCTTACTACCCCTCTGCACTGATTTTTGTAATCCTTAAGACACTATCATACATTCTCATCTATTATCACACATATATATATTTTTATCCTTCCATACTTCAGGTTCAGCAAACCGGGCCAGTAACTGGATATCCCCGGGCTCTTCCACCCAGGTATTTCATTATGAAACAACACATGAGTACCCATCTTATTCATTATTTATACATCAGTATATCTTAGTAACTTTGAAAACGTCTTCTTGGACGAAACATTGTTAGGTCACGGCGTGCTGACGTCATTCCTAGAAGCGTTCCAATTGAGCGGATGTGCCAAGCCGTCCGGCCGACGGCTATACATGCGATATTGAATTCTATGAAATGTGAGTGTCTTTCTATATTTTAATAAATCATTGTTACGTTTTACACTATTGGCGTTTTTTCATCTATGTGATTTGGCGATACTGTTCACCTGTTGGGATACCACCTGGTCTGTTCCTGGTTCAATGAGGATAACTCAACATTAACTTAGTTTCTACAACATCTTTGATGAGCGCTGGTGGGAGCATTTGGTCTAACTGCCTGACATCTCAAGCAATCTTAAATCGTGGTCTGGTAAGGGGCTCAAGTTTTCAGTGTTGGCGGCTCTGGCATTCTCTTGAATAGCCCTCACTTTTCTATTGGTATCTTTAGTCCAGTAAGGGGCTTAAAAATCGGTGGTGGTCTATCCAATTTCCAGCTGTCTTCTTTCTGTCACCAACTACTGGGAAGGTCTCTCTGTGTGCTGGTTATGGTAATATTTACCTCTGGTAAGCAGGTTCACATCTGGTGACGGATACACATATATATTTTTTCTTACCTGGTGCACTCTCAGGGTG
Source organism: Pelophylax lessonae (assembly GCF_965119305.1). Lineage (NCBI taxonomy): Eukaryota > Metazoa > Chordata > Amphibia > Anura > Ranidae > Pelophylax > Pelophylax lessonae. The sequence goes on from NC_138777.1 coordinate 114,626,434, forward strand.
TATTACATTCAATTTGTTGTGAGGTATTATGCCATGGCGTCCTTTCTTTCTTTCATGACTCCATGCCATTCCATCTTGTGAGCTCAATCTGTGACATCTCCAAGTTGGTCTGGATGTAATACCCTGCCTACACTTATCGTTTATCTGGTAAGCGCATTACCTAAAGGAGTCTGGATTCCTTTTGTGCTGATCCTATTAACTCATCACTTTTTGAATTTTGTAGAGACTATTTGTTCACTTTACTTTTGTTTATTATCAGGACTTCACATCTGATATATTTACTTTTTTGGACATTGATTTGTTTTTTTATCACTAAGCGCAACTTATTATATGCATCAGTATATATCTAGCAGTACACCTCTGTATATTTTCATTCCAGCACCAGCATTGGCGTCGTCCCATTCCTAACTACCTTGGGGGGGCACATGACCCTTCCCCTCTGCTCTCTCTGGATGAATTTTCCACCAAACTACTACCCACTTACAACTATACTAAGGTACTTTGTAGCGCAACTTCAACCTGTTCATACTTACATTACAAACTGATATTTACTTAAAAATATGTGTTCCAGAGAATTACCCTGGTCTTGGAAACACACACTTCGCACTTGGAGCCTTCTTCCTAATACGCCTCGGTAACCATCTGGCATACCCCACAAAGTATACCTCCTCACATTCTGCTACACATTCTAGCAAAGAATAATGGCTGCATACCATGCTAATATTATCATATATACTTCTAATCCCCCTACATTTGCCAGCAGAGACGCAGCCATGACCTATCTGTCTGGCATCCTCGTTGAAGACCCTGAGGGGAGGATACCATCCGGCAGTACTCCTTGGTGCACTGACAACATCCCTCACAGCAGATCCTTCTATATTCTTCTTGATTTTATCTGTCACAACTCTCTTGTTGCACCTCAATATTTCATTTGGTATGCACTTTATGATTACTTATGCTTGTTTTGACTGATTATTATGCTATATCCTACTAAGGAGTATTATTTACATACGTTACAATCTATGTAACTAATATGATACAATTTACTACATTGTTTAGGAAATCAATATTCTCCATTTCCAGACCCCCGAAGAAAAGCTTATCCGTCTGAAACACGTCGGGTTGGAGGATTTCCTCATCTCAGCATATACTTCACAGTATATGTATTATTTTCATTCCATTATCGTTTTACACCCACACACTGTAACTTTGTACATATTGTAAAATTGTATATTTTTAGATCCTCTTTTGATCTATTTTATTTTGTTGTTACCCAATAAATGATTTAATTGTACTCTTCGTGGAAGTGTTACATAGTTACATAGTAGGTGAGGTTGAATAAAGACAATAGTCCATCCAGTTCAACCTGTGTAGGTGTGTGTGGCCGTAATCATCTCACATACCCCTGAATGTTCTGATCTTTGAGATGTACTTCTAAGAGTCTTTTAAAAGCCACCATACTTCCTGCAGAAACCACCCCTTTTGGTAGAGGATTCCACAATCTTGTAGCCCTAACAGAACCTCCCCACATTGCCTGGAGGTAAAAACGCTTCTCCTCTAATCGCATTGTATGCCCTTGAGTCCTCATGCAATCCCTCCGATTGAATAGCTTTTTTTCTATGCCGAGATCACCATTGAGATATTTATAAATTGCTATCATGTCCCCTCTCAGGCGTCTCTTCTCCAGGGAGAATAAATGAAGCGATAGCAGACGCTCTTCATAATTAAGGTCCTCCAATACCCTAATTAGTTTAGTTGCCCTTCTCTGGACTCTCTCCAGCTCCAACACCTCCCTCCTGAGGACAGGCTACCAGAACTGGACAGAATATTCCAGATGTGTTCGGACCAGAGTTTTATAAAGTGTAAGGATTATAGTCTTATCTCTGGAATACATCCCTTTCTTTATGCATGCTAATATTCTGCTGGCTTTGGCAGCTGCCGCTTGACATTGCATGCTATTGCCTAGTCTATCCTCTACCAAGACTCCCAGATCTTTCTCCATTTTTGATTCCCCCAAAGGTTCCCCCCCTAACGTGTATTGTGCTTTTATTTTTTTAGTCCCCAAGTGCAAAACCTTACACTTCTCCACATTAAACCTCATTTGCCATGTCGTTGCCCACTCTGTTGTTATTTTGTCCAGGTCATTCTGTAGGATATCTGCTTCATGCTGTGCAGTTATTGCCCTGCCCAATTGTGTGTCATCTGCAAAAACTGATATAGAACTAATGATCCCATCCTCAACGCTGTTTATGAATAAATTGAACAAGGTTGGTCCCAGGACTGAGCATTGGGGGACCACGCTTACCACCTCAGACCAGTCTGAGTATGCGCTGTTTATTACCACCCTTTGGACACGCCCTTTTAGCCAGTTCCATATCCAAGAGCAAACCCTGCGGTCAATGCCTGCCATCCTTATTTTATAAATTAAGCGCTTGTGGGGAACTGTATCAAACCTCTTAGCGAAATCCAGGTACACAACATCCACTGGTCTCCCCCTATCTAGCTCACAGCTCACCTCCTCGTAGAATGTTAAGAGATTGGTTTGCCAAGAACGCCCATTTGTGAACCCGTGCTGATTACTGCTGATGATGTTGTTGTCTTTAGCAAACTCTACGATATAGTCCCTTATCATCCCCTCCAGAAGTTTACATACTATCGATGTCAGACTAACAGGCCTATAATTTCCCGGGACATGCCTCTTCCCTTTTTTGAATATCGGTATCACGTTAGCTTTCCTCCAGTCCCCTGGTACATTTCCTGTCATAATACTGTCAGCAAAGATCAGGAACAGTGGTCTAGATATAATCTTACTGAGTTCTTTGAGTATTCTTGGATGTACACCATCCGGGCCTGGTGATTTATTTGTGCTAATTGTATCCAGCCTTTCCCTGATCTTACCCTCTGTTAGCCATAGCGGCAAGTCCTGTGTATTACTACTAACCATACAGTCATGGTCAGTGTACCCCTCCTTTTCCTGCGTAAAGACTGACGAGAAAAAAGCGTTCAGCACAGTTGCTTTTTCAGTGTCCTCTGTAACCATCCTCCCATCATCGTTAATTATGTGTGCAATATGCTCTGCCCTAGCTTTTTTGCTGTTGATATACTTAAAGACTTTCTTTGGATTCTTTTTACTATCCTCCGCTATTTGTCTCTCAAAGTTGATTTTAGCCATTTTGATTTCGTATTTACTTTTCTTATTTGCCTCCTTGTATTGCTCGAAAGCCAATACTGTGCCCTCTGATTTATATTTCTTGAAGGCCATTTTTGTCCCCCTAATACGTTTTTTAACATTACGGTTTAGCCAGCCAGGTTTGGCTTTGTCTCTTCTAAATGTATTTTCCATAGGAATGCACTGCAAGATGCATTTGTTTAATATGTTCCTAAAGCATTCCCATTTTTCCTCCGTGGTCAGTGTTCCCAGGGTTTGGTCCCAGTTTACCCTTTCCATCATTGAGCACAATTTTGGAAAGTTTGCCCTTCTGAAGTTTAGGGTCCTTATGTTCCCCACTTGCCTTGTTATATTGTTATTTACGCTAAATGTAATCATCTTGTGATCGCTAGAGCCCAGGTTGTCCTGGACTCCCACCTCAGAGATTAGGTCTGGGTCATTAGCGATCAATAGATCCAGGACTGCATTTTCTCTAGTAGGAGAATCCACCAACTGAGACATGTAGTTGTCCTGTAACATTTCCATGAATAAACGGGCCTTCTGTGAGTGTGTAGTCCCCTCTTCCCAGTCAATGTCGGGATAATTGAAGTCCCCCAACATGATGACTGATCCCAGTTTTGCCACTTTACCCAACAGTGATATAAATTCCATTACTTTCCATAGATTTCATTAATTACTTTTCCCTTTTTTTCTTCCCTATGGAGTTCTACCCAAACGGATTCTAACTCCATACTCATCCATTCCATAATATCACTCCTCTCTACCACCCTTACATTATTCTTGACATAGAGACATACCCCTCCCCCTCTTTTTCCAACCCTGTCCTTCCGGTACACCGAATACCCTTGGATATTGGCCAGCCAGTCATGTGAGGGGTCGAACCAAGTTTCCGTTATTCCCACAAGGTCTATGTCCTCCTCATGTACTAACATTTCCAACTCATCCATTTTATTAGCTAGGCTCTTGACATTCGCATAAGCATAGCATAAGTGTGATTGCCGTTAAAGCCCCACCCCCAGGGGGAACATCTTTCTATTTGTTACAATTTGAAAACAGCCCAGCCATGCGGGGCTCCGCCTTACATGTCTAAGTCATGCATTCACATTTTCCTGTGACTGAATTTACTACAACTACCATTATCCATCGTGGCTGATGGTTTGTAGTTCTGAATGAACTGTAAGGGTGCTGATGAGAACTCCCAAAGTTCATTCACAAGCCCTGCAGCTTTAAAACAGACAAGACATTGCACCACTAATCCACTGTTCACAGGTACAATGCTTTCCAGGCTCTTGCAGAAAAAAATAATGAATGCAATTTTTTACTTCCTGCACAAATATGTGCATTTAATATTTTTTTTTGAAAGGTGAAAAAACAGTATTATTTAACCACTAGCCAACCGCTAATGTTGCTGCTACTGCAGCAGAGCGGCTCGGCTGGGTTCAGCAATGTAGACCTACGTCACTGGATTCCTCCCTCTCTCGGCGGCGCGCTCCTGCTGTATTCAGACACAGCGGGAGTAGGGCCAGGGGAGGAGAGGCGATGATCACCACCGCTCTTCCCCGATTGTCGGGGAAAAGAGTGAGGAAATCCACCCGCTTGTGTAAACAAAGCGGGCGGATCTCCTCAGTGACAGGCAGGGACAGATCACAGGATTCAGCATCGCTGAACCTGCGATCTGTGTCTTTTTCACACAACCCCTCCCCCCACACACGTCAGTAAGCAGGAGACACACATTTAACCCCTTGATCATCACCAGTGTTAACCCCTTCCCTGCCAGTGTCATTGTTACAGTAACAGTGCATATTTTTAGCACTGATTACTGTAGAAATGTCACTGGTCCCCCCAAAAGTGTCAAAAATGTCAGTTAGGGGTCCGATCTGTCCACTGCAATGTCGCAGTCCCGCAAAAAAATGCAGATTGCCGCCATTACTAGTAAAAAATTAAAAAGAACAATAAAAATGACAAATCTTTCCCGTAGTTAGTAAACGTGATAACTTTTGCGCAACCTTTGCGCAAACCAATAAAAACACGCTTATTGTGATTTTTTTTACCAAAAATATGTAGCAGACAACAAATTGGCCTAAAATAGTAAAAAATGTTCACTTGTAAATTTTTTTGGGGGAATGTTATATATCAGAATGTGAAAAATATTGTTTTTGTTTTCAAAAAATTAAAAATCGCACAGGTGATCAAATACCACCAAAAGAAAGCTCTATTTGTGGGGAAAAAAGGACATCAATTTAATTTTCGGTACAGCGTTGCATGACTGCGCAATTGTCCGTTAAAGTAACGCAGTGCCAAATCGCAAAATATGGCCTGGTCAGGAAGGGGGTAAAATCTTCCAGTCTTAAAGTGGTTAAAAATACGCTCAGTGAGAATTTTTTTGTCAAAGACATGTATCTAAATACATTTTGGCCTAAATATATGACAAAAATTGAATATATTGGATATTTTTTAACTGTCAAAGTTTTTTATTATTTTATTAATATCGCAAAAAATGAAAAGCGCGGAGGTGATCAAATACCACCAAAAGAAAGCTCTGTTTGTGAGAAAAAAAAGGACATAAATTTAGTTTGGGTACAGGGTTGCATGACTGTGCAATTGTCAGTTAAAGTCGTGCAGTGCCAAGTTGAAAAAAGTGGCCTGGACATTAAGCAGGAAAATCCTCCGGGGCTAAGGTGTTTAACCTCCTAGGCGGTAATCCCGAGCGTGACTCGGGGTTGGTTTTTCATATCAGGAGCGGTAACCCTGAGTCACGCTCGGGGTGGATAGGCAGAGAGCGCAGCGGTGTTCTCTTACCTTATCCTGGCAATCCAGCGATGATTTCTCATTGCTGAGATCGCCAGCAGAGAGTCCTGCCGCTCCTCCGTCCACCGTCGGTCTGATCACTTCCTAGTTCCGTTCCCTGCAGCAACAATGCTGCATGGGAGCGGAACTAGGGAGGGAAATTAAAAAAAAAAAAAAAAAAAAACGTTGCACAAAACACATAACACATTTTATATTATATATATATATATATATATATATATATATATATATATATATATATATATATGCATATATATATATATATATATATATATATATATATATATATATATATATATATATGCATATATACATATATATGCATATATATATATATATATATATATATATATATATATATATATATATGCATATATACATATATATGCATAAATATATATATATATGCATATATATATATGTATATATATATATATATATATATATATATATATATATATATGTATATATACCGGTATATATATGTATGCATATATATATGTGTATATATGTATATATGTATATATATATATATATGCACACACACACATATACATATATATATATATATATATATAGAATTATATTATTGATTCAATTATAATTCATGCGTTATATATTACACATATATATATATATATGTGTGTGTATATATATATATATATATATATATATATATATATATATATATATATATACACATACACACACACATATATATATATATATAATATATAATGCATGAATTATAATCTAATCAATAATATAATTTTATTATATATATTATATATTAAATAATAAAATTATATTATTGATTCGATTATAATTCATGCGTTTGTGTTTCAAATTTATCAGTAGACTCTTGTTTTGGTCAGGTTTAAGTCAGTAATTACTAAGAATTGTAGGCCTATAATACATAACGCCAAATTTCCATGAAAACAATTGTACCGCTTTTGGTATGTAATTCCTGACATAATCATACCGACAGGGAGGCTAAAGTGCAACAAAGTGAACTTGCAATAACTGCCTTTTCATGTAAAATTATACACAATGCAATGCCTTCAATTGCATGAAAAACACTTCTGGGATTCAGCATAGATGCAGAACATTATTTAGCTCATTGTTACACTTTAAAAAAAATAAAATTACAGCAATATTGTATGATTTAGCAAAATGTGATGCTATATAAATATGATGCTATATAAATAAACTTTAGGGAAATGTGTAGGCACACCAAATTAGTTTGCTAATATTCAAACTTTTCATTCTGGACTTCTTTCTCTTACAACAATACACTGATAATGCAAACTTTAGTTAAGCTTAAAGTTTTAAATTTTGGTGTAAAACCACTGGTCATTGGAAGGAAGGAAGGTTGAAGGCTTGCATCTTAAAAATGACAATGAGACTTGCCAACCACTAAATGCATACACACATGCAGACAAAATAGCAGAGCATCAAAACTGCCAATTTTTTTTTTTCTTCTACTTGACTCGATTCTCTACTATTGAGGAAATGCTTTCATTGCTATCATTACCAATTATATCTGTTAACCTCTTACTTGTTACGTAAATATCATATTACATGTTAGGAACCACTCACATACATATCCCAAAAATTCCTAAGGGTTCACAAACTTGTTTCATAAAATAGTACCGTTACTAATGTATTAACAATAGCTTCTGGGACTAGACACAACATTTGTTACTATATATGACAAGGGCAAATGCTTTTAAGTTTCGACAGAAGGACAATAATAAAAAGCACAATAAAACATTGCTTATTTGCTGTTAAGTTGTACCTCAGGCATTGAGCACATAAAAATGTTGCGTTTATAACGCTCTTTTTGTAAGTGGCAGATGTTATGAATAATAAACAATACAGCCCCTCTGAGTTCCAAGTGATGTTTTCATAAAACTTCCACATAAATCTGTTCTAATGCTACAGAACATTGGATGTAATTATGTTCACTTGTAATATAAAATGGCATTACAAAACTACATCTATAGAAGTACGAAGACTTTTTTTTTTCTTTTGCAATTTCTGCATCTCAGCTCAAATAATACATTAATATAGTTCTCCAAGCAGTAAAGAGATATATTATTCCTTGTAACTGAATTACTTTTTTGTCTTCTCTTACTTTCACAAACTTATAAAACCAGTGTCCCAGTTCTGTAACTGTAGATTCTGTTCTACTATATTTCAGAGCTTGTTGTTTTATATTTGTACACTATTAAAAGCTAAGGACCTTTTTACTTTACCTTGGGAAGCTCATGGTATTAAGGGACTGTAGAGCACCTAGGGGCAAAATTGTCTTTGTTTTCATTTTTTTTAAGAAATACATAAAAACGTATTAGTTTCATTTTAGGAGAAGAATGATAGGGACTGTCTTAATAATAATTATGTTTGCATTTGCATTGGCTTTGTGAAAAATTGATTCTTTAACATAACCTGACAGTACTGCCCCTCTCCTATTTAAATAAAGTTCTACAATATTTACTTGCAAATGACTAATTCTCTAATACTGACCATACACAGGCTGAACAAGCAACAGAAAAAAATATATATAGTGTAGTTGGACAAATCTTTGGCTCTGACTGTATTATTTTGACAGCTGACTTCAGCAGCTTTCAAAATACCTGAACAGTGGCTCCATCTGATTAGATGCAGCCGCTGTTTAGCTGAAAATTTTCCAACCTCCCTTCATTTTTTTTTTTTACTAAAGGATGTCAAGAAGTTGGCAACTGACAGGACCTCACATTGAGCTAATTTCAGCTTGTTCATCAATAATCAGTCTGTGTATGGCCAGCCTAATCCAGGGATTCTAAACATTTTTATGATGACACCCCGTAAATAAATATGTCCCATACCCCCTTTAAGAGATTTTAAAAACATCATCATCACCAATCCCATTGGGTACCATTACAATTTTAAAAGGATGTTAGCAGTTTGGTTTTATTTTACATATAAATAGTTAAGAACTGATTAGCTCAAATAAAGTCCTAAAGTTTTTATCATTTTTTTCATATAAAAAAACAACAAATTACAAATTTGCGACCAACTAGTAAGATTATTGGTACTGTTTTATGCAAACAAAACATGTCATTGAAGTTATTTTATATATATATATATATATATATATATATATATATATATATATAATAGTTATTTTAACTTGGATGTCATGTCGTCTGTATATTTATCCCGGAGGAGATTTACTATTAGAGGTTGGTTTATATTTTACAGGTGACAAAAGTTTACAGTTCTTGCCATAACCTGAGGTGTGGCTAAATCTTCCAATAGCAAGAACTGTTATTGTGACAACTGCCAAAGAAGAACATTTCCCCCACTTTATAAAGGTTTTTTTGTTTCTTGCTAGTACTATTGAGCATTTAGAATGGGTGACAAGGGGATATTGCCTCAACAAGACACAGACATTAAAATATAATCTGGCAGGGATATCTACCCTTTAATACTCTAATAAAACCAAAAAGTGTTGGTTATGCATACACTTGAACAGATATGATTGGACACCGTTCCAGTTTTGTGTTTAGTTAGTTTCACTTGGTTACATTTGGATAAAACACATTGGGGTTGATTTACTAAAGGAAAATTATCTGTGCACTGCAAATGCAGCTGCTCTAGATCTGAGGGGAAAATGCAAGAGAAAAAAAAGAAAAAACTGCATATTTACTTGAACATGATTGGTTGATAAAAATCAGCAGAGCTTTCCCTCATTTGTAGAGCAACCACACTTTCAAGTGCCTTTGTAGTGCAAAGTATATTTTCCTTTAGTAAATCAACCTCATTGTCTAGAAAACTAATTTAGAACTTTGAGGCTATGAATATGTGAGGACATTTTTCCATAACAGCTGATTTGTTAACACCTAGGCAGTATATTCACTGAAAAGTTTCTTCAGGTACTCAGTTGGAGAGAGTTCTATTTGCATTTTCTATGTCTGCCTAGTTGTAAGTGCATAATTTTTTTCCAGGAAAAGTGAGACTCTGAGTGGACAGGAACAGAACTAGGAAACAGACAGAGATTTCTGCTGGAGTCCTAAAGAAAAATAAAATATTAGTAGGCGATGTAGCCTATTTATCACTACCTTAAAATATTACCTGGGTTCAACACATTTCTAACTCAAAACAGTAGCTTGCTGAAAGCTGCTAACAATTATTTTCAAGTTGCTTTGTTAAAAACAGCAATAAATTCAATCCTGATCACTAAATTCTTATATAAGGTTTGGCAAAAAAAGTAATTTTTTGGTATTCCTAAACTTTTTATTAAAATAATAATTGGTTATCCTGCCTTAAAGGTCTTTGTTTAGGTGCTCCCTGGTATAGGATGACAATGCACTGTCCCTGTTTCCCATTCACACTCATGCATTGTCACCCAGTCACACGGGTGCCCATATCAATACACACAGACATCTGTCAGGAAAGCCACCCTGGGAAATGCCATGCAGCCATAGCTGGGAGTATATATATGCAGACAGGAAATTGCTGCAGTCTATACATTTTCACACAGCTATGTTAATATTACTCATTATGTCCTTGAACCAATTTTTTCCCTATAGCCCATCTTATGCCAGTTTACCTCTGGCTTTGGGCTTTAATATTATATTAATATTGTACTTTACATAAATACTTGGAATACATTATCATTAACTATTTCTTTATTTACATCTCAATACAGCCCTCATGACCCTCAATGCAAATCTACCTATTATATATGGACCCAACACCGAGGTTGTATGCGGTATTCTTGCTCCCTCAGTTCCCGTTATAGACGTTTTTTCAGATGGCCTCCAGCCCCTCCTTGACAATGTTTTACTCTATTGTAAGTTTTATGTCCCGTCTACGTTGCAGAGTTATTGGGGACAGGTCTTGGAAGATCTTAATATCAGATCCCTGATACAGGATGGTGTGACGGTCTCTTGTCCTCCTTAAGATGTCTTCCTTCAATTTAAAGTTGACTAAACAACAGACAATATCCCTAGGGGGGTCAGTGTCTCTCGGTTTAGGCCTGAGGGCCCTGTGAAGGCGTTCAACCTCGATTGGGGCTTCAGGTGGCCTGCCTAATGCATCATTAAAAATGGCAATGGTAGCTTTTGTCACCTGAGCTTGTTCCACCGACTCTGGGATGCCTCTCACGCGCAGGTTATGGCGACGGCCTCTATTATCCAAATCTTCGAGTTGTCTTTGCATATCCCTGAATTGCGAGTCATGGGACTGTACTGAGTGGGATAAGTTTTGGATAGAATCTTCCTGGGAGAATACTTTGTCTTCTACTTCAGTAACTCTGGTGTTGATAGAGTTAAAGTCCCTCCTAAGATCAGCTATCGCCATAGCCCAAGAGGCCTTTAGCTCATCTGCTATTTCAGGGAAGGTGACTGGCCTCAAATGTGAGGGATTTTGTGGTGGGGCAAGCGTGTCCATAGCTGAGTTCGGGTCACCTTGCTGCATGGTGCTAGGATGGTCAGTCACAGACTGCGGGGCGGAGGTACCTCGGAGCACTTCCGAGTAGGCCTTGGTCTGAGCCGGGGCCTCGCGTACCTGCTGAGGCTGCCGAAAGAGTTCCGGAATGCTGCGGGTGCTGCCGGAGTTCTTACCGCGGGGTGAGCGCGATCTGGAGGGTGAGGAGTGGGTACTAGCTCTCCCCGTCATCTTTGCTAGGCTGTCGATGGAGGGGAAAGGCTAAAAATCAGCTTTAATCTCACACGCCGGCCGGGAGCTGAGAGATCAAGCGGCCATCCACGTTCCGCGCCAAGCCACGCCCCCCCTATTGTAAGTTTTAATCCACATATTTTTCTACCCCTGACCCCTTTTTGGATGCTATACCAAACATGTTATATTTTCTAGAGATCTAAATCGCCTGCTCCTGAGGAAGTGAACTATGCTTCACGAAACGCGTAGAGCTTTAGAGGCCTTTTCAACTGATAGCTATTGTACAAGCAAGCATTTTAATTATGCCAAGCATCCAATTATGTTTTATTGTTTAACTGTCTGTATATTTTTGTCAATCGATGTACCATTGATTATGATTGTATCATGTTATCCTTGTATATAATATGTATATTCCCCGTTTTATTTTACAACATGAAACGTACAAATGTTTAAGTGCAATGAAATACTATAATAAACACGTGATGATTTAATATATGCTCCTTTTTGCTTACCAGCAGCTGCATATATACTACCAATATATCATCAAGTATGCACTGGCCACACCTCATTTAAAGTCCCACGCTTTTTGCTTTGAACACTAGATGTTCTTTCATTTTTTATGTATACATCAGGGATGGAGACTCTATTGCACAGGTCTCATTTAAAGTCCCAACTTCCTTGTCTTCCCTCATTGTCCATTGCCCCCATCCTCCCCCCTTTTTCCCTATTCCCGTTTTTTGAAATATTTATCAGGGATGGAGGTGTCTTACCAGTTTTTTCAACATGTTTACTTTTGTTTTTTATCAAGTAGTACCAATTATTACCCAATATACCTCCCCCATCTTATATTGTCATCAATTTCTATGGTGAGATTTCCAACCCACCTTAGCTACTATTGTTATCAGTTTACTCCATGGCATTGCCATGGGGCTGGTATGTCCATTCTGAACCGTCATAGATCGGGAACTGCGATGCGCTCCTTCCGTTTCCGCTCCCCTCTCTATTCCCCCGTGCCCCTAGCCAATGGCTGGGAAGGGGGCGGGGGGTGTGGTTGCGGCCGCAGCGCATCGGCGCCACAACTTTCCGTGCATAACGTGACGTCATTACGGCGTCGACGTCCATGCACGTGATTTCCATCAGCGTTCATTAGGGACGCCATCTTCAGCAGCCCTTGTCTGCTTAGTGATGTCCCGCAGTTCGAACAGCCAGTGACGCTGGGAGCAATTTCTACCTCCTCCTCGGTGCAGGTCTGCAATCATCTATCTCTATCCACCTTCTATTACTCCTCAGCACACGGTCACTTCTTTTATGTAGGCTCAATTTGCCCTTATTTCCTTTTCTGGGACACCCCCCATATTCATTCCACTCTATGTTGGCACTCTCCTTTTATCAACTTATTTTTCGCTGGACTCTTCAGCACACCTTTCGGTCACCTCACTTATTCATTTGGATGGGGCATTTTCTATTCCCCTCCTTTGTCACTCAATCTTTTCACACATTGTCATACACATTGGCTTTGGCTTTCTCTTTTTCACACTGCGAGTGTTGGGTTTACTCTACTCTCTACCATTGTTGGTCTTGGCTCAGTACTATACTCCACTTTACATCATTTTTCAGTATTATGATAGTCTACCCCATTACTCATTATGTCCTTGAACCAATTTTTTCCCTATAGCCCATCTTATGCCAGTTTACCTCTGGCTTTGGGCTTTAATATTATATTAATATTGTACTTTACATAAATACTTGGAATACATTATCATTAACTATTTCTTTATTTACATCTCAATACAGCCCTCATGACCTCAATGCAAATCTACCTATTATATATGGACCCAACACCGAGGTTGTATGCGGTATTCTTGCTCCCTCAGTTCCCGTTATAGACGTTTTTTCAGATGGCCTCCAGCCCCTCCTTGACAATGTTTTACTCTATTGTAAGTTTTAATCCACATATTTTTCTACCCCTGACCCCTTTTTGGATGCTATACCAAACATGTTATATTTTCTAGAGATCTAAATCGCCTGCTCCTGAGGAAGTGAACTATGCTTCACGAAACGCGTAGAGCTTTAGAGGCCTTTTCAACTGATAGCTATTGTACAAGCAAGCATTTTAATTATGCCAAGCATCCAATTTGTTTTATTGTTTAACTGTCTGTATCTTTTTGTCAATCGATGTATCATTGATTATGATTGTATCATGTTATCCTTGTATATAATGTTTAAGTGCAATGAAATACTATAATAAACACGTGATGATTTAATATATGCTCCTTTTTGCTTACCAGCAGCTGCATATATACTACCAATATATCATCAAGTATGCACTGGCCACACCTCATTTAAAGTCCCACGCTTTTTGCTTTGAACACTAGATGTTCTTTCATTTTTTATGTTAATATTTAATTTTAAATGTATATATTTACAAATAAACGTTTGTGGTGAGAAGGAAATATTATCTGGCAAAAAGCTGGATTCAGGCCTTCTAATCCCATTGGAGAGTACTGCTAGCAGACAGTTTTAAGATTTGTTTAGCTTACAACAACAGATAACATAGAATAATAGTTTGCAAAAGACAATAATGCTTATATAAATTTATTGTATTATAAATGATTGAAGCATAATTTATCTTGATAAAATGCATTGTTAGTTGTATCAGGTCTTAGAATATTATTTTAACAAAATGACTTAGTCTTTTTTCAGGACATATGCAAATGTAGCATGCATGTTTTCTGAATGCCAGTTATTCTTGCAAGTCTTTCAGCATGTTAGAGAAGTGTTACAGAACTATTTCATTAGTGCATAAAACTGGCAGTGCATCAGGAGAAGCTCAGAACATTACTTCTGTTTGGTAAAACGTTGAGGTACTCCAACCACCTGACTTACTAATAAGAGTATTCTGTTCAAAAAATGTATTGAACAGATTGATTTTACCATTTATAAAAATAAACAGAAAACATGGAAGATTAAAGTATATCTAAGGACAAAAGGTTTTCATTCTTGTTATGTTGGGGACCTGAACAATTGGAGAGGGTGAATCTCCCTAGCAGAGACACAGACAGAAATAAAAACCTAATATTGGTTCTAACCTTTCCCCACTGTAAAAAAAAAAATATATGTTTTGCGCTTAATTATACTTTAAGGAAATTTAGAGTGCAAGTCAAAACTTTTTTTTTTTCCGATAGAATGGGAAAGGTTAGAAGTGCTTTTAGGTTTTTTAATTGCTGTGATATTAAGTGTTTGGCCGCAGGCCGGTATTTGTGGGAGGAGCTAGCGGGCTTTATAGCGCTGGCCCTTCCCTACTCCGGCCTGCTGCTCTCTCGGTCAGGTGCTTCAGTCCATCACCTGACGCCCGCCGTGGACTTCCGCCTCGTGTGCCGAACTTCCGGTCTCGAGCCTGAGACGCAGAGACGCCTCCAGCACTTCCGCCGCCGCATCTCTCCTCTTCTCCCGCTCGTGCAGCCGGGCAGGCTGCTTCACCAGGGTCAGGTACCTTCAGGCATAAGGGGGGGGGGGCTTGCTGCTACTACCTTGTCTTGCCTCACCTTACAGGCCACGGCTCTCTCTCTCACTGGGGCACCAGTCGTTGGGCATGGACTCCTTCGGGGGGGGCGGGGGGGGTTTGGTCTGCCTGCCTGCCTCTCATTCATGCCACGGCTCTCAACTCACGGTGCATTACTTTCATTTGGGTTCTCAAAAGAAAAAAAAAACTATCAGGAGGGTTACTGGGCTTACTGGCATATCACTCTGGCGAATGTCGATTTCCTGCTCCCTGGTACCCATGGCATGCTATCTCAAGTACTTAGGGGGTCATTGTTTGCTGCCTTTGTTTTTTTTTCCCATCTACTGATTGCCTTATTTTCTCCAGGATCACGGCATGTCCTTCAATACCGGTATCAGGTACTACTGCCAGTTTGCAGGTTCTTCCATGTGTTTTACTCCATGGCACTGCCATTCATGTAGTCCTCACAGACGCCACTCCAGCGTTGCCCATAGGCACTATTGGCCAGTCATTACGTTGTCACCACTGGCCCTCCACATACATCTTAAGTCACCTCGGTATGCTATGTACCGGTTATCTTGGTCCCCTTCTATCACGCAATCATCATGCACGCATCACACCTTCAGTACGTTACCATCAGGTACCACCCGGTTCCAGTTGCTTCAGTCATCACTGCTTTTTTCACCACCACCGTGCTACAATATGACACTTGCATATCATTTCTTGATCTACCTCATGGGTACTGTTAATCGCTGTTTTGCTCTGTCCACTGTGTTGTACTGTCACTATGTGTTTTCGTTCCCCCCTGTCAATCCCCCTCCCCGCAGGGTGAGTGAACTGGCTGTTAGGGCTAGGTGCTGGCCTTATACCTCTCCGTCATAGCCGGTCCTGCGAGGCCAACTCCCCAATCTCAACACGGAGATTCTTCACCCCTCGGGCCAAACAATAGTTAGTGCCTCGCTTCACCCTTCTCATGGGTTTATAGTTAGGGCCTCACCTGTCACGGCCACACGTTTTGATTCTTTACTGTCACCGAGAGGCAAACCTTCCCGCCACCACGCTAGTGGCTCATGCCCCACATCCAAATCATAGGTAGAGCCTTTCACCTGCCGCTTTGCAACTAGCAGGGCCTCAATTGTCACGGGGTAGTTAAGTTTTTGGCCATCAGGCACTAGTTAGCCAGCCAGTTTTGTTCTTGGGGCTCTCACAGTTTTTGTTAACTGGATATTTGGTGTTCTATTTGTTTCTTTCTACAGCATGTCTCAAGGAGCTCTCCTGGACGAAGGATCTTCTCCCCCTTCCACACCAGCCAGGCCTGGCACCCTCGTTAGATCTGATACCCCCAGGGGTCACCGGAATCCATCCCCTCTAGGCTCCTATGGGTCCTGGACCATTTCGAAAATCTCGGCGGTCCTACGCCACAGGGGAATCCCTTTCCCTGCCACGGCTAGGAAGGCCGAACTATTCAAGATTCTGTCAGAGCATCCAGGA
The DNA here is from genome assembly GCF_965119305.1 of Pelophylax lessonae. Lineage (NCBI taxonomy): Eukaryota > Metazoa > Chordata > Amphibia > Anura > Ranidae > Pelophylax > Pelophylax lessonae. The sequence goes on from NC_138777.1 coordinate 114,643,068, forward strand.
GGTCCGGGACTAGGTACCAGCTCTCAAGGCAGTGGATCAGTTATGCAAGGGACTTTGGACTCTATCTTGTCTTCCCTACAGACCATCGGTGATAGACTGACCAAACTGGAGGACGCCAGTCCGGCCCACGGGGTTCCTCCTCCTTCTTTACCATTGCAGGCTCCTGCTCCTGTTAGTGGACAGGATAGGCCCCCAGTTCCCCCCTTCCTCTCTTCAGCAGCATCTCCTATCATCACCCCAGTGCACATGGTTCCCCCAGCCCTCCGTAAGGATATCCTGGAGGGAAAGGATGTGAACCTGGTGGCTCTACTTATTGCCTCCCAAGGTGTAGTAGAGAACAGGGTTTATAACTACGGGGATTTGTCCGTAGTGATGAAGGCCAGAAACCCTAGTCTCAATAAAAAAACTCACCATCCCGGAGTTTGTCCTGGCCTTTGGTATTTACAGGGATGTGTTATGCTCTGTATACCCACATCGACGGGAGGAGTTAGATCTGTATCTCCATAAGGTTGTTGATCTGGGCCACAAGTATGGGGGTTTTACGTTTTTTGATTTTTCACAAATCAGTTTCAGCTAAGGCAGCGGCAACCTTGGCACAGTTTAACGTGCGGTCAGATTGGAGCCTCTTGGACACGAAGCTTTTCTGTAGGCACTTTGCAGGCTTGGTGCCACCCTCTTGCACCACATGCTCCTCCACCTCGCACTCAGCCAACCTTTGCCCCATGGAGGCCGAGCCCTCCACGTCTTGGGTCTCAGGGGGTGCTGGCAGACCAGAACAACGTGGCCTCAGAGATAAACTTGGTCGCCCGATTGTTTATTTAGGCAAGGCCCAGGTCTGCAATAGTTTCAAAGGGGGGGCTTTAGTTTTAGTGCTTGCAAGTTGCTCCATGTCTGCTCGATTTGCTTCAGGGCACATACTAAATCCATGTGTCCGTCGAGGCTTAATCCGAAGCAATGACTAACCGAGGTCAAAATTGATGTGCTGGCCTTTTACTTGCAATCTCACCCATCTCCGCCCCTGGTTGAGTATTTGGTTCAGGGGTTCTCGGGGGGGGGGGTTCCACACGGGGTTGGTGTCACTACCCGTAGGGTCACTGGAATGTCCCATCCTGCTGTCTGCCAGGGAGGATCCGCAGTCAGCGGATCTTCTGCTCAGGAAGGAAGTTCAGGAAGGATTCATGTTAGGCCCCTTTCCCGCCCCCCCCCCCTTCACCTCCTGGCGTACAAATCCCATTGGTATCGCCATCAGTAAATACTCAAATAAAAAACATTTGATCATTGACATGTCTGCTCCTCATTCTTCTGCTAACCCTAGCCTGAATTCCCTTATCCCATAGGCTGAGTTCTCTCTCCACTATACCACTGTGGACAATGCCATTCAAGCCATTTTTGGGGCAGGTAGGGCTGCGTGGCTCAGTAAAACAGACATAGCCAACGCCTTCAAGCTGTTGCCCATTCACCCCTCTTTGTGGCATGTTCACGGTGTTAAGTGGAGATGGGAATATTATTTCGCCATTAGGCTCACGTTTGGGTCCAAGAGTAGTCCGAGGATTTTTGGCTTCTTCTTAACATCACCAGGTGCCCCACGGCATTGCATTACTTGGATGACTTTTTATTGGTTGAACGTGGCAACTGCAGCCCCATCAGTTTGAGGAGCACCATGGCCTTGTTTTCCACCCTAGGGGTCCCTCTGTCACTGGGCAAAACGATTGGTCCTGTCACCAGGTTAGATTTTCTGGGTATCACCTTGGATTCTGTCTCCATGCAATCCAGCCTTGCTGAGGACAAGCTCAGGCGCATCCGCAAGGTGGTAGGCAGGTTCCTTGAGTTGGGGACCTTCTCGAGGAAAGATCTTCAGTCATTAATAGGGTCCTTGAATTTTGCTATGCGCATCATTCCCCAGGGCAGATCCTTTATTTCCCAGTTGCTGTGCTTATTGCCAGGTCTTCCGGAGGGCGTTGTCGCTCACTTGGAATCCCCAGCTAGGGCGGACCTGGCCATGTGGGTGGAATTCCTGGAGCATTGGAATGGCATATCCATGTTCATTCCGCCTATCTCCACCCAACCCCCTGTTTTCTGGATGGATGCAGCCACTAATACTGGGTTCGCAGCTATCTATGGGAACTCGTGGTTCAGGGATCATTGGCCGGCTGAGTCACTTTCCTTACCCGCTTTCCGCGAGACCTCGGCTTTATTTGAGATCTATCCAATAGTGGTGGCAGCTTTCACTTGGGGTAGGTGCTGGTCAGGGATGGCAGTCAAGTGTTTCAGTGACAATAGGGCAGCCTGCGACATCATCAACAAGGGCCGGTCATCATCCCTGACTATCATGAGGCTAGTTTCCAGGCTGACATTATTGGTGGCCACCTTTCAGTTTTTTCTTTTCTGTGAGCACATCCCAGGCCACTCCAACTCGGCTGCTGACGCTCTGTCCCGGTCTAAAATGCAGGTGTTCTTCAGCCTCCACCAGACAGCCGACAGATGCCCCACACGGACCCCGGAGTTCAAAGAGTTAGTCCTGGACTAGCCCGGATTTTGGCGCATGGTCGTGAATTGGCCCGGATGGCCTTGTCTTCGAACACCAGGAGGGCTTATAACAGAGCCGTTATAACAGCAGGAGAGCTTATAACAGAGTTTTATATTCATGACCACTCAGTCCAGACGATGGTCGCCTTTGCGGCTTTTTGCCACCTCCAGCTCAAACTGTCTGCCAGTACCATCAAGCTTTATCTGTCTGGCGTACAACATCATGTCCTGATGTACCAGCCGAACTTGTCTCCCTTTCTCAGAGCTTATCCGATTAAGAACCTTTTAAAGGGTATTGGTAAAATGGATCGCCACCCCTCGGTCAGGCGGTTTCCCATAGATGGGGAGAAATTCCGGGTTCTTTCCGATTTATTAGACACCGTTCCTTTTGAACCCATCACCAATTCAGTCATCAAAGCCGCCATGTACCTGACTTTTTATGGTTTTCTCAGACTCGGAGAGTTCACGGTGGCTTCACTATCAGAGGGTCGCTCTTGCCTCCTCAAGCAGGATTTGGTGAAACTTGGGGATCATTATGTCCTGACACTTTGGTGTTCAAAAACCAGGCAGGTGGGGCACCCTTTGTCCATCCCCTTGTACCTGTCTGGGAATAATTGGTGCCCTGTCAAGGTCCTGGACATATATGTGGCTCAGACCAAGAGCTCTCCCAGCCACACACCACTATTCTTGTTGCTGGGCAATCCCCTTACCACGCCTAAGTTCGTGTTTTACATTTGCGCTCTGTGTATCAGACTAGGTTGGGACCCCGCTTCACACTCAGGTCACTCCTTCAGGATAGGTGCAGCGTCAGCTGCCTCCGGCAACAACACGCCAGGCCACATCATCAAAAGGCTTGGTCGGTGGGAATCAGATGCTTTTCAAACATACATTCCTCACCCAGAGAAGGAGTTATGATTGACTTTTAGTAGGCTTGTGACATAAATTGTTTGTTGAATAAAGTGTGTACTTTTGCATCTCTTTTTTGCCCTCTTTATTTACAGGCCTACCCCCTTACGTCGGTTCTGGCACACCACACCGACCTTTTCATACTCAGGTTTAACCATCATTAATTTACCGACCACAAGTGTTTGGTCGCAGGCCGGTATTTGTGGGAGGAGCTAGCAGGCTTTATAGAGCCGCCCCTCCCGTACTGTGGCCTGCTGCTCTCTCGGTCACCCCACCCACCTTCACCCTTTTTTCTTGGCTTCTAAACCTTTGGGGGGCCCACTTTATTTACAGGCCTACCCCCTTACGTCAGTTCTGGCACACCACACCGACCTTTTCATACTCAGGTTTAACCATCATTAATTTACCGACCACAAATTATAAATTTGTCATCAACAACAAGAGGATAAGGGTAAATCATCCAATAGGGACAAATGTGTAACAACTGTCTGGGATGGGAATTTTCCCTCACTTTGAGGAGATTTCCTCCTAATTCCTGTTATTTCTCTAGGACAAGAAAGGCAGAGAAACACGTTTTAAAAAAAGAGAATATAATATTGCGCTCAACATATATCATAATCAATGTGCTTGTGCAAATACACATATATATAAATTGTGGTGTGGAAAAAACAATATTTGAAAAATCTCAATATTAGCTTAATATCAAAAATGTCCATATACAGCAACAGAGAATCATTAAAGTCCATGAAGCGTTGACAATACTAGATAAGATAAAGCAAAGACTTGATAGTGGTGTTGAAAAACCTCCACCTCCACACTTCCACCCAGTGTTCAAGCAAGGTACTTCTTACCAGAAGTATATGACCCCTTGATTATAGGGGGTCACATAGACATTTGGATCCAATCAATAAACGATCCTCAGCTCCAATTTCCATAATCCTATGGCGAGCTCTCAGACACAAAACCAGGATCTCAATGCGGACATATATAAAGTAAAAGAGACTCTCATGGTGCAGTAAGTTTAAAACATTTCGGTTTTTAATAAAATATTGCACTTACTACAATTTCCATGTCAAATCGCTTGTAAACAGATATCGCAATAGCGGGACGATGAGCACTGCTGCTGCTTGTTTTTTCCACACCACTATTTATATATATGTGTATTTGCAAAAGCACTTTGATTATGATATATGTTGAGCGCAATATTATATTCTCTTTTTTTAAATGTGTCATTAGCATCACAGCTTTTTGTTTGCAGCTCACAGTGAGGAAGAAATTCCTCAAAGATTCACATTTATTTATATTTTTTGTGTTTTACCCTTTTAGATAATTAATCTTTTGCGCAGCTTCCTTTGGTTTTACCAAATTTATCTATCAGAGAAACACGTTTGCCTTTACATACACTTTAAAGAATAATTTCACTAACCACTTGTGGATTTTGAATGTAGGAGATATTTATGGTTTCATTGTATGTACTATTTCTTTCATATGTAGATAATATGTGTGACCTTTCATCTGCATATGACATCAGTTAAAAAAACCTTCTTAACATGTACGTAAACAACTCTAATCAACTCTTAATTGCTCATTCTTTCTCTATCTCACTTAGCTATTTTTTTATCATATATTTTTTTTCATTTTCTTATGGTTTTTTTGGTAATCTTACAAAAGAAAATGTGCAAACTTGTAAAATAAATATTTTTTTTTCTTCATTTAAGTACGGTCTGTAATATTTTTTTATTTGCACTAACATCAACATTTTCAGGAAAAGCAGGTGTGTCTTTTTCAAGGTCCAAGCAGTGCTAATACACAAATACCTTTTCCATGCTATTTTCTGGAAACATGGTTATAGCATACTATTATATGGGACAAATTAAAAAATAAAGTTTAATTTGTTTTTCTTTTTTGATATATCTTTATCTATGGATTACATAGAAAATAAAATCCTTTTTTGTAGGACAATATTGCAAAAAGAAAGACTAGTTTGTTCCTAAAAGCAACAGTGTCTATTTGTTTTCTGCCTGAAGTATCAAATAAGTTATTTCGGGATAAACAAGCCTATATATAAAAAATGCTATGGTTTGTTTGGGATATTTAAGTACAAAAGCTGAAGTGGATAAAAGATTATTTTAGGGAAAAAAATATGGTAACTGCCACTGCTGATCTGTTTATAAAACTATAAGCTCTGTGTTTATCATAATATTTTTTCAGCACTATCTGGTAAATCTCTGAACTGGAAAAAAATATGCATTTAATATTGTTTTCTTAGAAGCCTTCTAAGCACTGCAACCTGTGATCAGCAGATCACGGGTGCAATGTCAGGCTAATGCAGACTCACAGTACAGTTGTCTGTCTGTACTTCCTGTATGGGCAGACAATTAGTGAAGAGCAGGAAGAATCAATAAACTACAAAAGCGCCCTCACAGTTCATTGGGAACTACAAGACTTTATTCACGGTGGAAGATGGCACTTGTAGTTCAATCATTCACACATAGCTGTGAATTTATGGCACAGCTGTGTGAGTGGAGCCGCACACAGCTGAGCTGCTTTTAAATTGTGACAGTGGATGTGGTGGGAGAATCTCCCATCCACTGTCATAGCATGTTACTAAAGGTGAACGTATCCTTAGGAATTACTCAACTTTAGAGAGCTCTAGTGATCTATGACTCAGGCTATCTTCTGTAAGCATATACCCTTTCAGAAGCTTATTTGATAAAACCTGGTCCATCCCACTAAACAAACTCTTTGGAGATCAGACATCTAAAAAAATTCAAATCAGCAAAGCGAAGCAGTGCTTAATTCAGGCCACAGGGAAGAACGCACATATATAAATATATATATATATATATATATATATATATACACACACACACACACACTGTATAACAAAGTCTCAAAGCCCCAACAACTGCATCAAATGATCTGGTTAAGCACAATGTTATTTCGTATATTAGCAATAACAAACTAGTAAAAAGGTGGATATCATGCAAATTTATGTCAATGCAAAGCCCCTTTAATCTTATTGTAAACTATTTAAAACAATTTATGCAGACAGATTATGATTGAGATTGCATTGTGGAGAAAAATGCACCTATGTAATAGCCTTTTAATCAGAAGCATGTATCAGCTATATTTTGAGGCTGAGCAAACTGTTTTTAATTAAATAAAACCAAAGAAATAAAATATATTTATCCAAATTTGTTGCCAAATTAATGCCATATCTGTCATAAAATCATGTATATTACATTAATAACCTCCAAAAACGAAAGCACCAAAAACTACTGTAACTTGTGAAATTGAGATATTTCCAAAACAAAGAAAACACAGGAACTCAATGAGCAAATAGAGATAAGGCTCTGAGACTAAAACAGTTAAATACACCTTGATCAGACCCACCTTTTATTATGCATTTCTTATTTTTAGCAACTGTTAGCAATGTAGAATGTGCAGGCACAGTAGTGTATATCCTTTGTACTCCAGATTCTTGATACCAAACATAATTTCAGTAAATATATGCAAAAATGTTAAAGAGGGATCACTTTTCATACTAAATAATTGGCAATTACACATTTCATTTTTTTTTCCTCTGTAAAGTGCACTGTACCTCAGCAAGTTTGACTGTCTTCAATATAGTTTGCAGTGCAATTTAAAACTGTTTCTTAACATTCAAAAATAACATACTGTATCTATGTTCAAAACCAGAAAATGTTTAACAGACCAAAGAGGCTGGTAGAGGATGAAATTATGTTCTTACAATTTAATTGTTTTGATAAATTTACTAGTGTACAGGGATATAAATAATTTGATCTGTCAATATACAATAGTAGCTGGCCATTACCTATTCAAAATAATTATTTATAACCTAATTAGCATGCCTGTTTAGCAGCATGCATTATGTATTAATTACACTTATGTTGATAAATGGTTGTTGCTTTGAAAATATTTTGATGTTTCAGCAGATGCACACTTTGCATTATGCACAGTGTGCTGGAGTAGACAAGCATGCTTTAGAAGTTTGGGTAGAAAGTGTTGGCAGATGATGTCATTGCATGAAACATATGCTGCTTCTCCCTCTCTGTTAAACCTAATGCCACCTGAGATAACGAAATCAGAACTGCCCTCTGACAAACTGTGTCTGGCAGGTTGCCTGAAATGGCTCACAGAACAAGCTGGGCAGCATTATGGAATGTGTGAACATGGCAGCACAAAGGGAATGAAGTAAGACAGGATCTGCTTAACCTCTGCTCTGCTGGAAAAATGTTATCTATTACACATTTGGAAAAAAAGAATTAAAAGGTGTCAGCTCATGTTTTTATGAATATTTTACATAATTGAATTGATGCCGCCTAGAAGGTAATGCGAATAGTAACTAAAAAATATAGATTATAATTTTACAAATTAAGTATTTAGAAACATGAATAATTTGATTTCTTTAACACCTCCACTTTTGTTAACAGTGATAACATAAAGAGTTGTAAAAACATAAAATGGTGTCATATATAATTGCTGCACAAATCATTGCATAATTCAGTGCCCCAGAAATATGTTTCAATTTCAATCTGCAGCAAGGCATCATTTTCTAAAGTCATTTTTTTTTTCTTGCAGAATCTAGATACCCCGTCTCTGTAGGTCTGAGTTTACATTATAGTCATACCCTGTAATAGATTATATACTGTATAAGTTATCATTTTTATGTTTTCAGAATTATTTTAAAGCAGAGATCCACCCAAAAGGGGAACTTCCACTCAACTGCTTCCTCCCCCCCTCCAGTGTCACATTTGGCACCTTTCAGGGGGGGGGGGGGGAACAGGTACCTGTTTTTGACAGGTACCCTTCCCCACTTTCGGGAGACAGCGCCGCAGCGCCGTCCCTTGGGAGTTCGGCTCCCTCTTCCTATAATAATAATAATAATACATGTTCATGAAGTAGACGTTAAAATATATTTTCTCCAAATTGAACATGCCTGTTTTAAAACATGATGCCCAGAACTGATCCATGTATTCTAAGTACGATCTTACATATGATTTATACAAAGGAAAGACTATTTTAGCAGCTTTTTGCTTTTGGAGATTTTGTTTGCTTTTGGAGCTGCCATTGGGTTCTGTTTCTTGTCATACTGTTAACCAGTTTTTTCCAAATCCACCCCTGTTTATTTCCAACTGTATACCATTCAATGTCTAGGGGTAATGCTATTTTCTCAAAATTACATTTCATATAGCCTTTAAAAACTCATGCTGCTATTTTGCCAAAATATTTTTAGTCATTCCTGTTTATTTTATTTTTTTAAGTCATCAACAAACATGACACTATAAATTGTCTGAATTGTCAGCATGGTGCGAAGAATTCAAATATTGCAGATTTTAATATGTAAATAACTTTTGTACTCAATTGTATCATGGTATTCTAATTAATTTACCATTACATTTTAATCATGAAATATTTTATTAATGTTTATTCCATTTGTTAACTATTGTATGAACCACAAAATATTTTACGAGTTAACCATGATGTTTAACAGATTAACGACAGACACAGTAGTATAAGAGATTGTTGATGCTTTTGGTCTGGGTGCTCTCATCCAACTGAATGACTAACACATTTAATATATGGTTGCATGCTTCCTGTAACTGCAACTTATAACAGTCCATTACACTTCAATAGTTGCTTGCTGTGGGGCTAAAATAGTCTCAGTGTACTTGCAAACAAAGTGAATGGTTACATTTGATTTTATACAACTCATCTCTATCTATTTTAGGTTAATACTATGCATTAAAACATAAAAAAAAAAAAAAAAAAAAAAAAAAAAAGCTGCAAGCAGAAAATGTGTAATTTTCAACATTTCTACGACAGGAGCATCAACAGCATCTAAAACAGAAAATGCTGCATCAAGAAAAGCTGTTTTTTTCAGTTGGTTGTCCTAAGCTTTAAAGCATAGGATTATAGCTAGACATTCTTATAAAGTTTTGGTAAGATGTATTTATTTTTCTAATGTCGAGGTATGATAGAAAGGAAATAATATTTTTTAAGATGTACTGTATCACTTACAGCAAGTTAATATACTGTATACCCAATGTCAAATAAACCACAATGAAATCACACAATGGTCTGGAAAAATAAATATCCCATACTTTATCATTAACCCCTTCAGCTCTGGAAGTTTTACCCCCCTTCATGACCAGACCATTTTTTTGTGATACAGCACTGCGTTACTTTAACTGATAATTGCGGGGTTATGCTATGTTGTACCCAAATAAATTTTTATGTCCTTCTTTTCCCACAAATTGAGCTTTCTTTTGGTGGTATTCGATCACCTCTGTGGTTTTTATTTTTTGCACTATGAACAAAATCAGACAGACATTTAAAATATATATATATATATATATATATATATATATATATATTTTTTTTTTTTTTTTTTTTTTTTTACTTTCTGCTATAAAACATATTAAACAAAAAAATTTAAAAAATCAAATTGCTTCATCAGTTTAGGCCAATATGTATTCTTTTTTTTTTTTTTTCTATAATCAAAATGTATTGAGTTTTCAGGCAACCAAATATAATACAGAAAAATAAAACAGATAATCATACAGTAGCATGAGAAGAAGAAAAAATAAATTAAGACATGAAGGGAAGAAACATTAGGATGAAAAAAAAGGATATGGCCTTAAAGGACAATCAATCAGTTTATACAACTCTAAACGACACACAGATAGTAAAGTTATATAAGGAGGCAACAGAATTATTACCCATATGCAGCCATCATCGGAAGATGGCTCTGGCAGAACCTTCCCAATAAAGTCTACAATTAATGGATCGCAGGACACTGGTCACTCACTGACACTACAGCCTCCTAACAGAGTAAAACTAAGGTCCCCTGATCTGAGTTAGGAGACCAGTCCTCTGACTGACCACACCCAGTGATAAGAGAAATAATGGGGGAAATTTAACCAAAACTACAACTGGTCTCAATAGCACCTGGGAGATAACCTCCCAACCACAAATTGGAAGTGGAGTCATGCAGCCTCTACAAAAAATCCAAGAATAGCACATAGCTTGACCATCGGCTAAGTCTTATGGCACCCCTCTCAGACTGTATACCGTGCATGCATGGGTAATTAGGAAGATTGGGATCCAGTAGGCCCAGCTGTTTCCAGGTAGTAATAAATCCACCCAGATCATATGTCTAAAAATAGTTTTTCTTTATTCTGGTTTCTGTAAACCCATTTCTCTCCGCCTCAATTATCCTCTCTACCTCCCTCTGCCAATCCTCCAAAGTAGGACAGTGGCTCTGCATCCAGTACCTGGAAATTAGGCACATAGCTGCATTCAGCAAATGCAGAGTCACACTGCATTTATATGTTTTTAAAGAGGATGGGGTAGCATGGAACAGATAATGAAGAGGGGTAAAATTCAATGGGTTTGGGGATGTTCTTCAGTATCCAAGGAAAAGAGGGGGTGCCCTTTGATTTGGACTTTAGATGAGGTGATAACAATAAGTAACCATGACTGTAAAATGGCAGGTTTTATTGATGCAACCATACAATAAATATAACATATAACAACAATCATAAATATACAGTACAATGGGCATGTAAAATAACAACATCAATGGTACAATTATATATCATGTATTGAACTCATATATTATAGAAACTTTAGTAAGCTCACTCATCAGGAGTATATATGAGAAAGTGTATCTATGAATAAAACAGTAAACAGCATGTTAATATGCATGAAGTAAACCAGCGAGTGTGAGATTTCAACATTTGTATGTAAAACCCAAGTGGGGAAATCGCATTCACATGTGGCCCAAAGACTTCAAGTCTGGGTGGATTGTAACCGGCAACATTTCGGATTTGCTATAATTTACCCAGAAGTTGGACAAATGCCCATACCTCTGCAATTCAGATACCAATATTGGCAAAGTGGTATGAGTAACATAAAAGAGTATGTCATCCGCATACGCCAATAATTTGTGTTCAACCGAGCCGACACAAACACCTCGCACATCTGCGTTACTTCTAATCTTGTGTAGAAAAGATTCTAAGACTAGTGTAAATAACAAAGGTTAGAGGGGGCAACCCTGCCTAGTACCATTACATATGATGATTGGGGAGGAAAAAGTTCCGTTCACCTTGACCCTAGCCTCTGGGCGGTGGTATAGTGCCAGTATCCATACCAGCATTTTCTGCCCAAGGTCCAGCCTAGACAGGGTTTCCTCGAGGTATAGCCAGTCCACCCTGCCGAAGGCCTTCTCTGCATCAGTCAACGAAGGCCTTCTCTGCATAAGAGTAACGCCGGATATTGAGAAGGGCCATGATGCAGCCAATGAAGGATATGGATAGCCCTTACAGTATTGTCCCGGGCTTACAGTCTGGGGCCTACCTACCAGGGATGAACCCAGTTTGTTCTAGATGAATTATGAACGTTAATGTGTCTTGCAACTGTAAGGCCAGAATTTTTGAAAAAACTTTTGTGTCAGAATTTAGTAAAGATATGGGGCTGTAATTGTGACATAATGTGTGGTCTTTCCCCAGTTTGGGTAAGATTACTATGTGAGCCAGTAAGGCTTCTTTGGGGAAGGGGTTTGAAGCACTGATAGCATTAAGATACATGCAGAGAGGCTGCAGTAAAACATGGGATAATTTTTTGTAATATGCGTTGAAAAACCGTACGGCCTGGACTCTTCTCATTAGGAAGAGTAGGAATAACTGAAGCTATTTCCATAGAGGCGTTCTAGTTCTTGATCTTGAATAACCTCGTTGAAAGAGTTGGAAAATCCTCCTCCTGCAGGTACTCCTGGATCAGTGAGCGTTTGCGTTGGGCCATCTGGGAATGACAGGAAGGGTAAAGGCTATATAAGGATTGGTATTATTTTTTAAATTCTATGGCAATAGGCGATGTGTCCATGATGGAGCCGTGGTGAACCACCAGCCCATGCACATTAAATAGACCTTGTTTTTTCCGAAGGGCCTGTGCCAGGAGATGCCCACACTTGTTTCCAAATTCAAAGAATTCATGAGCGCAAAACCAAAGTTTGTTCCGTGCCCTACACTGTAAACATTTTGTCAATTTAATTCTCAAGTCCTTTCATTTATTTTCATCTGTTGGCAGTAAGGAGAATTCATGCCTGTGCTCTAATCACCTATTCTCCTGCAATAGATCAGCCACCTTTTTAAGTTTTAGTTTTTTGCCATGACTGATCAGTACTCCGCGAATCATTGCCTTGTGGCCTTCCCAAAGCGATTGTGCTGAGACCTCGTCAGTGGAATTTAATTTGAAATATGATTTGAGTGAAGATTCCAGGTCTCCCAACACCTCACTATCTTCTAATAAATTTTCTTTAAGCTTCCATGCCCAGTTTCTCCTTCCAAGGTCTAAAAGAGAGATTGTAAGGGATGCAGGAGCATGGTCAGAAATAGTTATCTGTCCAATAGAGGCATCAACAAGGCAGTGGAGATAATACTGCTCCAGATAGAGGAGATCTAGCCTGGAATAGGAGTTGATCTAGCCTGGAATAGGAGTTATAAACTCCAGAGTAATAACTAAAATCTTTTTCAGAGGCATGTTTTGCTCTCCAGCTATCCACCAGATGCAGTGAGCACAGTCGTTTCTGAAAGTGCTTCCTAGCTTTAAATGAAAACGCTGATCTCCCAGATGAGGTATCCAACTGGGGATCCGGAGGCAGGTTGAAATCCCTCTCATAATTAAGATGCCTTCTTTAAACATAGACAATTTCCATAAAACTGTAGAAAGGAAACTAATGGTATGTATATTTGGGGCATAAAGGTTCACAACAGTTATAAGCTGACCTGCAATATTACCCTTTACAAATAGGTACCTGCCTTCAGGGTCAAGGAAATGTGACACTAGGACAAAAGGGCATCTCTTATGTATGGCTTCGGCTACCCCCCTAGCTTTAGGAACCGGGGAGGGGCATAAGTACCACTGTGCATACACTGAGTGAGGCAATTTAGGCTTGGAGGTTGCAGTGAAGTGGGTCTCCTGGAACAGTACAATATGAGGATCAGTGTGGCGGAGTTCCTGCCGCACCATGCCATGCTTGTTAGGAGAGCAAAGCCCCCTGATGTAGTAAGAAAGTATCTTTAAGTGAGACATCATTCCGACATGATGGCAATGCGACAACAGTGTAGCAGGGTGCAATGTCCAGGGGATCCCCTCAAGCGACCTACAATTAGAACCAGCGTGATAGTCAAGCTATGTTTACAAGTTGCATGTACAAAAATCCCAGGTGCATAGAGATCACTATTAAACATCACATACAAAAGTAACAATAAAAAAGAACATCTAAGCAGGCCTTCAATAGGTAGGCACATACAAAAAACAGCTAGGGGTTTGCTGGAGGCCACCCAAAACAGAGTGGCATCCAGGAACCCATGTGAACCACTGTTCACATGTCCACCCCCAAAAAAGAGGGGGTCGGATCATAGGGGGAACGTAGTTGGAAGGAAGCATGGAGCAGCTAGGTCCCTGGGCCTATCAAAAATAAAGAATTAGTAAACACAGAGGGACATTCAACCAAAATAAGCTACCTTAGGTCACATACCCAGTAAGCCTTAGGTTTGTAAATCGCAGAAGAACATGCAGTATCCCGTTAGGGAAGTAGCCCAGGAAGTAAGCTCCCAGCACTACCAGTTCTCCCACCACCCATCTACATTTGCAACCTAACAGGGCTAGTATTGTTATAATTCCAGGGCTCTGCACATCATCAGTGTCCATTTAGATAGGTCAGTAAACAAGGAGATCTGAGCCCCATCAAAATCTGCCTCTGCCGCGCATGGCCCTCATGATGGCTCCCTTGATCGCATACTTATGGAGCCTGCAGATGACATTGCGGGGTTTGATGATGTCTTGCAGTTGTGGAATAAGAGCCCTCAGGGCCAAGTCAATTTCTATGCAGGCTGGAGCCGCGTCACCTAAGATCTGTGTGAAAATCCCTTGTATTGTGGGTATCAAATATGGTGCCCGCATTGCCTCAGGCAGACCTCTGACACGTATATTTTGCCTCTTCCCCCTGTTCTCATAATCATCTAGTTGTAGAAGAAGAGATTCAACCATGTTATCTTGCTTCTGTGCTCTGCCTCTTAAGGCTGTTACTGATTGTGTAATATCCTCTTGGCCAGATTCCAACGTCTCAATCCTGTTACCCAAATCTGTGGTCTCAGATTTTAAATGATCCAGATCCTCTTTGAAATTAGCCTCAACCGTGGTAACCAGCAGGGAAATATAAGATTTGGTGGGGAGTGCTCTAATATTCTCCTTTAAGTCCCAGTCTCTGTCTATATCTCCCATCAGGGAATCTGCATGTGACAGTGAGGCTGAGGCATGAGAGGGAGCTGGGCTGTGGCATTGTACTAAAGGGCTGTGAATCCAAGCAGGGAGAAGAAGCCGTGGACAATGGGTGGCCATCCAGCGCCATTTTGGCACCCTCCATGTGTGGGCCGATGCTGATGGTAAAGTAAGAGTCCAGGGCTCCTGAGCAGGATGAAAAAGCTCGGGATGGCTGGGAGGAGGCTCTCTGATGGATGGGCATACTGTAGCGGGTGTGTGGCGGTGATATCCCTCAGTAAAAACACCAAAAGCCAGAGGAGAAGCAGGAGCTCACCGGAGATGTGACTTCATGCTTGCATGTCCAAGCCACACCCCCCCAGCCAATATGTATTCTGCTACATATTTTTGGTAAAAGAAATCTCAATAAACGTATATTGATTGGTTTTGTGCAAAAGTTATAGCGTTTACAAACAATGGGATATATTTATGGATTTTTTTTTATTTCTTTTTTTAACCTCCCTGGCGGTATGATTATGTCAGGAATTACATACCAAAAGCGGTACAATTGTTTTCATGGAAATTTGGCGTTATGTATTATAGGCCTACAATTCTTAGTAATTACTGACTTAAACCTGACCAAAACAAGAGTCTAGTAGACATCCCAGATGTGATAAATTTGAAACACAAACGCATTAATTATAATCGAATCAATGATATTATTTTATTATTTAATATATAATATATATAATAAAATTATATTATTGATTAGATTATAATTCATGCATTATATATTATATATAGATATATGTGTGTGTGTGTGTATATATATATATATATATATATATATATATATATATATATATATATATAATATATAACGCATGAATTATAATTGAATCAATAATATAATTTTATAAATATATATGTGTGTGTGTGCATATATATATATATATATATATATATATATATATATATATATATACCAGTATATATATATATATGCGCATATATATATATATATATATATATATATATATATATATGCATATATATATATATATATATATAATAAAATGTGTTTTGTGCAACGTTTTTTTTTTTTTTTTTGAATTTCCCTCCCTAGTTCCGCTCCCATGCAGCATTGCTGCTACAGGGAACGGAACTAGGAAGTGATCACACCGACGGAGGATGGAGGAGCGGCGGGACTCTCGGCTGGCGATCTCAGCAATGAGAGATCATCGCTGGATCACCAGAACAAGGTAAGAGAACACCGCTGCGCTCTCTGCACATCCACCCCGAGCGTGACTCGGGGTTACCGATCCTGCAATGAAAAATCCACCCCGAGTCACGCTCAGGATTACCCCCTAGGTGGTTAAAAGTAATGTCAGTGATCCGCGACTTATAGCTGGACTGTGATATTGCTGTGGATGAATTGGACACTAACTGACACTTTTGACACTTTTTATGGAACCAATTACAGCAATACGGTGATCAGTGCTAAAAATATGCACTGTCACTTTACTAATGACACTGGCAGGGAAGGGGATAACATCAGGGGCTTTATGCAGGACGCACTATCAGACTAGTGAGGCAGCAGTTCGGCAAACATCGCCGGTTTGTTGAGGTCGGGTGCGATAAACACAGCGTACCGCGACACTTCTTAGAAGCCCACAACAAGTCCACTATGGGCCTAAAAATGTGGGTGATTGAATCCATTCCGAAGGATTTTTCAGAGGCAGAACGTTTTGCTAGATTATGTATGCGTGAGGCGTACTGGATATATACCCATGATACTCTTGCACCTCGAGGGTTAAAAGAGGAACTCAATGTTAATACCATACTGTGAACTCTTAATCCTTATTCTAGTAATCTCTGTACTAATGTTTGGGTCATAATGATTATTATTTTTCATTATTATTTTTTTTTATTCCAATACCTGTGTTGCACTTATTTAATATTATTAAATATATATATTTATTGTATATATTATATATACTATATGTATATATTTTTTGTGGTTGGAGGTTGTACCTGTATAAGTATATTGCTCACTTTTACATTCCTGTTTTTATATATAATCATATATATCTTTTATAGCTCTTTTTAGATATACATATAGCTATATTTTTAATTTCTGTAGACTTATTTAAGTTCCCATTGTGGATTTTGACCAATAGCTATTCCCCTACTGAAGGTCCCAATTTATTTGATTACCAAGTAGTGACTCACGCTGCTCTATTTAACACCATCCAGTATGATCCTTTCCCTGCACCTGAGGAAAGAGCGCGCATGTCCGACCTGGACCTGGCCCTGGCCCATGCTGAGAAACGCGTTGTGCGTCCTTCTGGTTCCAAGTGTTACAGCCGTGACTTCCATCTCCATTTTCGCCGTGCAGTCCTGTCGAAGGACCAGGACAGCCTAGAGATAAGCCGGCCACTTCTCCTCCTGCTACCGACAGCTCCACAGTGATACTGCATGCCATATATGCCATACAGAGAGACAGCACCACCCAGAGGAATTCACCATTTTTACATCATGACAGCCATTTACCATATGGTTTTGTGAGTTGCTACTTTTCTGTTTTTATAGTGTAATTAATAAAGCAGTCCGCACTTAGAGTGCTTTTCTGTTCTCTTCACATTAAATAGGTTCCTAGGGAGTGCTTTTTAACTGTGTAGGGGTGCTTGTACTGTGGGATGGCAGAGATCTGTGTTTCTGCTAAGCAGAAACACAAGATCACTGCCTTTCCTTGTCATAGAATGGTGATCTGCCTTGCTTACATAGGGAGATCACTTTTCTGCGTGTGCCTCGAATAATCGGCTGGTCCTAGTGGACATTGTGTCTCCTTGACCTACTGATTGGCTCCCACTGTGTCCAATCACAGCAGGAGCGGGTTGCCAGCGGCTCACGTGCGTGCGTGCCCCAGGCACGAGAGTTCAGAATCAGGTACCTGTATGTGATTCTGTGTAGAGGAACCACCGCTCCAAAGTAAATGTACATGGGACAATTGGCAAGAGGTTAAATAGACCCTTTCACCAACTTAAAAAACTACAGATACAAGCACAAAAAATGAAAGCAAAATTACAAGCACAATACACTTACTACAGTTAAGCATTTGAAGACTCCATTGCCTCTAAAGTCACCTGCTGTGATGAATGCTTTCTTCTACATTTAGCAAATAATCTTCTTGACATGCTGGGGGAAGTACAGTCCCGGTTGCATTTCCAGGTGGCACATATGTATGCACTGCAGTTCTCATAGACCCCATGTCTTCCATCTCCATCTTCTCCTCGCCATTTACAAAACAAAGCTATATGGTCTAGAGGAGAGGGTAGAGGAAGGATGACCAAAGTGCTGGGGTCTACAAGAGTGGCAGAGCTAAAATACCAGTGGCCCAGAAGTACAGCAGTGAAAAAAAAAAAATATATATATATATATATATATATATATATATATATATATATATATTCATGTGCCTTACAATTTGCTAGGAACATTGACTACACTAAGAAGAGTCAGTTCCTTAGCACAGTTCCCTCCCTCCTTGGATACTCCTCTTCTAGGATATTTTATGTAGCTGCTTGGGGACGAGTGAATGGAAATACTAAGTGACCATTTACTCACCATACTCAGATTCAAGAAAATTCCTATGGCTTCCTTTACCCAGGGTGGCCATGCCTGATAATACAAGCTCAGTTAAGCAAAAGATCTTCAGCCAGGTGAGTAGCCATCCTCTGTGATAACTGGCTTGTGGGAAGCAGGAGCCTAATAGCATACAGTATCTCTAGAAGTCCAACTACAAAAATACTCTAATTTCAATGAGGTAGCACTTTGTCCTTGGGACATGGATTCCTCCAGCTGCTCTCTTGTGTTACTAGAGTTACCCTGAGATGTAGATTATTATGATAATTGCAAATATCCGTTTTTTGTTCCTAGGCTACTTCTACTGAAGAAGTGTTATAGAATATTTTAGACTCTTAGGGCCTAATTCAGTATAAGTTTGGAGTAGAGCTGCTCACTTCTCCAGAAATAACTCCAGCCTAAACTCATTAGCATCCTAATTAGGTAAGTGGCTGGAGTTAAACCTTCAACTAGGTGCTTTAGTGAATTTGGAGTTGGAGTAAACTTAGGCTGAATTCAAGTTTTTAGTTAACCAAAATCCCTTTGTGTTTTTTATAAAAGGAAATTTGTCTATTCTGAATTACTATTACACAGCAATGCCCTCTATTATGGTTTATTTTAATTTTAAGGTATAGTTATGTATCTTATGTATTTTAACCTTTAGATTTACTAATAGCAGACTACACAGCTGTCTAATTAGCAATCTTCATTCATCTGAAACTTTCAGGCATATCTTATTGTATTCAGCACTTTGGTGTAGTGGGCTAAGCTCATAGACAAAGATTGCTAGGTCATGAGTTCAAGGCCCAACTATAATAACACCTGTGTGCTCACAGTTGTGTGTCATTATTTTTTTTGGCCACATAGTAATACATTGGCTACATCACCTAAAATTGCATGTCAATGGCCATGTATATTCAAGAAACAAACATGCATATGTGCAGGGTGCAATTATGCATTTGCCAAGTTTCAGTATGTCAGTATGACAGTACAGCTGTCTAAAATTTAAGGAGGTGATGGTACACTTGGGATTTGAACTCATGCTCTCAGTGTTTATAGACAGGAACACGAACCACTAAACCATTGAGCTGAGCATGGTCACCCTTGGAATATTCATTCCCATGTTTCAATAGTTAACCACTTCCTTACAGGGCAGTTATACCCCCTTCCTGCCCAGGCCAATTTTCAGCTTTTTATACTGTTGCATTTTGAATGACAATTGCGGTCATGCAACCCTGTACCTAACACAAATGTATGATATTATTTTCACACAAATCTTGCTTTCTTTTGGTGGTATTTGATCACTGCAAGGTTTTTTTTTTTTTATTGGCAAAAAGAAGACCTAAATGTTTGACCCCTAAAAAAATTTGTTTTTGTTTATGTAATAAAATTTGGTAAATCCAATATGTTTTTGGTTGCACTGATGCACATTGATGAGGCTGCGCTTGCAGGCACTGATGAGACACTAATATGCAGCACTGATGGACACTGATAGGTGGCACTGATATGCAGCATTGATGGGCATTGATAGGTGACACTGATGGGCAATACTGATAGATGGTAATGATGGGCAGTACTGATGAGGAGGGCACTAACAGACTCCCTGAGCACCGATTGGCATCAATGGTGGCATGGGTGGGCATCCCTGGTGGCTCTAGTGGCATCCCCCAAGGGTCTGCACTGGTAATCAATGCTCTGATTACAAGCACAGACCCCCCCCACTCACACGTGCACACTCCTCCTCTCCCCCCCACACACACGCGCACACTCCTCCTCTCCCCCCCCCCACACACGCGCACACTCCTCCTCTGCCCCCCCCACACACACGCGCACACTCCTCCTCTCCCCCCCACACACGCGCACACTCCTCCTCCCCCCACACACACACACACACACTCCTCCCCCCCACACACACACTCCTCCCCCCCCCCACACACACTCATCCCCCCCCCACACGCACACTCCTCCTCTCCCCCCACACACACGCACACTCCTCCTCTCCCCCCACACACATGCGCACACTCCTCCTCTCCCCACACACACGCGCACACTCCTCCTCTCCCCCCCACACACACACGCACACTCCTCCTCCCCCCCCCACACACACACATGCGCACACTCCTCCTCTCCCCCCCCACACACACATGCACACTCCTCCTCCCCCCCACACACACACACTCCCCCCCCCACACACACTCCTCCCCCCCACACACACTCCTCCCCCCCCCCACACACACACACACTCCCCCCCCCACACACACACACACACTTCGCTGGAGTACAGGGAGAAATCCTACCCATGTTCATACTGTACTGCCATTACACACACACAAAAAATACAAGAAATGGATTACATTCAATAGACACAAAAGATATCTGAATTACATCCAGATAAATATGAACAGGAGCTGTGTACAAATGAATAAGCTTTATTGAACATGTATAAAACAGCAGTAATCACTCAAGCAGGCATGTGAAATGTGAAATGTCCCCCCCCAAAAAAAAAAAAAACCCAAATCAAGTAATTTTTATTCAAATTACAGTGCAAAGATACAACATATGATGGATAGATAGAGCTTACCATATCCAAAAGTCAAGCAAAATAAGTTGTAGATACCTTAGTATTAAGCATAAAACATACCCAACATACTTTTATGTTTATTGTTTGCATGAGCCTGCCTTTCAATTTAAATACCATCAAATCAGTAGAACATACAGCTACACAGAGGCATGAAAATAAAAACAAACATGTAGAGAGTACATAAAGACACACTTTGCAAAAACTATACAAAACATTTAGAGCATGAAAAGTATTCATCCAACAAAATACACTTACTGCAATATGGGTCCTTAGGCATGCCAGAAAACCCCCCCAAAAGCAAATTCGGACATAAAGACATGTGGCCCTGTCACAGGCCAAATGATCTGCTCTTATACATCCCTTTATATAACCTTGGTTAAACTACACCCAACCAGTATAGGAAACGCCCAGCAAAGTAATTAATTGGGTCTGTTGGGTCCTAAACCAAAATCACCAGTTCACTAATGAATGAGTGTTTGGCTGGCCATACATGATCCAAGTTTCTTACAAGTCAAACAAACATAAGAAATGCTTTCAATAATCTCAGCATGAGCACAAAGTGGCTTTTTCATTTAGACTTAAGGGCCATACACACTATAAGATTTTCTGAAGACTTTTTCCTTTAGACTTACCAAAACCAGATAATATGAGGTCAAACCTAAACACTTTCAATTTGTATGCAATCTGGCAGGCCCTTGCACTACATAGAAAAGGTAAATCTGAAGGAAAAAGTCTTCAGAAAATCTTATAGTGTGTATGGCCCTTTAGGCTGGCCATACATGTTCAATTTTTGTTGTACAATTTTCTGATAGATTAACCACAAACCACATAATGTGAGGTCAAAGCTAAACAACACTTTCACTTGTATCCAATTAGGCAGGCCTTTGTACTACATACTTGAAGGTAAATTTCAAGAAAATTGGACAGAAAATGGTAAGAAAATGGGATCATATATGGCAAGCCTAAAGGGATATTAGTGTTGCTTGTCATATAACAACAGACAGTTGTAGGTAGTTCAGGGATTTGAACACTCAAATACATTGTTGCATGTTAGATGTGCTAACCATTTGGATATTTTGGTCAGTTTATTTAATCAATCTCAAGATCAATACATATGTGTAACATTTTGCAAAACACAATTTACACAAACATAATCACTTTGTTACATTTATTTCATAATATTTGCCACTTAGACCCGGTTCACACTGATGCGAGTGCCGGGTTCGCATGTAATGTCGGAGCGCACTGCTCCGACATTACATGCGATCAGCTGTGCGGTGCGAGTTTAGCCATACAGTTTGTATGGCTAAATTCGCATCGCACCCGGTGCAAACACGCACAGGAGGCATTTTTGCAGCCGCATCAGGATCGGATCGCACAGCGGTTCACACTTGTGCGATCCCATCCTGTGCGAACTGCACGATCGCACTGCGATATGCGATCAAACTGGGGGGTGTCGTTAAGATTACATTGACACCCCCAGCGGATCGCATATGGCAGTGTGAACTGCCGGGGGTGCGTGTGCGATGCGGGAAAAGGCTGCGAATTCGCAGCCTTCCCGCATCGCAATAGTGTGACCCGGCTCTGATAGTTTATTAGCCTATCAATTTATATTTAAAATACTAATTTTTCACAGAAATAAATATTTTAAACACCTATATATAAATGGCAGGATTATTTTTAAAAATGTGTTGATTTTATACAGTTTCACTAAACTAGGTTAATTATTTTGGAATTGTGGTCTGAGGTTTTTTTTTTTTATTTAATTATTTTTTTGTTTTTTGTTATCTTTATACCAAACATACATGCACTGGCACCTTAAAAATTAATATAGTTTGATTTGATTAGTCCATCCAAAAATTTTAATAAATAATAATTACTTGAGCTTGAATTGGGTCTAAATAGAATATATATATATATATATATATATATATATATATATATATATATATGTATATATATATATACACACACTATATAATAATACAATTATATATAATTTTTTTTTTTTTTTAAGCACAAATCACACATGCTTTGAAAAAATTTCATTAGCCTCAGGTAGTTAAGTGGATAGCACAGCGGCCTTGCAACAGTGCATTTGGGTGTTCGGATCCCTGAACTACCTACAACTGTCTGTTGTTATATATGACAAGCAACACTAATAGGGCTTCTCCCCAAAAATGAAACATTGTATATGTGTGAAATTAATATATTTTTGGGTTGGTTAGATATAGGAAGTAACAATAATATATTGTTTTTTGCATATATATATATATATATATATATATATATATATATATATATATATATATATATATATATATATACACACATATATACACACATATACAC
Source organism: Pelophylax lessonae (assembly GCF_965119305.1). Classification (NCBI taxonomy): domain Eukaryota; kingdom Metazoa; phylum Chordata; class Amphibia; order Anura; family Ranidae; genus Pelophylax; species Pelophylax lessonae. Next base: position 114,666,346 of record NC_138777.1, read on the forward strand.
ATACACACATACATATGCATATGCAAAAACCCATATATTATTGTTACTTTCTATATCTAATCAACCCAAAAATATATTAATTTCACACATACAATGTTTCATTTTTGGGGAGAAGCCATATTAGTGTTGCTTTTCATATATTATATACACACACATAGGCAAATCAATAAATAAAACATATATACATATATAATTATTTTTTGGGCATCTATAGCTAGGTGGCGGGCGTGGATGACCCCTTGGGGGGATTCGTTACATAGGGAGATAGCCGAGAAGTGGTTGCAAACAACAGTTTGGTTTATTCTTGCAATTTACTTCACACAAGTCCAAGCCTCAAAAACAGCAAAATAAAAATAAAAACACAAAATAAATCCTTGCCACTGTGGGCGGCTACCTTCTCACATACAGGAACCTACCTACGGAGTCTGTCTCCAACCTACTGTTGGGCAAACTTTGCTGATCCTACAGCAGACACTTAATAGTCCATGTTTTTTCTTCACACAACAAATGTCCATTGATCAAGTCCCTTTTCCTCTTCACATTGAACATGTCCCTTTGCTTGTCTCTTCACATAGCAAACAGTTCATTTATTTCTTCCACATAGAAATAGTTCATTTTCTCCCCTTGAGAAGTCTTCACACTTTTTACCCTCCTCAGCGCACATCGCTCAGGGAGGTCTTCTCCCATGCTCACACAGTGTCGGGAGGCACACATCTGACTGTCCTACTCTCCCCAGCTCACACAGCGTCAGGAGGCAGCAACAGCAATCAATAGGACTTCCTTTGGACAAATTATAGAGGCCTTACATTCCTCATTCCGAACAGCTGATGGCCTTTCAACTTCCTTAAGCCGTCCTGGCTATCTCTGCAGCCGACACCCTATAGTAATTGGTGAATTTTCTAAACCACGTGGAAATGTATCTCCTGTCTGTGACTACATCCACAGGATTTACCTGACTTCCTGTCACAATATACATTATATATATATATATATATATATATATATATATATATATATATATATATATGTATATATAAAAAAAATAGATGTGCATTTCTCTCATTAGCGCCGGAATAGCACAGTTTTACCGCAAATTTGCAGTGTTATTTGCCGCAAATTCACTATAACTCCCACTAACGTTTTCAAAAACGTTATTTTCAGCCTAATTTTTGGTATGGAGCATGCGCACATGGGCTATCTGCCAGAAATTGACTCTGAACTATTTTTGCATTTTACACTTTTATTAATATCTTTTTTTCTACTTCACTTTTTCACACAGTTTAAAAAGCAGTTTAGCTCAAACACATCTTTCCCACACATTTTTTATTTTTTTCCTGCCATATTTTGTGATTTTGAAAAAATTAGTCCACCTTTTAGCTGGACTGTTTTTATTTTTAAGTCCAGTCCTGACGTTATTTGATCTTAATGAAATGACACTGCTCATAACTAGAGTTGAGCGGACACCTGTATATCCGTGTTCGGTGGGTCCGGCCAAACTTGAAAAAAAAAAAATGTTGCTCATGCTGTATAGTCCCCAAGGTGCCACATCCCCAAAATGGAAATCACAACCAAAAAAGGTTCCCCTTGGGTGGGACTTTTAAGGCACCAAATTTAGACGACAAATAAGGTAAGTAAAATGTAAGAAACTTTATTATCTTATACAAAAGAATAAAAACAATAGGCAAGCTGTAAAATACTCCACATGAACCAGTGCAACTTGGACCACTGAACCCCCGGGTTTGACCCGACGCGTTTCGGAGTATGAATTAACTCCTTCCTCAGGGGTGCCCTTGGAGGGTGGTCTGTAGATAATTATCATAAAACAATTAATTATCACATATTGCAAAAAACATACAATGCATTGAGGGTTAACATGTGTAATCTACTTACATAGTTCACTGTAATGGGAGGTATGGATAGCCTGCCTCAAAGTTAAAAGCAAAGGGTGAGCATGCCAACGTTGTCCACTAGGGGTGCCTTCTGGTTATCCTAGAGAGTCTAGGGGTCTTGGATGAACTCCTGGATCCAGGTGGTCAGCAACTGTCCGCTAGCTAGTCTCGGTCAGAGGCTAGATGGGAGCAGCTGGAACCTATTCACAGCAGTTCTGCTGAACAAAAATTCGAGCAATTAACCAAAATGTATGCTCAAACAGAAATAGAAAAATATGTATCAAAAAGTGCCCAAACATCGCTCAAAAACGTCCATGAAAACAGACAGCCATCAGTGTTATAAGGTACATGGAGAACATAATGTAAGGGAATAAATGCTAGACTGTAAAGTCAAACGCATATAAAAAAATCCCATATAATCAAAAAAGCTTGCAACATTGTCACAATGGAGCAGAGTGTCTTATTTGTAAAGACATTACAATGTATCTGCTTGGTACAGGTAACTAGAGGCTGTCATCATGGATAGAGCTGGGCAGAGTAATGTTGAAGAGCAGGCTAAATTTCTTACCTATAGCCAGAGCGGTTCAAATATCCCCGATGGATGTTGGAGCATGAAAGATCCTGCGTGTCCGGCGAGGGAGCAAGCAGCTCTCATGCCGGACAGGCAGGGCTTTAAAGGCAGCGCCATCAGCTGAAACGATCATCAGCTGGATGACGCCGCTTGCTCAGCTGATTGCCGATAAGGTTCCCTGAAACGCAGCCGCCGCACACGCCCCCAACCGGAAGTGATCCGGCGGGAGTGCGGACGGCCGATGCGTTCCACCGGCACGGGATACGCTCTGTCTGCGTGGAACGCAAACAGAGTGTAATGAGCATGCGTCACCAATCTCAGCTAGAGATCGGGATGGAAGATGCATGCATCTCAAGCGGACGCCACTAGGTGGTGTCCGCTGTCACCGTGCCAGGCTGCTACCAAAGCGATTCCAGAGAGCAAGGAAAATTCTCTCTGGAAGGCAACTGCTGATCACGTCCAGGAGTGTCCAGGAAGAAAAAAGGGCATATCTTGTATCAAAAATCTAAAGCAAAGGAGATTACAGTCTACTGAGCCTAGAATTGTCCAGGGTTCAGTAGTCCTCTCATAAGTGTGCATAGGTATCGACTATATAAATACATAAGTGTAACTAGAACAAATTCAAGGGGCTTATCCCCTAAAGTGGCAAAGTGGGACATGCTATACCATTTGTTACAAATGCGAGGATATCAAGACAGGATGCAGATAATACATCAAAGGCATATGAAAAAAGGGGGGAGGAAAGGGGGAAAGGGAAGGGTAGACAACCAAAAATAGGAAAACGAATAAACAAAAAAAGGGAGGGAGAGAGGCCCACTTCTTAAGCCTGTTAAAAAGTCACTTTTGGGATAAAGCAGATTTATCCACAAATATAATGAGGGCAGTCTTGTCACGGGCCTATTTTTCCATGCCTCCAGAGGTAAATCCCTCAAGAAATGGTCTGAAAGATATTTGATCGTTGAGTCCTGGTGGTTCAGTTGCTCTCAAGCGGTATATTCATCGTAACTCCATTTGGAGGAGGGTCTTATTCCAGTCCCCTCCTCTGGGGTTAGGATGTATCCTGTCCAAGATCAAAAATTTGATCTTGGGGATTCTATCTGGGTGGACTAAAGCGGCGTGGCGTCCAAGTGGCAAATCAGGGTCACGTGTTGTAATACTTTTTATGTGTCTACATGCTCGTTTCGTAAATTCAAGTTTGGTCTTGCCAACATAAAAACAGCCGCACCCACAGAGGAGCAAGTATACCACTCCATGGGTGCGGCAGTTGGCAAAGTGTTGTGGCCTAAAGACCTGTCCGTTGGGCAACCGCTTGAGAGCAACTGAACCACCAGGACTGCAAACAAATGTGGATAGGGAAATAACAACAAAAAAAACAGAAAAATAAAACAATTTTCTTCATCTGTGAAGGACGAGGCCCATATGGAGTAGGAGGGAGGTTGAGGTTAAATTAGGGTACACCCCAAAAGAGTGAGAAAGATCAAAAATATAACAATGGCTGGGTAAGGCAGGTATCCATCTCTATTCTGCACAAGGTACGGAAAAGTCCTGTTGGATCCATGCCTGGTTCATTTTAATGAATGTGAGCTTGTCCACATTGTCTCTGGACAGGCGGCTGCGCTTGTCTGTGATAACGCCCTTAGCCGTGCTAAATACACGTTCAGATAATACAGTGGCTGCAGGGCACGCCAGCACCTCCAAGGCGTAAAGGGCAAGCTCAGGCCATGTGCCCAATTTGGAGACCCAGAAGTTGAAGGGGGCAGACCCGTCATTCACTACATGTAGGCGTGTGCACACATACTGCTCCGCCATGTTGGTGAAATGCTGCCTCCTGCTAAGACGTTCCATATGAGCTGCTGGTGCTGCTGTTTGTTGTGGCGTGCTGACAAAGCTTTTCCACATTTCGGCCATGCTAACCCTGCCTTCTGAGGTGCTGGCGGTGCCCTGGTTGCGTTGGCGACCTCTTCCTCCTCCTCCTCTGCCTTGGCCTTGTGATTCCACTGTGGCCCTGCTGTCAGGTGGGAATGCCAGCAGCATCGCGTCTACCAGCGTGCGCTTGTACTCGCGCATCTTGCGATCACGCTCCAGTGAGTGAATTAAGGACGGTACGTTGTCCTTGTAACGGGGATCCAGCAGCGTGGCCACCCAGCAGCGTGGCCACCCAGTAATCAGCACAAGTTAGAATGTGGGCAACTCGGCAGTCATTGTGGAGACACTGCAGCATGTAATCGCTCATATGTGCCAGGCTGCCCAGAGGCAACGAAAGGCTGTCCTCTGTGGGAGGTGTATCGTCTGTGTCTTCTGTATCCCCCCCAGCCACGCACCAGTGATGGCCATGAACTGGCCTGGGTGCCACACTGCTGTGAACATGGTTCCATCTCCTCCTCCATCTCCTCCTCCTCCTCCAGAACTGTGCCCCTGCTGGACAATTGTGTACCTGGCGTTTGTGGGTGCAGGAACCCACCCTCGGAGCCACTTGTGAATGAATGCCCTAAAAGCCATGGAAATGATCCCTCTTCCTCCTCCTCCTCCTTCTCCTCCTCCTTCTCCTCCTGTGCCACATCCTCTTCCATCATCGCCAGATGCGTTTTTTCAAGGAGGCATAGAAGTGGGATAGGTAAGCTGACAACGGCATCATCGGCACTGGCCATGTTGGTGGAGTACTCAAAACAGCGCAACAAAGCACACAGGTCTCGCATGGAGGCCCAGTTATTGGTGATGAAGTGGTGCTTTTTAGCAGAGCGACTCACGCGTGCATGCTGCAGCTGAAACTCCACTATGGAGTGCTGCTGCTCGCACAGTCTTTCCAGCATGTGAAAGGTGGAGTTCCACCTTGTGGGCACATCACATATGAGGCGGTGAGCGGGAAGGCCGAAGTTACGCTGCAGCACTGACAGGCGAGCAGCAGCAGGGTGAAACGCCAAAAGTGCGCACAGACGGCCTGCACTTTCTGCAGCAGCTCTGACATATCGGGGTAATTTTGAAGGAACCTCTGATGTGCGTCAAACCGGCTAGGCCCAGAGCTGCTATGAGATGTCGCCCGTTATCGCACACCACCATGCCGGGCTTGAGGCTCGCTGGCACCAACAACTCATCGGTCTGCTGCTGCATGCTCCTCCACAACTCATGCACGGTGTGGGATTTTTCCCCCAAACATGCAAGTTTTAAAACTGCCTGCTGTCGTTTACCCCTGGCTTCGCTGAATTAGGTGGTGAAGGTGTTACGCTGACCGGATGAGGAGGCGGTAGAGGATGAGGAAGCGGAGTAGGAGGAGTTAGGAACAGGAGGCAATCTGAAGCGCCCTGCAATCCTCAGTGGTGGAAGGAGATGCGCCAAACAAATTGAAAGGGTGCATCTCAGACATACACATACAGACTATGCTGCAATTTAATTTTTCACTAGCAAGGGTGTATATTGAATAGCGGAATAGAACAAAAGTATACAAAAGGGTGTAACTCACACGTACAGACTAGGCCGCAATTGAATTTTTGTCACCCGCATGGGTGTATATTGAATAGCGGAATAGAAAAATAGTATCCAAAAGGGTGCATCTCACACGTATAGACTATGCCGCAATTTAATTTTTGTCACCTGCATGGGTGTATATTGAATAGCGGAATAGAACAAAAGTATATAAAAGGGTATATCTCACACGTACAGACTAGGCCGCAATTGAATTATTTTCACCTGCATGGGTGTATATTGAATAGAGGAATAGTTCATCCAGGAGGAAACTGCTTTGCAGGTTTTCTGGGAGTGCCCCTTTGCACAGAGCCTGTTTAGGGCCTTGGAACCTGAACTTAAGGACTTTGTACCACAGACTGCCATCACACACTTTGGTATGCTAAATGGATTATTTGGTGGAGCTTTTTCCCCAAGAGGACATTGACAACGACTGGCAGGTTCTGTGTTCCTTTAAAGACGCTTTATAGTGGGCCAAAAAGTGCCTTATCTACCAGCAAGAGAGGATGTCCATTGAGGACTGTCGCAGACTGGTCCATAGTCTGCTCAGAGACTATAACCTAATGGATCTAATGGAGGAAGGGGAGGTCTAGCGATTTCCCCTTCCCCAACTCTCCCTTGTGTGTTTTTGTCCTTTCAATAAAGCTTCGGGCTTGCACTTCTCCACCTCCCTTTCCCCCACTCTTTATTGTTTGTGTGTTTCACGTTTGTCTTTTTGTAATGTGGCAGTACACTTTATTTGCACACATAATCTGATTAGTAGGGTGTAGGTCCTTGGGACTGTCCCTGAACGTCTTGGGGGGTGGGGGGGGTGGGGTATAGATATGGCCTTTTGGCTTGGTTCACCCACCTAGTACTTTGCCAGTGTAAGTACACCAGTCCCTGTCAGCAGCCTTGCGCCCCGGGGGATCAGGGTCAGGGTCCTTCCTCTTTTGGGAGGAGGACCATGTGTACACCCTGTGTACTTTTTTATGCACACGCCGGGTGATAGTCTGAGTGTGTTCACACACCATGGGCTTATCAAAAAAAAAAAAAAGTCTGGTGGTCCTGGTTTTTGTGGCGTGCCAACAAACCTTTTCCACATTTCATACGTGCTAACCCTGCTCTGAGGTGCCGGCGGTGCCCTGGGTGCATTGGCAACCTACTCCTCCTCCTCTGCCTTTGCCTTGTGCTTTCAATGTGTCCCTGCTGTCATGTGGGAATGCCACCAGCATCGCTTCTTGACCTTTTGGCTAAGATCAAGTGTAGTATCAGTTGTTATAAGTTATACAGTGGGGGTGCTGTGATGTCATTCTGCCTGACCAAGATTGGGTGGCGGCTATGGAAACATGCTGGAGTGATGGGGGCTTGTAAGGTTTGATGTGTGGCCCTCAGGTTCCTTCCTCCTGGGGGGGGGGGGTCTCTCTTCGGGACAGCACCCCTGACCTAGTATTCGAGGTGGCTTCGGCTACCATGAAGAACGGGGTTCTGCCAGGCCTTCTGGCTAGGCAGATCATGGAAACCCTATGTCCCCGTCAGGAGACTTGCCAACCAGTAATCAGCACAAGTTAGAATGTGGGCAACTTGGCGGTCGTTGCGCCGACATTGCAGCATGTAATCGCTCATGTGTGCCAGGCTGACCAGAGGCAACGAAAGGCTGCCCTCTGTGGAAGGTGTATCGTTTGTGTCCTCTGTATACCCCCAGCCACGCACCAGTTATGGCCACGAGCTGGCCTGGGTGCCACCCTGCTGTGAACATGGCTCCTCCTCCTCATCCTCATCCATCAATTTTTCAAAAAAGGTATACAAGTGGGATAGTAACGCTGAGAACGGCGCCATAGGCACTGTCCATATTGGTGGAGTACTCGAAACAGCGCAACAAGGCACACAGGTCTCGCATGGAAGCCCAGTTATTGGTGAAGTGGTGCTGTTCTGCAGAGCAACTCACGTGTGTGTGCTGCAGCTGAACCTCCGCTATGGCCTGCTGCTGCTCACACAGTCTTGCCAGCATGTGCAGGGTGGAGTTCCAACTTTTGGGCATGTCACATATGAGTCGGTGAGCGGGAAAGCCGAAGTTACGCTGCAGCGCTGACAGGCGAGCAGAAGCAGAAGAACGCCGAAAGTGCGCACAGACGGCCTGCACTTTCTGCAGAAGCTCTGACATATCGGGATAATTTTTAAGGAACCTCTGCACCACCAAATTCAGCACATGCGCCAGGCAAGGATGTGCGTCAAACCAGCTAGGGCCAGAGCTGCTATGAGATTTCGCCCATTATCGCACACCACCAGGCCGGGCTTGAGGTTTGCTGGCACCAACAACTCATCGGTCTGCTGTTCCATGCTCCTCCACAACTCCTGCGCAGTGTGGGACATTCACCCAAACAGGCAAGTTTTAAAACTGCCTGCTGTCGTTTACCCCTGGCTGTGCTGAAGTTTGTGGTGAAGGTGTTACACTGACCGGATGAGGAGGCGGTAGAGGATGAGGAAGAGGAGTAGGAGGAGGAGTTCGGAACAGGAGGCAAACTGAAGCACCCTGCAATCCTCGGCGGTGGAAGGAGATGCGCCAAACAAATTTAAAAGGTGTATCTCACACGTACCGATACAGACTATGCCACAATTTAATTTTTTTCACCCCAAAAGGGTGTATATTAAATAGCGGAATAGAAAAAAAAAGTATATAAAAAGGTGTATCTCACACGTACCGGTACAGACTATGCCGCAATTTAATTTTTTTCACCCCAAAAGGGTGTATATTGAATAGCGGAATAGAAAAAAGTATATAAAATTGGTGATTTTTCAATAGCACATGTGAACACAGCAGTGTCTTATGTTTTATATCACGGTCAGCAGCAGGCTATGAAGGGAAACAAAAAATTCCCCTTTAAATTTGTAAATTTAAGCCCTCAGTGGGCTCAAGTGAGGGCAAAAAGATTGTTCACTGCACCACCCCCCACACAGCAAAATCGATGTAGATCGCTAACGGACGATTGTTCTGTCCTGTGTCTCCTAATCTCTCCCTGCCTACTCTCTCCAGCCTGTCCCTAAAATGCTTTTCTATCTTTCCCTGCCTACACTCCGACCTGTCCCTACATTCTTTTCAGCCACAATGTTTTTTTTTCCTGTCTCTGTCCCTTATCAGCAGCAGCCAGCACCGTTGTGTGTGCTCTCTCCCTACACTAGAACAGACTGACGCACACCACGCTCTGTCTCTAGCTTATAAAGACCTGGGTCACATGCTTCAGCTGGCCAATCACAGCCATGCCATTAGTAGGCATGGCTGTGATGGCTTCTATGGCACACCAGTTAAACACTTGATTGGCTGTTGAAACCGTGCCATTAAAAGCGCGCCATTACATACAAAACAGGAAATAAAATTACCGAACACGGATTTTAAACCCGAATATACAGTAAAGTTTTCGGGACCGTGTCCGGTTAACAAAAATCCAATTATCCGGTACGGACCCGAATAATACAGTCCGTGTTTGCTCAACCCTACTCATAACGTTTCTGAGGGTGTTATAGTGAATTGCATTTGCACCTAAAAATAGTCAAAGTGGAGGTAAAATAGAACAAAATCAGTGTTGGAGGTACAATGAATTAAGCCCTTAGTGTTATAGAGTCTTATAGAGACTATGCAATGCAGGCACATGTTACCCTGATTGAACCCCAAAGACATTGCTGTGAAGGATCCATGTTTGTGCAGGTTTTCTAATCCCTTTTATATATTATTCTGTAGAGTATGCATGCTCTTTGCCATCCTGAACCTGTTGTGCAATATTGCTTCTAACTTGCAACTGTTTATCAAACTAAAAGTTACAGTTTTTATCACATACCTGCATGCAGAGCTTGAGATGGCAAGGGTGGCCTATTGCACAGTTCCCATCCAAGCACCTCTGTGAGGTGAGACAGGGACTGCAGGAGAAAAGGAAAGTCACAATGTGCCAAGGTGTAGACATTGTGAACAGGAACTTGGGGGTGCTGGTATCTGATGATCACAGGTACAGCTGGGGATGCACCGTGGAAACATCAAGTCCAGTTGATGGTCAGGTCAGGTCCCACAAATGGTTACGTGACAACCAAGTGGAAGAACAGCAGGATTTAAACAGAATCAGGAACAGGAAGGAGTCGGCAACAATGAGGCAGCAAGGTACGGAGTCACTAGGCAGAAGCTTGGTCAGTAGTCCAGGCAGGGGTCGGTAGTGGAGGCAAACAGCAAACATGAGCAGGCAAAGGTAATCTAAGAGCAAGGTCAGAGAGGAAGCCTGGAGGACTACACTAGATCACAGGAACAAGGCTGACAGCAAAGAACTAGTGCACAGTTTAGGTTTAAATAAGCTGCTTGGTGGCAGTGGACGTGTGCTCACGTGCATGTGTGCATGCTCATACATGTGGGCAGGGATACATGTGCAGTCTGTCTTCTGTGCTGATAGAAATGTGCAGGTCCATGCCTATGTGCATGTCTTAAAGTGGTAGTAAACCTGCTGACAGGTTTTTATAACCGAAGAGACCCTAGAGGGGTCATGAATGTGTCCCTACCTGTCAGCCGCTAATGTGATTTAATCCGCACATGCACCGCTCAGGCCACAATTTCGTCCCACTCTATGTGCCACGGCGATTAGACTCCCATGCACATGTTATTCAAACAGGTGAAGATATGAAACCTGGAAGAAAGACTGGGTGAAGATGGAAGCATCAAGGACCTGGGAGAGCCATGATAGCACAATGCTGGAAGGCTCTGTTTGTAGGTAAGTCTGTCATAATGTACAAGTATGCAGAGAATATTAGTACATTATGACTTAAACCTGAAGGGAGGCCTATTTTCTACTTTTTTTTTTACTTTCAAAAGATTTTTATTTGCAATATAAAGGAACAGATACACAACAAGCATTATGAACCATGCACAAAAAGCAAATATTTGACAAATTGAACCATACTGAACAGTATACATCCAACTCTCAAAAACATCAACGTTTAAGTAAGCAAGTGATTATTTTCTACTTTAACAAAACTTTACTAGCACTTTAACCAGACAGCTGGCACCATGTTTCTGACAGTTATTATTCAGCCAATTACCTATTCTGTTAAAATGCTGTAGACTACTTACGTCTATACTTAAGCGACAGCTTTGACTCTGCCTGGGCTACAACATCATATCTAGGACGGTGGAGCCCAGCAGCACTTTCAGGCCTTTTGGCTATCTACTTGAAGGGAGGCTTTTACAGGTAAATACTATGCCTAAATTAGTTAAATACACTTATAATTATAGAGGCATTTTATTGAAATGAATGGTCTGCCCACATGTTTTTTTTTTTAAGTAAATAAGTAAAGCTATTAGTATATTCAAACCTCCTGCATTAAAAAGAGTAACTCCACTTTTGTTGAGAAAAATCATTCCCCTCTGGCTGATCTATGTACATTACAAGATTTTTAACAAACCGTTGCAGATTCCCATCTTTTGTTATTCTGAAGAAATCCCTGCATGCTTGTCTGTGGTAGTTGTTTCATAATTATTAATCAGTTGCTGCACCTGCAGGGCTCTAATAAGAAAAATGTCAGGTTCTTCATCCCTTTAGACGTGATGTCCTATTGGGAGTATCTCACCAAAAATGACATTTTTGCCGCAGGGGATGCCTGATATATGACTTATATTTTAGTGTAGACTTATGGGAAAATCATGGAATGATGTTTCTGGGGAGTGTTCTGTACACATTCTGTGTACAGAACACGTCCAGATAGCCATATTACATTGCATTTTACAGAAAGGTACAGAGCAGCAGATTGAAATGGAAAGGTCATTTGTAACAACATTCAATTACAATATGACTTGAGTCGCAATTGTATACGGTATATATATATATTTTTTATTTGCTTTTTTCCCAGAAGTGGAGTTACTCTTTAACCAATTCCGGACTGCCTGCCGGCAGGGCAGCCCGGCTGTAAAAAATCATGTGCATGTATGTAATTTTGTGAACGGGTTTTCGGGGGAACGTGCATGCCGCTGGGGCGCCGCTCCTGCTGTGATTAGACACAGCGGGAGCCAATCAGCAGGTCCCATGGCCGCGATGGCCACTGGGACCTGCTGATCTTTCGGAGGGATGATAGAATGGCGGTCTGCCTTTGTAAACAAGGCAGATGACTGTTCTATCGGGGAGAAAAAGAGAGATCTTGTGTTTCAGCTAGGCTGAAACACAGATCTTTCATTTCCTCCAGTGCATCCACTTCCACTACAGTTAGAAAGCAAACAAGAAAGCAATCTCTAGGAACACACCTAACCCCTTGATCACCCCTTCCCTGCCAGTGTCATTTATACAGTAACAGTGCATTTTTTTATTTTAAGCACTGATCAATGGTCAATGGTGTCAATGGTCCCCAAAAAGTGTCCCTCAGTGTCAAATTCGTCCGCCGCAATTTCGCTGTCCTGTTAAAAATTGCCAATCGCCGTCATTACTAGTAAAAACAATAAAAAAAAAAATTAAAAGTCCATAGATTTATCCCATAGTTTGTAGATGTGATAACTTTTGCACAAACCAATCAATATACACTTATTAGAAGTTTTTTTTTTTTTTTACCAAAAATATGTAGTGGAAAACACATTGGCCTAAATTGATGAAAAAAATTGATTTTTATAAATCAGAACTCCAACTGTCAGTGGCTATTCAGAAATGGAACAAAGATCTGGACACGTCACATTCATTGCCAGACTGGCAGAGGGCGATTTAATCTAACTATCGCTTTTCTAAATGTGTGGGACATTGGGAAACAATGCAATAATTGCTTCACAGATGACATTACACGCCTTAAAAAATCACCAAATTTTCGCCCCATCATTCTGACCAATGTTGGAGACAGTGCGGACAGGTGGGAAATCTAACCCATCTTTTGTGGGAATGTCCATATCTAACGGGATACTGGAAGCTTACCTTTCAAAATGATCTCCTCCATAACAGGGATTATACAAAATCCCTCAATGGGACTGGCCCTACTTAATCTTGGGATCAATATATTTCCATTATCTATGAGACAAGTTGTGTGTCACATACTATTAGCGGCACGCCACAACATTCTAGTCAATTGGGGCACTCAAAACTCACTTAATATATCTGATGTCAAATTAGCGGTTAACCGCATTCACCTGTTTGAACGCCTACTAGCTATTAATCAGGGTTCATGTGCAGCCTTTGATAACAGATGGAAAATGTGGACTGACTTTAGAGGGTAACACAACTGTCCACTAGAGGTGGGCACTTCATCACAGTGGGGGCTGGTCGGAATACTGATGTTCCCTCTCCTCTTGCACAGTTAGTTCCCATTGGGGGTGCGGGAGAGGCGGGGACACCGGAGGAACGACCGGTGCACCTCCTCCCAATTCTAAGAGATATTATCTTCTTTTTTGTCTGAGATTCTTCTACCACGTTCCTCATCTTAATATTCGTTTTTGACATATTTTCTGACTGTATGGAGATACTGTAATACATTTGATAATTTTATCTTGTGTATTTTTATTTTTGTTTCATCAGTGCATGTTGCTCCATATTGCAATTGTCATGTTCTTTGATTTTTTTTTCTTGTTTGTCTATGAAAAACCCCCCAAAAAATTGATTTTTAATCTTTTTTATTGGGAATGTTTTTTTTTTTTTTCAAAAATGTGTTTTTTTGTTTATAGTGCAAAAAATAAAAACCGCAGAGGTGATCAAATACCACCAAAGAAAGCTCTATTTGTAATGAAAAAAAAGACATAAATTTTATTTGGGTACAGCGTCGCACAACTGCGCAATTATCAGTTAAACCAACGCAGTGCCATATCGCAAAAAATGGCCTGGTCATTAAGGAGGTAAAACCTTCCGGAGCTGAAGTGGTTAATCAATTTGTGACATGTTAAAACAAGATCAACATGACACAAAAAATACACTTTTTGTGATTTAAAACAATTCTTGAATTTAAGGCAGTCTACTGGGCCTCGGCTGAGAGATAAAGTCTTGTCATAAGTTTGATGGTGGCAAGAAAAAACACTTTTTCAGTCTCCCCTTCCCCATTGTTTACTCTGACTGTTACAATGAACATTGAAACCCTCCTTCTGAAATGTTAGGCAGAAAATGGTGGTGATGTTCTTTGCATCTATGATTGATATAGTCAATATTATAACTATGTTGCAAGTTACGTGGTGACCAACGCCTGTTACATTTTAAATATGGAATGAAATCCCCCTTTTTTTTTTAAGTAATTTTGCTTCAGAAAGGCAAAGCTCTACCCCAAAGTGTTATACTGGAGATTATGTGATTCTTTTCATCTTGCCACTGAATAAGCTGACTGGATACACTCCAACATTGAAAAATCATAATTTGAATAAATAAACAAAAACATCAGGCGTCTAAATAAACATAATTTGTATATATGTCCTACTTTCAATTAAATTAAAGTATATCCACAGGAATTTTCATTCCAAGACTGACAATGCTTAGTTGCAATCAAACTTACCTGTGTACTCCATGGCAAGCAGCAGTGCCAACGCATATTGTGCTGTCATCTGTTCAGTCACTACGGTAAACCTGCAATATGTAGCCACTACTAAATGGTGCATACATCCATAGGATGCTCGTACAACTGTTTACAGTATCCGCACAGGGCAGTGAGAGAAAACAAAAACAAATTAGGGGAAACTTTCTTTTAATAAATATATATATTTTTTTTCCTATTTGCGATGATATAAAAAAGTACAATTTATTAAGAATGTATTTTTCCTTTAACGTCCATTACTATCATGAATCAAATTTAATTTTTCCTACCCTTTATGCTGATCTTTTTCATTCAATCTTCATGAGCACCTGGCACGGTTTAGGCTAATATACACTAGACTAGGGGTGTCAAACTCAATTTCTTTGTGAGCCGCATCATCATTATGATTGCCCTCAAAGGGCTGGTTGAATCTGTAAAACTAGATGTCCAGAGCACCTCACCCCCTCTTACATCAGATGTCAAGAGACCCCCCACCATCAAAAGTCAAGAGTTCCCCACCCTCCCTTACCTTGCACTGCTGCTGGGAAGAAGCTGGGGCATCGCTGGGAAGCAGAAAGTGCCGGATCTAGAGGAGGACCAAAGAAGGGCTGAAACTCTCCTGCAGCTGCAGAAGGGGTGCGAGGGCTACATGAAATGGCCTGGAAGGCTTGATTCGGCCTGCAGGCCTTGCGTTTGACACATGTGCACAAGACCGATATGAAGCTACACAATCAAGCAGGTATAAAACATATTTTATTATAGCTTTGTTATTGCAGCTTTGTTTTCATTAACCACTTCAGCTCTGGAAGCTTTACCCCCTTCATGACCAGGTTATTTTTTGTGATACGGCACTGCATTACATTAACTGACAATTGCGTGGGCGTGCGACGCTGTACCCAAATACATTTTATGTCTTTTTTTTCCCTACAAATAGAGCTTTCTTTTGGTGGTATTTTATCACCTTTGCAGGTTTTATTTTTTTGCGCTATATACAAAAAAACAAATTGTTTTACTTTCTGCTATAAGACATTCAAAAATCGAATTTCTTCATCAATTTAGGCCAATATGTATTCAGATACATATTTTTGGTTAAAAAAATCCCAATAAATGTATATTGATTGGTTTGCCCAAAAGATACAGCATCTACAAACTACAGTATATATATTTTTTCTTAACTAGTAATAGTGGCGATCAGCAACATATAGCTGGACTGTGATGTTCTGGTAGGCAAATCGGACACCTAACTGACACTTTTGACACTTTTTGGGGACCAGTGACACTAATACAGTGATCAGTGCTAAAAAATATGCACTGTTACTGTACTAATGACACTGGCAGGGCAGAGGTTACCATTGGGGCGATCAAAGGGTCAAATATGTTCCCTGGGAGTGATTACTAACAGTGTGAGGGTGCTTTGGGGGAATGTAAAGATCTGTGTTCCTGCTTAGCAGAAACAGAGGATAAGCACATTCCCCTCTCACGGAATGGCAATCTGCCTTGTTTACATAGATCGACATTCTGCCTTTCTCCTGGACGATCTGCAGGTCCCGGTGGACATCGCATCTGCCGGAACCTCTGATTGGCTCCCTCTGTGTCCAACCAGCATGCGCCCCAGACCTGGAAGTGTCAGACCACGTACTAGGTACATGATCTGGTGCAGAGGGGCCGGCCTGCCACAGTATATCTATGGTGGGTGGTCGCTAAGCGGTTAATATATAATTAAATATATTCCCTGGAATTCATAAAGACTGGCAGGGGCGTGGCTTGGCACCGGACTGAGATTGCCGCCTGATCTCCTTGCTCCCAGCCGACCCGGGGAAAAAGCCTGAAAATTAGCACATCCACCCTGCATTCTGTATCCAAAAGAGCATGGGGAGGTCGTCAGCTCATTCCTCTCCCTCCAGGTCCCGCTCGCCTCACAATCCACCCGCTCTGAACAGCCGCAGCATCCCCGACCTGTTCCGCCAGCAACAGCTCTCACGCGAGGCCCCGGCTTCATCTCGGGCCTACGCAGACGCCGCCCACCTATCACCCAACTCGACTTCTGCCCAGGAGATGAGTGGATATTCCACACCTCCGCAATCCTCCACCAACATGGGAGCTATATCGCAGGCACAACAGCTGAATACTGCGCAGGCCCCGCCATTGAATTTTCAGGATCTCAGATCCATAGCGGATGAGATCAAAGCCTCACTGGCATTCGCTGTCGCGGACATAAAGAGGGATATCCATCTTATTACTGGACGGATTGAAGCAGTGGAGGCCAAATCCAGCCTGCTAGAAGAATCCACCAACTCCCTGACCTTCACAAGTGAGTCACATTCCCTCCAACTTAGAGAACTTCATCGCCACATGGAGGACCTCGATAACAGAGGCCGCCATTGAATTTTCAGGATCTCAGATCCATATCGGATGAGATCAAAGCCTCACTGGCATTCGCTGTCGCGGACATAAAGAGGGATATCCATCTTATTACTGGACGGATTGAAGCAGTGGAGGCCAAATCCAGCCTGCTAGAAGAATCCACCAACTCCCTGACCTTCACAAGTGAGTCACATTCCCTCCAACTTAGAGAACTTCATCGCCACATGGAGGACCTCGATAACAGAGGCCGCCGCCATAATCTAAGGCTCAGGGGGCTACCTGAATCAATCGAGCCCGCTCAAATTACAAGAGCTACGGTAGAAATTTTCAACAATATTCTGGGAAGACCCCCCGACGTTCCAATTGAATTTGAACGAATACACAGGGCTCTTAGACCGAGATCCAGAGACTCTGACCCCCCAAGAGATATAATTTGTTGTGTTGTTAACTATAGACTGAAAGAAGACATCTTGAGAGGAGCCAGGGACAGACGTAAACTCCTTTATAACGGTGCAGACATTAAAATATTTCAGGACTTGTCGCCCATCACCCTTCAACGCAGGAGAGACCTCCGCCCCTTGCTGGATGCCCTTCGTCACAGGAACATCCAATATAGATGGAAGTTTCCATTCTGCCATTCCGCTTCCGTGAACGGACGCACAGCATACCTCCGTGTCCCAGAAGACCTACCGTCATTCTGCAACACGCTAGGTCTCCAACAGATCACTCTCCCAGATTGGTATAGGAGCCTTCAACCTCCTCAACTACGCAGAGCAACATCTATGGACACCATCCCGGAACGTGATGACTTCCAGTTGGGACGCAGAAGATCTTCATCTTCCCGACAAGGACCCTCGCCACAATCACTTCCCAATGAAATCGGCAGTCCCACTGCCTCACCGGCTCACCGCAGACCTCGAACCGAAGAAGAGAACTAGTGCCGCTGCTGACCCATTTCATGGGAAAAATCCGGAGTGTCGCCCTAACAGATACTCCTTAACACTACCATTCTCCTTCATTCTCTCTCTTTTGCTCTCTCTCCCATCTTCTTCCCCACACTTCCTCTTATTCTCCCCCCTTTTGTCTCTTTTTCAGCTGCAGGTACCTTACTAAGATGAAGACCTCAACTCGGCAACAAGCACCACATGGCAAAGGACTCTGCCACTCATACGAACAGTGTTCCTTTTTCTTCCTCTACTAGACGGTGCACCAGGTCATCCGGATCTCATCGTTTCCCATAGAACTCCTCCAGCTTCCTGCCTCTTGGACATGTTGCACCCTCAAGTTCTGGTAATGTACGATTGGCCACATCTTCCTACCTGCCTTGTACCTGTTCCCCAAAAAGAAGGGTCTCGCGTTGTCTCTCTTGGGTTTGGTTCACGTACTTCTCCTGACAGTAGACAACGCGACACCTACTCCTGGAAGATCCCTATGTGATAAGCTGCACTTCTCGCCAACGCACCTCTTCACCTATGAAGACAAAAGTAATCTTGTTTTCTCCACCTGACACCCACCTATTTTTTTTTCTTTTTTCCCTCTTTTTCAATTAACACAGGGTTCAGATATCTGCATCTGCCTCAGATTACAAAGTGAAGCCTGTATATGGTCTTACATAAGACAGCAATTTAATTATCTGTTTTGATTACGGTTACTGTCTAGATGTTTCTTCTTGTTTATATATGGCTATGCCACCTGATACAGCACTGTTTATCATACGCTAATGTGTCAGGGCCCTTCTATGGTGGGGATCGGGCTCCCAGGACCCCCTTATAGATAATTCTCACACACATATCCTTGTCCATGTGGAAAGGTTTTACCCTAGGCCCCAATACTACTAGAAAGATTTCTTTAACATAGAACACACTTAATCCCACCTTGACGGGGCCCTGGATCTCCGATCCCCACGTGGGAATTCTGTATGTTTGGTTTATTCAGATTGCAATTTCATGACTAATTTCAATAACTGAATGCAGGTCTAGTCTCTGACTACAGGTCTACTCTCTTAGGTAATGTAAAGGCAAGAGATGACCAGCGCTATGGAGTGTGCGGTGAAGCGTGAGAGACTGACAGGTGTAAGCAGCCAACAACCAAACCCCAAAAGGGGTCAGGATTAGGGTTGAGCGAACACCTAGATGTCCGTGTTCGACGGGTTCGGCCGAACTTTAAAAAAAAGTCCGGGTCCGTGTCCCGGACTTTTACCGAACTTTTCCCGGACACCGAACCCCATTGAAGTCAATGGGGACCCGAACTTTAAGGCACTAAAATGGCTCTAAAACACCAAAGGAAAGGGCTAGAGTGCTGCAAATGGCAGCAAAACGTAATTAAGAGCATGGCAAGTGCTCTGCAAACAAATGTGGATAGGGAAATAACTTAAAACAACAAAAAAAAAACAGAAAAATAAAACAATGTTCTTCTTCATCTCTGAAGGACGAGGCCCATATGGAGTAGGAGGGAGGTTGAGGTGGTGGTGGATGTGGCGGTGACATAGGCGTGCGCACAGGGTGTGCTGGGTGTGCCTGGGCACACCCTAATCACCTAGGGCACATAGCATTGCCAGTGAGGAGATGGGAAAGATCTCCCTGGGACCTGCTCTGCTCTATTTCTCCTTGCCTACAGGTACATGGCCCCGATACATTACTCTCCCTGCTGGCAAACACATGCATGTGTATTTCAACTTTGGGGTGCACACCTTAATGCAATAGGCTGCGCACACCTATGGGCGGTGTAGGTGGAAGCGGCGGTGGAGGAGGACCAGGGCCGGATTAACAGCATCATGGGCTTGGTGCTGAGGATTTTGAAGGGCCTTAAGGGCCGTGCCTTGCCATGCACCCAGAGGAGGAAGGGTGCAGCCATGCATGCCTAATTCAACATGGGATGCTGTCTCTGAAGCCCATAAACACATCCATGCATCGCCAACTGTCCCTCCTTGTCCGGCCTTCACGCTGTGTGGGGAGGTTCTGAGGGTGCTGCCTGGGGAAGCGAGCATAGAAGCCAGACTTCTGTGTTTACAAGTGACAGAAGAGCGGTAACAGTGAATATGGCCAACCCGGGGCCTATATAAAAGGTAGGGGCCTGGAGCTGCAGCTCCAATAGCCCCTACATTAATCTGGCCCTGAGGAGGAGGACGAGGTAGCCAACACTGCTTCTTTTCAAAAATTTTAAATGAGGGTACACCCCAAAAGAGTGAGAAAGAGCAAAAATGGAACAATGGGTGGGTAAGGTCGGTATCCATTGCTATTCTGCATAAGGTACGGAAAAGTCCCGTGGGATCCATGCCTGGTTCATTTTAATGAACGTGAGCTTGTCCACATTGTCTCTGGACAGGCGGCTGCGCTTGTCTGTTATAACGCCCCCAGCCGTGCTAAATACCCGTTCAGATAATACACTGGCTGCAGGGCACGCCAGCACCTCCAAGGCGTAAAGGGCAAGCTCAAGCCATGTGCCCAATTTGGAGACCCAGAAGTTGAAGGGGGCAGACCCGTCATTCACTACATGTAGGCGTGTGCACACATACTGCTCCACCATGTTGGTAAAATGCTGCCTCCTGCTAAGACGTTCCATCTGAGCTGCTGGTGCTGCTGTTTGTTGTGGCGTGCTGACAAAGCTTTTCCACATTTCGGCCATGCTAACCCTGCCTTCTGAGGTGCTGGCGGTGCCCTGGTTGCGTTGGCGACCTCCTCCTCCTCCTCCTCTGCCTTGTGCTTCCACTGTGGCCCCGCTGTCAGATGGGAATGCCAGCAGCATGGCGTCTACCAGCGTGCGCTTGTACTCGCGCATCTTGCGATCGCGCTCCAGTGAGTGAATTAAGGACGGTACGTTGTCCTTGTAACGGGGATCCAGCAGCGTGGCCACCCAGTAATCAGCACAAGTTAGAATGTGGGCAACTCGGCGGTCGTTGTGGAGACACTGCAGCATGTAATCGCTCATGTGTGCCAGGCTGCCCAGAGGCAACGAAAGGCTGTCCTCTGTGGGAGGTGTATCGTCCGTGTCCTCTGTATCCCCCCAGCCACGCACCAGTGATGGCCATGAGCTGGCCTGGGTGCCACCCTGCTGTGAACATGGTTCCATCTCCTCCTCCAGCTCCTCCTCCTCCTCATCCTCCTCATCCTCCAGAACTGTGCCCCTGCTGGACAATTGCGTCCCTGGCGTTTGCGTGTGCAGGAACCCACCCTCGGAGCCCCTTGCGAATGACTGCCCTGAAAGCCTTGGAAATGTTACCTCTTCATCCTCCTCCTCCTCCTCATCCTGTGCCACATCCTCTTCCATCATCGCCCGAATTGTTTTTTCAAGGAGGCATAGAAGTGGGATAGTTAAGCTGAGAACGGCGTCATTGCCACTGGCCATGTTGGTGGAGTACTCAAAACAGCGCAACAAGGCACACAGGTCTCGCATGGAGGCCCAGTTAAATTAAATAGCGGAATAGAAAATATGATCCAAAAAAAGTGTATGTATATCACACGTACACAACCACACTGGGCCCCAATTACTATTGTTTGTACCCCTAAAAGGCTAGATGAGGAGTAGGGGGAGTATGGAACAGGCAGCACCCTCAAACCTTCAGAAGTATGAGATGAACCCCAACAACTTGGAAAGGTGGATCTCTCTCACACGTACCGACACAGACTATCCCGCAATTCAATTGATCCTCAAAGGTTTTTATTGAATAGCGGAATAGGAAATATGATCAAAAAAAGTGTATGTATCTCGCACGTACACAACCACACTAGGCCCCAATTACTATTGTTTGTACCCCTAAAAGGCTAGATGAGGAGTAGGGGGGGTATGGAACAGGCAGCACCCTCAAACCTTCAGAAGTATGCGATGAACCCCAACAACTTGGAAAGGTGGATCTCTCTCACACGTACCGACACAGACTATCCCCCAATTTAACTGATCCCCAAAGGTTTTTGATTAAATAGCGGAATAGAAAATATGATCCCAAAAAAGTGTATGTATATCACACGTACACAACCACACTAGGCCCCAATTACTATTGTTTGTACCCCTAAAAGGCTAGGAGTAGGGGGGAGTATGGAACAGGCAGCACCCTCAAACCTTCAGAAGTATGAGATGAACCCCAACAACTTGGAAAGGTGGATCTCTCTCACACGTACCAACACAGACTATCCCCCAATTTAACTGATCCCCAAAGGTTTTTGATTAAATAGCGGAATAGAAAATATGATCCCAAAAAAGTGTATGTATATCACACGTACACAACCACACTAGGCCCCAATTACTATTGTTTGTACCCCTAAAAGGCTAGGAGTAGGGGGAGTATGGAACAGGCAGCACCCTCAAACCTTCAGAAGTATGAGATGAACCCCAACAACTTGGAAAGGTGGATCTCTCTCACACGTACCAACACAGACTATCCCCCAATTTAACTGATCCCCAAAGGTTTTTGATTAAATAGCGGAATAGAAAATATGATCCCAAAAAAGTGTATGTATATCACACGTACACAACCACACTAGGCCCCAATTACTATTGTTTGTACCCCTAAAAGGCTAGGAGTAGGGGGAGTATGGAACAGGCAGCACCCTCAAACCTTCAGAAGTATGAGATGAACCCCAACAACTTGGAAAGGTGGATCTCTCTCACACGTACCAACACAGACTATCCCCCAATTTAACTGATCCCCAAAGGTTTTTGATTAAATAGCGGAATAGAAAATATGATCCCAAAAAAGTGTATGTATATCACACGTACACAACCACACTAGGCCCCAATTACTATTGTTTGTACCCCTAAAAGGCTAGATGAGGAGTAGGGGGAGTATGGAACAGGCAGCACCCTCAAACCTTCAGAAGTATGAGATTGTGTTCACTGTACCCCACAAAGATTGAGTTCACTGCACCCCACAATGATTGTGTTCACTGCACCCCACAAAGATTGTGTTCACTGCACCTCACAAAGATTGTGTTCACTGTACCCCCCAAAGATTGTGTTCACTGCACCCCACAAAGATTCTGTTCACTGTACCCCACAAAGATTGTGTTCACTGCACCCCAAAAAGATTGTGTTCACTGCACCCCAAAAAGGATGTTGTTCACTGCACCCCAAAAAGAATGTTGTTCACTCCACCCCAAAAAGATTGTGTTCACTGCACCCCACAAAGATTGTGTTCACTGCACCCCAAAAAGATTGTGTTCACTGCACCCCAAAAATGATTTTGTTCACTGCACCCCAAAAAGGATTTTGTTCACTGCACCCCAAAAAGGATGTTGTTCACTCCACCCCAAAAAGATTGTGTTCACTGCACCCCAAAAAGATTGTGTTCACTGCACCCCACAAAGGATTTTGTTCACTGCACCCCAAAAAGATTGTGTTCACTGCACCCCAAAAAGGATGTTGTTCACTGCACCCCAAAAAGGATTTTGTTCACTGCACCCCAAAAAGATTGTGTTCACTGCACCCCACAAAGGATTTTGTTCACTGCACCCCACAAAGATTGTGTTCACTGCACACCAAAAAGGATTGTGTTCACTGCACCCCAAAAAGATTTTGTTCACTGCACCCCAAAAAGATTGTGTTCACTGCAGCCCAAAAAGATTGTGTTCACTGCAGCCCAAAAAGATTGTGTTCACTGCAGCCCAAAAAGATTGTGTTCACTGCAGCCCAAAAAGATTGTGTTCACTGCAGCCCAAAAAGATTGTGTTCACTGCAGCTCACACACAGAAAAATGGATGTGGATCACTGACACCTGCCTATCTCCAATCCCACACCACACAGCAATATCGATTGTAGTTTGTAGAACACAGTTTCCCTAAAATTCAGCAGACTCTGTCCCTAACAGGATTGAGAAGAGATCGTAGATCAGGATTGAGTGCAGATTCACCCCACCCCCCACACAGCAATATCGATTGTAGTTTGTAGAAGACACTGACCCTATATAATTCAGCAGACTCTATCCCTAAAATGCCTACAACTCGCCCTGCCTAAACACTCCGACCTGTCCCTCAATTCTATCCGGACACAAATGGTTTTTTCCTGCCTATCTTTCCCTAATCAGCAGCCAGCACGTTGATGTGTGCTCTGTCCCTGAATCTAAGCAGCATAATGACGCCGCTGCGGCTGCCTCGAACTTATAAAGACTTGGTCACATGCTTCAGACGGCCAATCACAGCTACTGAGACATTTGCAGGCATGGCTGGGATGGCTTAAGGCACACCAGTTAAACGATTGTTGATTGGCTGTTGAAAGCCCGCCATGAAAAGAGCGCCAAAGCATGCAAAACCCGGAAATAAAACGACCGAACACGGATTTTTACCCGAACATACAGTAAAGTGTCCGTGTCCGTGTTCGGGTACAAAAAATCCAATTATTCGGTACGAACACGAATAATACAGTCCGTGTTCGCTCAACACTAGTCAGGATATGTGTAAAGTGCAAAGAGAGGTTGTAAACGGCGCTACCTTTGTGCAATTAAAAGAGATAAAGTGCATACATTCACTGTTAAAGAATTATAAAAAGGGAGTGTCCCATAAAATTGAAAAAATATATGTGCTATATATCAAGTGGGTTCAGGTCATAAAAGATCAAGGTATCCTAGTCTGTGATAAAATAAAACCCAAAAAGTGCTGAAGTGCAATAAATAAATTTAATACCATAGACAGTGTTTTTATTGTGATGTACAAATAATAAAAATCAATCCAGTGTAGAAATAAAATCAGATGTTAGTGATATTTCGGGCACTGTTTATTGCTGAAAGTGCACCATGCCCGCAGAAAAACAAATCAGTGAAGTGAAAGTGATAAAGGTTACCGGGGAAAAAATCCCTAAAGATAAAAAGGAAATAATGAAATGAAAAAGCCAGCTGCAATCACCCGTGTGACCACTAGGTGTCGCGCTGTAAATACAACCTGCCCTGCACGGAAGCTTTAGGCAAGGATGGATCTCCAGGGGTCCCCCTCCACAGTCAAAGCACCAGTTGGCGTGTTTCCATATGGAGAGAAAGAAGAGGGGAGCCTCATGAAGTATCAGATCGTATAAATAAAGAAGAAACGTAGCATCCACTCACTGTGTGAAACCGTGATAGCTGCCTCGGATCAGTAGTACTCGCCAGGAAGCTTCCGCGTTCCACGGCGGTGGAATCTCAAAACCGGAAGTGACGCTGTGACGCAATGGACCCGCCCTACGCGTTTCGTCATCGACGTCTGCTGGCCGCTCCAGCAGACGTCGATGACGAAACGCGTAGGGCGGGTCCATTGCGTCACAGCGTCACTTCCGGTTTTGAGATTCCACCGCCGTGGAACGCGGAAGCTTCCTGGCGAGTACTACTGATCCGAGGCAGCTATCACGGTTTCACACAGTGAGTGGATGCTACGTTTCTTCTTTATTTATACGATCTGATACTTCATGAGGCTCCCCTCTTCTTTCTCTCCATATGGAAACACGCCAACTGGTGCTTTGACTGTGGAGGGGGACCCCTGGAGATCCATCCTTGCCTAAAGCTTCCGTGCAGGGCAGGTTGTATTTACAGCGCGACACCTAGTGGTCACACGGGTGATTGCAGCTGGCTTTTTCATTTCATTATTTCCTTTTTATCTTTAGGGATTTTTTCCCCGGTAACCTTTATCACTTTCACTTCACTGATTTGTTTTTCTGCGGGCATGGTGCACTTTCAGCAATAAACAGTGCCCGAAATATCACTAACATCTGATTTTATTTCTACACTGGATTGATTTTTATTATTTGTACATCACAATAAAAACACTGTCTATGGTATTAAATTTATTTATTGCACTTCAGCACTTTTTGGGTTTTATTTTATCACAGACTAGGATACCTTGATCTTTTATGACCTGAACCCACTTGATATATAGCACATATATTTTTTCAATTTTATGGGACACTCCCTTTTTATAATTCTTTAACAGTGAATGTATGCACTTTATCTCTTTTAATTGCACAAAGGTAGCGCCGTTTACAACCTCTCTTTGCACTTTACTCTCTTAGGTACCTGTCCCCTCAATTTTTACACCTTCTATAGCTCCCACCAATGCTCCTAATATAGCCTTACAAAGGAAACCTTGTCCACCCATGCTCACATCTCTCCCACTCTTGGACCCCCTTCCCAGTTATGTCTTCTTAGAAATGCTAAGTGACATTCTAGCTCCCCCTCTTCTCAATATCCCTCCCAGTTGGAAATCGAACCATGATACCTCTAATATTCCTCGGCTGGCACACTTCCGCGCGCTGATATCCTGATATAATACATCTTATTAAATTCCTTCCATGTTCCCACCTTCCCCATGCATGCTACATAGTTAAAACCTTTGGTTAGAATCCAGTTTAACTTGGAATCCCACTTCCCTGGATGGGCTGGGTTCCCTGTCTGGTCCCCCTCTCTGCCCAGACGTGAAACACGCCTCCAAGAGACAGGTTTGGGCTCGCCCCTCTCCGTGTCGCACCTTTCCGAATTGTAAAAACACAACTGGAGAGTTAGCCTCTTCACCTCTCCAGTCTCGGATTACCTCCACCCTCTTACCTTCCCCTCTTTCCCCTCCCCTCCTCCCCCAACCCCCTTCCCCTCCACCCCACTTAGAGTTCCACACGGTCTCTGCCCTCTCTCGATCACCTATCGAGCACACTCTCTTGACTACATACCCCTATTCTAATCGTTGAAGCCCCTTGCCCAAGGGCTGATTCCTATACACATATTTGAAAATGTCCACCCAATCACAAACAAACGATTCTTCGCTACTCAAAATTGTCTCGCTTAACGCTAAAGGCCTGAATGTCCCAGAGAAGCGCACACAAATTCTGGACCTCATGAGGAAACTCAAAGCGGACATAATTTATCTCCAAGAAACTCATTTCCGATCATCCGACATCCCCAAACTTTCAAACCACTTCTACAACACGACCTATCTTTCTACTAATCCCCTTGCCAAATCGAAAGGGGTAGCTATCCTTATTTAAAAAAAAATAGACTGCACTCTTCATGACTCTATATTAGACCAGGAAGGCAGATATATTTTTTTTAAATGGCAAATCGCAAACAAGACATTCACTTTGGCTAACATATACAGCCCCAACTCGGCCCAAGTCTCCTTTTTCAGAAATATTGCGCACATTCTCTCAGAGTTTCAAAGAGGCACTACTATTCTGGGAGGAGATTTCAATGTTGCACTTTACCCATTACTTGACACATCGACGGGCACATCCTCCTTACCTTTTAGAGCCCTCAAACAAATTAGAACTCAACTTCAAGAATTACTATTACATGATTCCTGGCGTACCCTAAACC
Source organism: Pelophylax lessonae (assembly GCF_965119305.1). NCBI lineage: Eukaryota > Metazoa > Chordata > Amphibia > Anura > Ranidae > Pelophylax > Pelophylax lessonae. Next base: position 114,693,356 of record NC_138777.1, read on the forward strand.
CCTCCTCCAAAGACTACACGTTCTTTTCCATGCCTCACAACAGATATTCGAGATTGGACTATGTCTTCCTATCCCAAACAGACCTGCCACTGATTACAAACGTGTCAATTGAACCAATGGTTCTCTTGGACCATCATCCAATCTCTTTGACTATTTCAATCCCCGCTCACAATACACACTCCAAATTTTGGCGCTTAGACTCTACTCTCCTAAACAAGGCTTATGACATTGAGCATTTAAAATTTGCAATAGCGGACTTTTTTCTCCTTAACGACTCTCCTGAAACATCTCCAATCAATGTGTGGGAAACACACAAATGTGTTTTGAGGGGCGTTCTGATGGCCCTCAAGACCTCCAAGAAAAAAGAAGCCCAGGCAAAACACCAATCACTCTTGCAAAAAATTAAAGCACTTGAATCCTTACACAAACGCACGCAGGCCCTAGCCACTTATGATGAATTAGTTCAACTGAGACAGCAACTTCTTGATGATTTACACATAAAGATAAAACGCAAATTTATACTAAGACAAAAACTTTTTTTACGAATACAGCAACAAGAGTGGCAGATATCTTGCAAGGGCTCTTCAGGCGAAAAAAGCCGCCTCCTCCGTGCACTCCATTAAAAATAGCCAAGGACAAACTTTTGCCAATACTTTAGATATTGCGGATCAATTCAAACAATATTACTCCAACCTCTACAATCTCTCATCTACCTCCTCAGCTACAGATAAAGGATCCGCTATAAGTGACTTTTTAAGGCAGCACTGCCCCGAACCCATTTCACGAGACGTAGCCCAATCCCTAGACGAACCCATTTCCCCAGACGAACTCTCAACTGCAATTAAACAACTCAAGGTCGGGAAAAGCCCTGGCCCAGATGGCTTTACAGCTCCGTATTATAAAACGTTCATTAATCTCCTCTCCGGTCCATTGATTAAAGCATTCAATTCGTTGGCCTCTCTCCCTGTTGCCCCCAACAGACTCCTGGAAGCACACGTAAAGGTAAAGAAGCCACATCAGTTGTTAACTATAGACCAATCTACCTTTTAAACGTAGATATTAAATTATTCGCAAAAATCCTCGCGAACAGATTGCTCCCCATTATCCCCTCCCTAATCAACAAAAATCAAGTGGGCTTTGTCCCCGGCCGTGAGGCAAGGGACAACACAGTTAAGGCCATCAACGTCCACAATTGGATTTCCTCTTCCAAATTTAAGGGATTCATGCTGTCGCTTGATGCCGAGAAGGCGTTCGACAGGCTTGACTGGACCTACATGGCTAGTGTCCTTAAACACCTGGGCCTCCCAGACAGAATGTTCAATTTTATTTTATCTCTATACTCAAAGCCTACAGCCAAAATAAAAGTTAATGGTCACCTGTCGGACGCCTTCTCCGTCAGTAACGGTACCAGGCAAGGTTGCCCCCTCTCCCCTATCCTTTTCATTCTTACCTTGGAACCTTTTCTACTTTCCCTAGACTCTAACCTGGACATAAATGGTGTCAAAATAAATGCACGCTCCTACAAAATAGCCGCATTCGCGGATGACATTTTACTCTTTCTAAGCAAACCTCTTCTTTCCATCCCAACCCTCTTATCCCAATTCAAATTCTTCCAGTCAATATCTAACTTTAAAATCAACTTCTCATTACCTGCAAATATTGTTGCCCAATGTAAAAATAACGTCCCCTTTCAGTGGCAGCATGATTCCATCAAATACATAAATCTTCCCTCCAAACTATCAGACCTCTTTGCCTTAAATTTCACTCCAGCGCTAAAAGCCATCAAGGATGACATCCAAAAATGGAACAGACCTTTCTTCTCTTGGTTTGGTAGGGCAACAATCATCAAAATGAATATTCTCCCATGCATCCTCTATCTTCTCCAGACCATCCCAGTCAAAATCCCCTCATCCTTCTTCACCTCATTCAAAACTCTCTGCACAAAATTTCTATGGTGCCAAAAAAAAAACAGAATTGCTCTGGACCTCCTCACCAAACCTAAACTGAAAGGGGGCATAGGCCTCCCCGATTTACGAAAGTATCATTGGGCCATCTCACCAGCAGAATCCTAGACTGGTCTCTGCATGGGGAAAACAAAGACTGGGTTACTTTAGAAAATTCTCTTGGAAGCACCCCCCTTAAGGTTCTTCCTTGGCTGGGTTTAGATAACGCCCCTCAAATTCTGAAATCACACCCCCTGATTGGAACCACCCTTCATGTCTTTTCAGAGGCTTGCAAGCATTCGTCAATATCCTCCGCTTTAGGTCCCCTCACCCCAATTCAATATAACCCTGACTTTCCACCTGGAATGTCTACATCTTTTCGCCCAACCCATTGGCAATTCGATTTTATTCGCACATACCAATTTTTTAAAGATGGCTCACTCCTGGATTGCTCCCTCCTGCCGATCGCTTCTGGGACACCTCCCATGCCTCTCTGGTCTTTCCTGCAAACCAGACACTTCCTTACCTCCCAGAACCGCTCGGCCCTTTTCTCTAGACATTTAACGCATTTTTAAAAGGTTTTCCTTAGTAACAAACCCCGACATCACTTAATCTCTTTTACCTACAATCTTCTCTTTGCAGATTCTAGCATACTGAGGCCCAAAACTTTATATGCTTGGGAAACCGACCTAGATATCCCGCTTACTGAGAGTGACTGGGAAAACATTTGTTTTATCACCCATAAAAGTTCACTCAACGTCTCAATGCAAGAGTCCTGCTACAAACTTCTAACATGCTGGTATAGGACACCATCTATTCTACACAGATTCTTTCCAGATGTTGCAGATAAATGCTGGAGATGCTCTGAACACCCAGGCTCCCTTCTCCATATCTTCTGAACATGTCCGAAAATACAACCCATTTGGTCCAAAATACATGACATCATCACCACTCACCTTGATATTCAAATCCCGTTCTCCCCAGCACAATACTTACTCCATCATACTACAATACCCCCACGTCGTTACTGTAAGTCACTGACCCCCTATCTAATAAACGCAGCCAAAGCCTGTATCCCGGTTCATTGGAACTCCAAATTTCCTCCCACTATCAAAGATTGGATACACAGAATCAATAAAATTGCTAAACTAGAGGAATTGATCGCAATTGCACGTGATTCAAATGACAAATTCGCCGTTATTTGGGACAAATGGTTCGCTTTTAACGCTTCGGACACATACTCATCACTGCTACGCTAACAAGCCTACAAAATCTAGCTCCCGCAACGCCACTGGCGAATACCTTTTCCTCCACACATGTTCTTATACCCCTGAGACCCCTGTCCCCCCTTCTTTTTTTTCTAAATTTGTCCTTCCCTCACACACGCGCTCCTCAGGGAGTCCACTCTTACCCCTAAAACAGGGCAGTAGGTAAGAGTCCTCCCAGCTAGTCAGACCAAATCCTTCCTTTTCAGAATGTCCTCTAACGAAGCTGACCCTAACCCCTCTTGGGATTACCCTCCAATACCCACATTCCGGTGGGTGTCCAGGGAGGGGCAGAGACCGAGATGACCCGACCTATCCTCTCTCATTACCCTACCCACCCGTCCCTCCCTTTTCAACCTCTTTACCCCCCTACCCTTGTACCATATTGCTAGAAAGTTCAACAAGAGAGGTGAGAGGCATGAACTCAAAAGGGCCCCTCCCTCTCGCCCATGATTGTCGATACAGCTTTCCTTAACCCTCAATCATTTACAGCATCATCTTTTGCATACTCCCTTTCCATTTAACATCACACACCCTTGGAAATTCCTGGCACGACACTCTTTCACTACGCAGGTGCTACAAAACATGTGCGTATTGCCTCTATAGAGAGGCTAACTGCTATATTTCCAAACTCTCGTCTGATTGACACTCATGGTCTCACAATATTTACACCTTTCCTAGTTGTGACGCGATGTTTTCCTTATTTACATGTTCTCACTTTTTGCTCTCACTCAGAGCCTCTCAACTATAATGTTATCTTATATCGCTACTCCCTATGGTTTTACATGTTATGATGGTTACCTTTTTATCAAGATTCTCAATGTATTCTGTTCATAACAGTCAAGCCTGTGCTAGGTTTGTTCTTTACTATTTCTAAAACTGATTGTATCATTTGGATGTTGCAATTCTCTTACTTTGCTGTATGACTTTGATTCTTTATTCAATTAAATTATTTTGGAAAAAAAAAAAAGAATGGCACAGGCAGATGTTTTGCAGGTGTTCTAAAAGTCACATGTGTACCAAATTCATGTACATGCCTAGAACCTGCACTTGAATTTGGTGCAATTCTTTTAGGACCAAAACACATAGCTATGAGCAGAACTGTTGGTCTAAACTGGCTATTTAAGAAAATATTGAAGAAAAGGGTAGCAAACCTAAATGGAGACTGATCAAATTAAAGTACCCGAGTCATTAAAATTCCAATTTGAAGAATTTCCTAAGATTTCCTATTAATTTCTATTATGGCAATGTAGGTGAAATTGATGTAATATACATAGAAATACATTGCAGTTAAGCTAGAAAAAATTGTTGTGTTGTAGCTAAGGCTGCTGCCACACGTTATATATGTTTTATGGGTTTGATTGACTAGTTATTTTTGACTTGACTGGTTATAATCAGTTATGCATTTTATCAAGGTTCATAAATTAAAATTCAACAAATAACTTACAGGTCGTATACATTTTCAGAACCCCAGAAGTATAAAGTGAGCTACTTTAATGTATTTTGTTTTTGTTTTGATCATGGTTTTTTGTATCATGCTGTTGAGATGAATATGTTTGCAATATATTACAAGTGGTAACATAAACAAGTTAGGAGTCTTAAACATTTGCTGACTGCCCACAGTACATTTACTGTGGGCGGGCAGCATGGGCAAGTTCAATCACGTACATACAACCTGTTCCGTGTTAGGGACATTCAGCATGCCGCTCCTGCGACGGCTGTGTCCACCATGTGCCATATGATTAGCTGTACCAATGACAGATCACTAGTAATCACAGATGTTATGACTATAACCCATTTATCACAGTTCAAAACAGTGATCATCACTGTAACAGCAAACAAAGTGTAAAGAAACAAAAAAATACCCGATCATCCCCCAGAGTAGTACAGTGTCATTAAGAAGACACTGAATTACTCTGATAAGAGTATGTAAAAAGAATGCACTTAGAAATGTGAAAAAAAAAATAATTTCTTCATTTTCCAAAAAATTGTGACAAAAAATTGCAACTTCAAAAAACTCCCCATGCCTCTTACTAAATACCTCAGACTGTCTACTTTCCAAAAAGGGGTTTATTTGGGGGGAATTAGGACCGTTCTGGCATTTTAAGGGCAATAAATTAAATCAGTACATCAGGAATGATCAATCTTCAAATATCCAAATATATATATCTGATATTTTAATATATCTTAAATATTCAAATATATATATATGCTATATATATTTTGAAAAAAGCACTATAACTTTCACACAAACCAATTAATATACACCTACTGGGATTTTTTTTTTTTTTTTTACCAAATACATGTAGCATAATACATTTTGGCCTACATTTATGAAGACATTAAATTTTATTGGATATATTTTATAACAGAAATTAGAAAAAAAATGTTTTTCAAAATTTTGGGCATTTTGTTGGTTTACATAGAAAAAAACAAAACAAAAACCCAGTGGTGATGAAATACCACCAAAAAGTTATATTTGTATGAAGAAATTGTATTCATTTTATTTGAGTACAGATTTGCATGACAACGTAGTGAAATTAGCACAGTGCCGAATAGCAAAACGTGGCCTGGTCATGAAGGGGTAAAACCTTTGGTTAACATTGATTTTACACAATAACAGTACTTTTTTGGAAAGTGAAAGGCTTACAGACTTGAACCTACATCTATACATACTGGAGACAGAAACACTAACCATTACTTTAACCCAGAAATTCCAAAGTATATTACTGATGATTACATTGAATGTACAACGGTAGTTCTGACTAATATGAGGTTTTAAAGCCAGTCCTTTGCACATTTCAAGATCTTAAGTGAGCATATCCCCAAACTATGCCAAATATTAACCTTTGTTTTGTTTATTTAACTTAAAAATAAATATAAATGACAGTAGATAATTGGATTGTATATTACATTTATATTAATGACAGTTGATATAAAGGTCTAATCTACAGAGTTGAGCACAAATACAAATACTGACCTCTGTCTCTCTCTGTACTCCAAAAGAGAGTTGATCCTAATTAGGGTTGAGCGGACACCTAGATGTCCGTGTTCGACGGGTTCGGCCGAACTTTAAAAAAAAGTCCGGGTCCGTGTCCCGGACTTTTACCGAACTTTTCCCGGACACCGAACCCCATTGAAGTCAATGGGGACCCGAACTTTAAGGCACTAAAATGGCTCTAAAACACCAAAGGAAAGGGCTAGAGTGCTGCAAATGGCAGCAAAACGTAATTAAGAGCATGGCAAGTGCTCTGCAAACAAATGTGGATAGGGAAATAACTTAAAACAACAAAAAAAAACAGAAAAATAAAACAATGTTCTTCTTCATCTCTGAAGGACGAGGCCCATATGGAGTAGGAGGGAGGTTGAGGTGGTGGTGGATGTGGCGGTGACATAGGCGTGCGCACAGGGTGTGCTGGGTGTGCCTGGGCACACCCTAATCACCTAGGGCACATAGCATTGCCAGTGAGGAGATGGGAAAGATCTCCCTGGGACCTGCTCTGCTCTATTTCTCCTTGCCTACAGGTACATGGCCCCGATACATTACTCTCCCTGCTGGCAAACACATGCATGTGTATTTCAACTTTGGGGTGCACACCTTAATGCAATAGGCTGCGCACACCTATGGGCGGTGTAGGTGGAAGCGGCGGTGGAGGAGGACCAGGGCCGGATTAACAGCATCATGGGCTTGGTGCTGAGGATTTTGAAGGGCCTTAAGGGCCGTGCCTTGCCATGCACCCAGAGGAGGAAGGGTGCAGCCATGCATGCCTAATTCAACATGGGATGCTGTCTCTGAAGCCCATAAACACATCCATGCATCGCCAACTGTCCCTCCTTGTCCAGCCTTCACGCTGTGTGGGGAGGTTCTGAGGGTGCTGCCTGGGGAAGCGAGCATAGAAGCCAGACTTCTGTGTTTACAAGTGACAGAAGAGCGGTAACAGTGAATATGGCCAACCCGGGGCCTATATAAAAGGTAGGGGCCTGGAGCTGCAGCTCCAATAGCCCCTACATTAATCTGGCCCTGAGGAGGAGGACGAGGTAGCCAACACTGCTTCTTTTCAAAAATTTTAAATGAGGGTACACCCCAAAAGAGTGAGAAAGAGCAAAAATGGAACAATGGGTGGGTAAGGTCGGTATCCATTGCTATTCTGCATAAGGTACGGAAAAGTCCCGTGGGATCCATGCCTGGTTCATTTTAATGAACGTGAGCTTGTCCACATTGTCTCTGGACAGGCGGCTGCGCTTGTCTGTTATAACGCCCCCAGCCGTGCTAAATACCCGTTCAGATAATACACTGGCTGCAGGGCACGCCAGCACCTCCAAGGCGTAAAGGGCAAGCTCAGGCCATGTGCCCAATTTGGAGACCCAGAAGTTGAAGGGGGCAGACCCGTCATTCACTACATGTAGGCGTGTGCACACATACTGCTCCACCATGTTGGTAAAATGCTGCCTCCTGCTAAGACGTTCCATCTGAGCTGCTGGTGCTGCTGTTTGTTGTGGCGTGCTGACAAAGCTTTTCCACATTTCGGCCATGCTAACCCTGCCTTCTGAGGTGCTGGCGGTGCCCTGGTTGCGTTGGCGACCTCCTCCTCCTCCTCCTCTGCCTTGTGCTTCCACTGTGGCCCCGCTGTCAGATGGGAATGCCAGCAGCATGGCGTCTACCAGCGTGCGCTTGTACTCGCGCATCTTGCGATCGCGCTCCAGTGAGTGAATTAAGGACGGTACGTTGTCCTTGTAACGGGGATCCAGCAGCGTGGCCACCCAGTAATCAGCACAAGTTAGAATGTGGGCAACTCGGCGGTCGTTGTGGAGACACTGCAGCATGTAATCGCTCATGTGTGCCAGGCTGCCCAGAGGCAACGAAAGGCTGTCCTCTGTGGGAGGTGTATCGTCCGTGTCCTCTGTATCCCCCCAGCCACGCACCAGTGATGGCCATGAGCTGGCCTGGGTGCCACCCTGCTGTGAACATGGTTCCATCTCCTCCTCCAGCTCCTCCTCCTCCTCATCCTCCTCATCCTCCAGAACTGTGCCCCTGCTGGACAATTGCGTCCCTGGCGTTTGCGTGTGCAGGAACCCACCCTCGGAGCCCCTTGCGAATGACTGCCCTGAAAGCCTTGGAAATGTTACCTCTTCATCCTCCTCCTCCTCCTCATCCTGTGCCACATCCTCTTCCATCATCGCCCGAATTGTTTTTTCAAGGAGGCATAGAAGTGGGATAGTTAAGCTGAGAACGGCGTCATTGCCACTGGCCATGTTGGTGGAGTACTCAAAACAGCGCAACAAGGCACACAGGTCTCGCATGGAGGCCCAGTTAAATTAAATAGCGGAATAGAAAATATGATCCAAAAAAAGTGTATGTATATCACACGTACACAACCACACTGGGCCCCAATTACTATTGTTTGTACCCCTAAAAGGCTAGATGAGGAGTAGGGGGAGTATGGAACAGGCAGCACCCTCAAACCTTCAGAAGTATGAGATGAACCCCAACAACTTGGAAAGGTGGATCTCTCTCACACGTACCAACACAGACTATCCCCCAATTTAACTGATCCCCAAAGGTTTTTGATTAAATAGCGGAATAGAAAATATGATCCAAAAAAAGTGTATGTATATCACACGTACACAACCACACTAGGCCCCAATTACTATTGTTTGTACCCCTAAAAGGCTAGATGAGGAGTAGGGGGGGTATGGAACAGGCAGCACCCTCAAACCTTCAGAAGTATGAGATGAACCCCAACAACTTGGAAAGGTGGATCTCTCTCACACGTACCAACACAGACTATCCCCCAATTTAACTGATCCCCAAAGGTTTTTGATTAAATAGCGGAATAGAAAATATGATCCAAAAAAAGTGTATGTATATCACACGTACACAACCACACTAGGCCCCAATTACTATTGTTTGTACCCCTAAAAGGCTAGGAGTAGGGGGAGTATGGAACAGGCAGCACCCTCAAACCTTCAGAAGTATGAGATGAACCCCAACAACTTGGAAAGGTGGATCTCTCTCACACGTACCAACACAGACTATCCCCCAATTTAACTGATCCCCAAAGGTTTTTGATTAAATAGCGGAATAGAAAATATGATCCAAAAAAAGTGTATGTATATCACACGTACACAACCACACTAGGCCCCAATTACTATTGTTTGTACCCCTAAAAGGCTAGATGAGGAGTAGGGGGGGTATGGAACAGGCAGCACCCTCAAATCTTCAGAAGTATGAGATGAACCCCAAAAACTTGGAAAGGTGGATCTCTCTCACACGTACCAACACAGACTATCCCCCAATTTAACTGATCCCCAAAGGTTTTTGATTAAATAGCGGAATAGAAAATATGATCCAAAAAAAGTGTATGTATATCACACGTACACAACCACACTAGGCCCCAATTACTATTGTTTGTACCCCTAAAAGGCTAGATGAGGAGTAGGGGGGGTATGGAACAGGCAGCACCCTCAAACCTTCAGAAGTATGAGATGAACCCCAACAACTTGGAAAGGTGGATCTCTCTCACACGTACCAACACAGACTATCCCCCAATTTAACTGATCCCCAAAGGTTTTTGATTAAATAGCGGAATAGAAAATATGATCCAAAAAAAGTGTATGTATATCACACGTACACAACCACACTGGGCCCCAATTACTATTGTTTGTACCCCTAAAAGGCTAGATGAGGAGTAGGGGGAGTATGGAACAGGCAGCACCCTCAAACCTTCAGAAGTATGAGATGAACCCCAACAACTTGGAAAGGTGGATCTCTCTCACACGTACCAACACAGACTATCCCCCAATTTAACTGATCCCCAAAGGTTTTTGATTAAATAGCGGAATAGAAAATATGATCCAAAAAAAGTGTATGTATATCACACGTACACAACCACACTGGGCCCCAATTACTATTGTTTGTACCCCTAAAAGGCTAGATGAGGAGTAGGGGGAGTATGGAACAGGCAGCACCCTCAAACCTTCAGAAGTATGAGATGAACCCCAACAACTTGGAAAGGTGGATCTCTCTCACACGTACCAACACAGACTATCCCCCAATTTAACTGATCCCCAAAGGTTTTTGATTAAATAGCGGAATAGAAAATATGATCCAAAAAAAGTGTATGTATATCACACGTACACAACCACACTAGGCCCCAATTACTATTGTTTGTACCCCTAAAAGGCTAGATGAGGAGTAGGGGGGGTATGGAACAGGCAGCACCCTCAAATCTTCAGAAGTATGAGATGAACCCCAACAACTTGGAAAGGTGGATCTCTCTCACACGTACCAACACAGACTATCCCCCAATTTAACTGATCCCCAAAGGTTTTTGATTAAATAGCGGAATAGAAAATATGATCCAAAAAAAGTGTATGTATATCACACGTACACAACCACACTAGGCCCCAATTACTATTGTTTGTACCCCTAAAAGGCTAGGAGTAGGGGGAGTATGGAACAGGCAGCACCCTCAAACCTTCAGAAGTATGAGATGAACCCCAACAACTTGGAAAGGTGGATCTCTCTCACACGTACCAACACAGACTATCCCCCAATTTAACTGATCCCCAAAGGTTTTTGATTAAATAGCGGAATAGAAAATATGATCCAAAAAAAGTGTATGTATATCACACGTACACAACCACACTGGGCCCCAATTACTATTGTTTGTACCCCTAAAAGGCTAGATGAGGAGTAGGGGGAGTATGGAACAGGCAGCACCCTCAAACCTTCAGAAGTATGAGATGAACCCCAACAACTTGGAAAGGTGGATCTCTCTCACACGTACCAACACAGACTATCCCCCAATTTAACTGATCCCCAAAGGTTTTTGATTAAATAGCGGAATAGAAAATATGATCCAAAAAAAGTGTATGTATATCACACGTACACAACCACACTAGGCCCCAATTACTATTGTTTGTACCCCTAAAAGGCTAGATGAGGAGTAGGGGGGGTATGGAACAGGCAGCACCCTCAAACCTTCAGAAGTATGAGATGAACCCCAACAACTTGGAAAGGTGGATCTCTCTCACACGTACCAACACAGACTATCCCCCAATTTAACTGATCCCCAAAGGTTTTTGATTAAATAGCGGAATAGAAAATATGATCCAAAAAAAGTGTATGTATATCACACGTACACAACCACACTAGGCCCCAATTACTATTGTTTGTACCCCTAAAAGGCTAGATGAGGAGTAGGGGGGGTATGGAACAGGCAGCACCCTCAAACCTTCAGAAGTATGAAATGAACCCCAACAACTTGGAAAGGTGGATCTCTCTCACACGTACCAACACAGACTATCCCCCAATTTAACTGATCCCCAAAGGTTTTTGATTAAATAGCGGAATAGAAAATATGATCCAAAAAAAGTGTATGTATATCACACGTACACAACCACACTAGGCCCCAATTACTATTGTTTGTACCCCTAAAAGGCTAGATGAGGAGTAGGGGGGGTATGGAACAGGCAGCACCCTCAAACCTTCAGAAGTATGAGATGAACCCCAACAACTTGGAAAGGTGGATCTCTCTCACACGTACCAACACAGACTATCCCCCAATTTAACTGATCCCCAAAGGTTTTTGATTAAATAGCGGAATAGAAAATATGATCCAAAAAAAGTGTATGTATATCACACGTACACAACCACACTAGGCCCCAATTACTATTGTTTGTACCCCTAAAAGGCTAGATGAGGAGTAGGGGGGGTATGGAACAGGCAGCACCCTCAAACCTTCAGAAGTATGAGATGAACCCCAACAACTTGGAAAGGTGGATCTCTCTCACACGTACCAACACAGACTATCCCCCAATTTAACTGATCCCCAAAGGTTTTTGATTAAATAGCGGAATAGAAAATATGATCCAAAAAAAGTGTATGTATATCACACGTACACAACCACACTAGGCCCCAATTACTATTGTTTGTACCCCTAAAAGGCTAGGAGTAGGGGGAGTATGGAACAGGCAGCACCCTCAAACCTTCAGAAGTATGAGATGAACCCCAACAACTTGGAAAGGTGGATCTCTCTCACACGTACCAACACAGACTATCCCCCAATTTAACTGATCCCCAAAGGTTTTTGATTAAATAGCGGAATAGAAAATATGATCCAAAAAAAGTGTATGTATATCACACGTACACAACCACACTAGGCCCCAATTACTATTGTTTGTACCCCTAAAAGGCTAGATGAGGAGTAGGGGGGGTATGGAACAGGCAGCACCCTCAAATCTTCAGAAGTATGAGATGAACCCCAAAAACTTGGAAAGGTGGATCTCTCTCACACGTACCAACACAGACTATCCCCCAATTTAACTGATCCCCAAAGGTTTTTGATTAAATAGCGGAATAGAAAATATGATCCAAAAAAAGTGTATGTATATCACACGTACACAACCACACTAGGCCCCAATTACTATTGTTTGTACCCCTAAAAGGCTAGATGAGGAGTAGGGGGGGTATGGAACAGGCAGCACCCTCAAACCTTCAGAAGTATGAGATGAACCCCAACAACTTGGAAAGGTGGATCTCTCTCACACGTACCAACACAGACTATCCCCCAATTTAACTGATCCCCAAAGGTTTTTGATTAAATAGCGGAATAGAAAATATGATCCAAAAAAAGTGTATGTATATCACACGTACACAACCACACTAGGCCCCAATTACTATTGTTTGTACCCCTAAAAGGCTAGATGAGGAGTAGGGGGGGTATGGAACAGGCAGCACCCTCAAACCTTCAGAAGTATGAGATGAACCCCAACAACTTGGAAAGGTGGATCTCTCTCACACGTACCAACACAGACTATCCCCCAATTTAACTGATCCCCAAAGGTTTTTGATTAAATAGCGGAATAGAAAATATGATCCAAAAAAAGTGTATGTATATCACACGTACACAACCACACTGGGCCCCAATTACTATTGTTTGTACCCCTAAAAGGCTAGATGAGGAGTAGGGGGAGTATGGAACAGGCAGCACCCTCAAACCTTCAGAAGTATGAGATGAACCCCAACAACTTGGAAAGGTGGATCTCTCTCACACGTACCAACACAGACTATCCCCCAATTTAACTGATCCCCAAAGGTTTTTGATTAAATAGCGGAATAGAAAATATGATCCAAAAAAAGTGTATGTATATCACACGTACACAACCACACTGGGCCCCAATTACTATTGTTTGTACCCCTAAAAGGCTAGATGAGGAGTAGGGGGAGTATGGAACAGGCAGCACCCTCAAACCTTCAGAAGTATGAGATGAACCCCAACAACTTGGAAAGGTGGATCTCTCTCACACGTACCAACACAGACTATCCCCCAATTTAACTGATCCCCAAAGGTTTTTGATTAAATAGCGGAATAGAAAATATGATCCAAAAAAAGTGTATGTATATCACACGTACACAACCACACTAGGCCCCAATTACTATTGTTTGTACCCCTAAAAGGCTAGATGAGGAGTAGGGGGGGTATGGAACAGGCAGCACCCTCAAATCTTCAGAAGTATGAGATGAACCCCAACAACTTGGAAAGGTGGATCTCTCTCACACGTACCAACACAGACTATCCCCCAATTTAACTGATCCCCAAAGGTTTTTGATTAAATAGCGGAATAGAAAATATGATCCAAAAAAAGTGTATGTATATCACACGTACACAACCACACTAGGCCCCAATTACTATTGTTTGTACCCCTAAAAGGCTAGGAGTAGGGGGAGTATGGAACAGGCAGCACCCTCAAACCTTCAGAAGTATGAGATGAACCCCAACAACTTGGAAAGGTGGATCTCTCTCACACGTACCAACACAGACTATCCCCCAATTTAACTGATCCCCAAAGGTTTTTGATTAAATAGCGGAATAGAAAATATGATCCAAAAAAAGTGTATGTATATCACACGTACACAACCACACTGGGCCCCAATTACTATTGTTTGTACCCCTAAAAGGCTAGATGAGGAGTAGGGGGAGTATGGAACAGGCAGCACCCTCAAACCTTCAGAAGTATGAGATGAACCCCAACAACTTGGAAAGGTGGATCTCTCTCACACGTACCAACACAGACTATCCCCCAATTTAACTGATCCCCAAAGGTTTTTGATTAAATAGCGGAATAGAAAATATGATCCAAAAAAAGTGTATGTATATCACACGTACACAACCACACTAGGCCCCAATTACTATTGTTTGTACCCCTAAAAGGCTAGATGAGGAGTAGGGGGGGTATGGAACAGGCAGCACCCTCAAACCTTCAGAAGTATGAGATGAACCCCAACAACTTGGAAAGGTGGATCTCTCTCACACGTACCAACACAGACTATCCCCCAATTTAACTGATCCCCAAAGGTTTTTGATTAAATAGCGGAATAGAAAATATGATCCAAAAAAAGTGTATGTATATCACACGTACACAACCACACTAGGCCCCAATTACTATTGTTTGTACCCCTAAAAGGCTAGATGAGGAGTAGGGGGGGTATGGAACAGGCAGCACCCTCAAACCTTCAGAAGTATGAAATGAACCCCAACAACTTGGAAAGGTGGATCTCTCTCACACGTACCAACACAGACTATCCCCCAATTTAACTGATCCCCAAAGGTTTTTGATTAAATAGCGGAATAGAAAATATGATCCAAAAAAAGTGTATGTATATCACACGTACACAACCACACTAGGCCCCAATTACTATTGTTTGTACCCCTAAAAGGCTAGATGAGAAGTAGGGGGGGTATGGAACAGGCAGCACCCTCAAACCTTCAGAAGTATGAGATGAACCCCAACAACTTGGAAAGGTGGATCTCTCTCACACGTACCAACACAGACTATCCCCCAATTTAACTGATCCCCAAAGGTTTTTGATTAAATAGCGGAATAGAAAATATGATCCAAAAAAAGTGTATGTATATCACACGTACACAACCACACTAGGCCCCAATTACTATTGTTTGTACCCCTAAAAGGCTAGATGAGGAGTAGGGGGGGTATGGAACAGGCAGCACCCTCAAACCTTCAGAAGTATGAGATGAACCCCAACAACTTGGAAAGGTGGATCTCTCTCACACGTACCAACACAGACTATCCCCCAATTTAACTGATCCCCAAAGGTTTTTGATTAAATAGCGGAATAGAAAATATGATCCAAAAAAAGTGTATGTATATCACACGTACACAACCACACTAGGCCCCAATTACTATTGTTTGTACCCCTAAAAGGCTAGGAGTAGGGGGAGTATGGAACAGGCAGCACCCTCAAACCTTCAGAAGTATGAGATGAACCCCAACAACTTGGAAAGGTGGATCTCTCTCACACGTACCAACACAGACTATCCCCCAATTTAACTGATCCCCAAAGGTTTTTGATTAAATAGCGGAATAGAAAATATGATCCAAAAAAAGTGTATGTATATCACACGTACACAACCACACTAGGCCCCAATTACTATTGTTTGTACCCCTAAAAGGCTAGATGAGGAGTAGGGGGGGTATGGAACAGGCAGCACCCTCAAATCTTCAGAAGTATGAGATGAACCCCAAAAACTTGGAAAGGTGGATCTCTCTCACACGTACCAACACAGACTATCCCCCAATTTAACTGATCCCCAAAGGTTTTTGATTAAATAGCGGAATAGAAAATATGATCCAAAAAAAGTGTATGTATATCACACGTACACAACCACACTAGGCCCCAATTACTATTGTTTGTACCCCTAAAAGGCTAGATGAGGAGTAGGGGGGGTATGGAACAGGCAGCACCCTCAAACCTTCAGAAGTATGAGATGAACCCCAACAACTTGGAAAGGTGGATCTCTCTCACACGTACCAACACAGACTATCCCCCAATTTAACTGATCCCCAAAGGTTTTTGATTAAATAGCGGAATAGAAAATATGATCCAAAAAAAGTGTATGTATATCACACGTACACAACCACACTAGGCCCCAATTACTATTGTTTGTACCCCTAAAAGGCTAGATGAGGAGTAGGGGGGGTATGGAACAGGCAGCACCCTCAAACCTTCAGAAGTATGAGATGAACCCCAACAACTTGGAAAGGTGGATCTCTCTCACACGTACCAACACAGACTATCCCCCAATTTAACTGATCCCCAAAGGTTTTTGATTAAATAGCGGAATAGAAAATATGATCCAAAAAAAGTGTATGTATATCACACGTACACAACCACACTGGGCCCCAATTACTATTGTTTGTACCCCTAAAAGGCTAGATGAGGAGTAGGGGGAGTATGGAACAGGCAGCACCCTCAAACCTTCAGAAGTATGAGATGAACCCCAACAACTTGGAAAGGTGGATCTCTCTCACACGTACCAACACAGACTATCCCCCAATTTAACTGATCCCCAAAGGTTTTTGATTAAATAGCGGAATAGAAAATATGATCCAAAAAAAGTGTATGTATATCACACGTACACAACCACACTGGGCCCCAATTACTATTGTTTGTACCCCTAAAAGGCTAGATGAGGAGTAGGGGGAGTATGGAACAGGCAGCACCCTCAAACCTTCAGAAGTATGAGATGAACCCCAACAACTTGGAAAGGTGGATCTCTCTCACACGTACCAACACAGACTATCCCCCAATTTAACTGATCCCCAAAGGTTTTTGATTAAATAGCGGAATAGAAAATATGATCCAAAAAAAGTGTATGTATATCACACGTACACAACCACACTAGGCCCCAATTACTATTGTTTGTACCCCTAAAAGGCTAGATGAGGAGTAGGGGGGGTATGGAACAGGCAGCACCCTCAAATCTTCAGAAGTATGAGATGAACCCCAACAACTTGGAAAGGTGGATCTCTCTCACACGTACCAACACAGACTATCCCCCAATTTAACTGATCCCCAAAGGTTTTTGATTAAATAGCGGAATAGAAAATATGATCCAAAAAAAGTGTATGTATATCACACGTACACAACCACACTAGGCCCCAATTACTATTGTTTGTACCCCTAAAAGGCTAGGAGTAGGGGGAGTATGGAACAGGCAGCACCCTCAAACCTTCAGAAGTATGAGATGAACCCCAACAACTTGGAAAGGTGGATCTCTCTCACACGTACCAACACAGACTATCCCCCAATTTAACTGATCCCCAAAGGTTTTTGATTAAATAGCGGAATAGAAAATATGATCCAAAAAAAGTGTATGTATATCACACGTACACAACCACACTGGGCCCCAATTACTATTGTTTGTACCCCTAAAAGGCTAGATGAGGAGTAGGGGGAGTATGGAACAGACAGCACCCTCAAACCTTCAGAAGTATGAGATGAACCCCAACAACTTGGAAAGGTGGATCTCTCTCACACGTACCAACACAGACTATCCCCCAATTTAACTGATCCCCAAAGGTTTTTGATTAAATAGCGGAATAGAAAATATGATCCAAAAAAAGTGTATGTATATCACACGTACACAACCACACTAGGCCCCAATTACTATTGTTTGTACCCCTAAAAGGCTAGATGAGGAGTAGGGGGGGTATGGAACAGGCAGCACCCTCAAACCTTCAGAAGTATGAGATGAACCCCAACAACTTGGAAAGGTGGATCTCTCTCACACGTACCAACACAGACTATCCCCCAATTTAACTGATCCCCAAAGGTTTTTGATTAAATAGCGGAATAGAAAATATGATCCAAAAAAAGTGTATGTATATCACACGTACACAACCACACTAGGCCCCAATTACTATTGTTTGTACCCCTAAAAGGCTAGATGAGGAGTAGGGGGGGTATGGAACAGGCAGCACCCTCAAACCTTCAGAAGTATGAGATGAACCCCAACAACTTGGAAAGGTGGATCTCTCTCACACGTACCAACACAGACTATCCCCCAATTTAACTGATCCCCAAAGGTTTTTGATTAAATAGCGGAATAGAAAATATGATCCAAAAAAAGTGTATGTATATCACACGTACACAACCACACTAGGCCCCAATTACTATTGTTTGTACCCCTAAAAGGCTAGATGAGGAGTAGGGGGGGTATGGAACAGGCAGCACCCTCAAACCTTCAGAAGTATGAGATGAACCCCAACAACTTGGAAAGGTGGATCTCTCTCACACGTACCAACACAGACTATCCCCCAATTTAACTGATCCCCAAAGGTTTTTGATTAAATAGCGGAATAGAAAATATGATCCAAAAAAAGTGTATGTATATCACACGTACACAACCACACTAGGCCCCAATTACTATTGTTTGTACCCCTAAAAGGCTAGGAGTAGGGGGAGTATGGAACAGGCAGCACCCTCAAACCTTCAGAAGTATGAGATGAACCCCAACAACTTGGAAAGGTGGATCTCTCTCACACGTACCAACACAGACTATCCCCCAATTTAACTGATCCCCAAAGGTTTTTGATTAAATAGCGGAATAGAAAATATGATCCAAAAAAAGTGTATGTATATCACACGTACACAACCACACTAGGCCCCAATTACTATTGTTTGTACCCCTAAAAGGCTAGGAGTAGGGGGAGTATGGAACAGGCAGCACCCTCAAACCTTCAGAAGTATGAGATGAACCCCAACAACTTGGAAAGGTGGATCTCTCTCACACGTACCAACACAGACTATCCCCCAATTTAACTGATCCCCAAAGGTTTTTGATTAAATAGCGGAATAGAAAATATGATCCAAAAAAAGTGTATGTATATCACACGTACACAACCACACTGGGCCCCAATTACTATTGTTTGTACCCCTAAAAGGCTAGATGAGGAGTAGGGGGAGTATGGAACAGGCAGCACCCTCAAACCTTCAGAAGTATGAGATGAACCCCAACAACTTGGAAAGGTGGATCTCTCTCACACGTACCAACACAGACTATCCCCCAATTTAACTGATCCCCAAAGGTTTTTGATTAAATAGCGGAATAGAAAATATGATCCAAAAAAAGTGTATGTATATCACACGTACACAACCACACTAGGCCCCAATTACTATTGTTTGTACCCCTAAAAGGCTAGATGAGGAGTAGGGGGGGTATGGAACAGGCAGCACCCTCAAACCTTCAGAAGTATGAGATGAACCCCAACAACTTGGAAAGGTGGATCTCTCTCACACGTACCAACACAGACTATCCCCCAATTTAACTGATCCCCAAAGGTTTTTGATTAAATAGCGGAATAGAAAATATGATCCAAAAAAAGTGTATGTATATCACACGTACACAACCACACTAGGCCCCAATTACTATTGTTTGTACCCCTAAAAGGCTAGATGAGGAGTAGGGGGGGTATGGAACAGGCAGCACCCTCAAACCTTCAGAAGTATGAGATGAACCCCAACAACTTGGAAAGGTGGATCTCTCTCACACGTACCAACACAGACTATCCCCCAATTTAACTGATCCCCAAAGGTTTTTGATTAAATAGCGGAATAGAAAATATGATCCAAAAAAAGTGTATGTATATCACACGTACACAACCACACTAGGCCCCAATTACTATTGTTTGTACCCCTAAAAGGCTAGATGAGGAGTAGGGGGGGTATGGAACAGGCAGCACCCTCAAACCTTCAGAAGTATGAGATGAACCCCAACAACTTGGAAAGGTGGATCTCTCTCACACGTACCAACACAGACTATCCCCCAATTTAACTGATCCCCAAAGGTTTTTGATTAAATAGCGGAATAGAAAATATGATCCAAAAAAAGTGTATGTATATCACACGTACACAACCACACTAGGCCCCAATTACTATTGTTTGTACCCCTAAAAGGCTAGATGAGGAGTAGGGGGGGTATGGAACAGGCAGCACCCTCAAACCTTCAGAAGTATGAGATGAACCCCAACAACTTGGAAAGGTGGATCTCTCTCACACGTACCAACACAGACTATCCCCCAATTTAACTGATCCCCAAAGGTTTTTGATTAAATAGCGGAATAGAAAATATGATCCAAAAAAAGTGTATGTATATCACACGTACACAACCACACTAGGCCCCAATTACTATTGTTTGTACCCCTAAAAGGCTAGATGAGGAGTAGGGGGGGTATGGAACAGGCAGCACCCTCAAACCTTCAGAAGTATGAGATGAACCCCAACAACTTGGAAAGGTGGATCTCTCTCACACGTACCAACACAGACTATCCCCCAATTTAACTGATCCCCAAAGGTTTTTGATTAAATAGCGGAATAGAAAATATGATCCAAAAAAAGTGTATGTATATCACACGTACACAACCACACTAGGCCCCAATTACTATTGTTTGTACCCCTAAAAGGCTAGGAGTAGGGGGAGTATGGAACAGGCAGCACCCTCAAACCTTCAGAAGTATGAGATGAACCCCAACAACTTGGAAAGGTGGATCTCTCTCACACGTACCAACACAGACTATCCCCCAATTTAACTGATCCCCAAAGGTTTTTGATTAAATAGCGGAATAGAAAATATGATCCAAAAAAAGTGTATGTATATCACACGTACACAACCACACTAGGCCCCAATTACTATTGTTTGTACCCCTAAAAGGCTAGATGAGGAGTAGGGGGGGTATGGAACAGGCAGCACCCTCAAATCTTCAGAAGTATGAGATGAACCCCAAAAACTTGGAAAGGTGGATCTCTCTCACACGTACCAACACAGACTATCCCCCAATTTAACTGATCCCCAAAGGTTTTTGATTAAATAGCGGAATAGAAAATATGATCCAAAAAAAGTGTATGTATATCACACGTACACAACCACACTAGGCCCCAATTACTATTGTTTGTACCCCTAAAAGGCTAGATGAGGAGTAGGGGGGGTATGGAACAGGCAGCACCCTCAAACCTTCAGAAGTATGAGATGAACCCCAACAACTTGGAAAGGTGGATCTCTCTCACACGTACCAACACAGACTATCCCCCAATTTAACTGATCCCCAAAGGTTTTTGATTAAATAGCGGAATAGAAAATATGATCCAAAAAAAGTGTATGTATATCACACGTACACAACCACACTAGGCCCCAATTACTATTGTTTGTACCCCTAAAAGGCTAGATGAGGAGTAGGGGGGGTATGGAACAGGCAGCACCCTCAAACCTTCAGAAGTATGAGATGAACCCCAACAACTTGGAAAGGTGGATCTCTCTCACACGTACCAACACAGACTATCCCCCAATTTAACTGATCCCCAAAGGTTTTTGATTAAATAGCGGAATAGAAAATATGATCCAAAAAAAGTGTATGTATATCACACGTACACAACCACACTGGGCCCCAATTACTATTGTTTGTACCCCTAAAAGGCTAGATGAGGAGTAGGGGGAGTATGGAACAGGCAGCACCCTCAAACCTTCAGAAGTATGAGATGAACCCCAACAACTTGGAAAGGTGGATCTCTCTCACACGTACCAACACAGACTATCCCCCAATTTAACTGATCCCCAAAGGTTTTTGATTAAATAGCGGAATAGAAAATATGATCCAAAAAAAGTGTATGTATATCACACGTACACAACCACACTGGGCCCCAATTACTATTGTTTGTACCCCTAAAAGGCTAGATGAGGAGTAGGGGGAGTATGGAACAGGCAGCACCCTCAAACCTTCAGAAGTATGAGATGAACCCCAACAACTTGGAAAGGTGGATCTCTCTCACACGTACCAACACAGACTATCCCCCAATTTAACTGATCCCCAAAGGTTTTTGATTAAATAGCGGAATAGAAAATATGATCCAAAAAAAGTGTATGTATATCACACGTACACAACCACACTAGGCCCCAATTACTATTGTTTGTACCCCTAAAAGGCTAGATGAGGAGTAGGGGGGGTATGGAACAGGCAGCACCCTCAAATCTTCAGAAGTATGAGATGAACCCCAACAACTTGGAAAGGTGGATCTCTCTCACACGTACCAACACAGACTATCCCCCAATTTAACTGATCCCCAAAGGTTTTTGATTAAATAGCGGAATAGAAAATATGATCCAAAAAAAGTGTATGTATATCACACGTACACAACCACACTAGGCCCCAATTACTATTGTTTGTACCCCTAAAAGGCTAGGAGTAGGGGGAGTATGGAACAGGCAGCACCCTCAAACCTTCAGAAGTATGAGATGAACCCCAACAACTTGGAAAGGTGGATCTCTCTCACACGTACCAACACAGACTATCCCCCAATTTAACTGATCCCCAAAGGTTTTTGATTAAATAGCGGAATAGAAAATATGATCCAAAAAAAGTGTATGTATATCACACGTACACAACCACACTGGGCCCCAATTACTATTGTTTGTACCCCTAAAAGGCTAGATGAGGAGTAGGGGGAGTATGGAACAGGCAGCACCCTCAAACCTTCAGAAGTATGAGATGAACCCCAACAACTTGGAAAGGTGGATCTCTCTCACACGTACCAACACAGACTATCCCCCAATTTAACTGATCCCCAAAGGTTTTTGATTAAATAGCGGAATAGAAAATATGATCCAAAAAAAGTGTATGTATATCACACGTACACAACCACACTAGGCCCCAATTACTATTGTTTGTACCCCTAAAAGGCTAGATGAGGAGTAGGGGGGGTATGGAACAGGCAGCACCCTCAAACCTTCAGAAGTATGAGATGAACCCCAACAACTTGGAAAGGTGGATCTCTCTCACACGTACCAACACAGACTATCCCCCAATTTAACTGATCCCCAAAGGTTTTTGATTAAATAGCGGAATAGAAAATATGATCCAAAAAAAGTGTATGTATATCACACGTACACAACCACACTAGGCCCCAATTACTATTGTTTGTACCCCTAAAAGGCTAGATGAGGAGTAGGGGGGGTATGGAACAGGCAGCACCCTCAAACCTTCAGAAGTATGAAATGAACCCCAACAACTTGGAAAGGTGGATCTCTCTCACACGTACCAACACAGACTATCCCCCAATTTAACTGATCCCCAAAGGTTTTTGATTAAATAGCGGAATAGAAAATATGATCCAAAAAAAGTGTATGTATATCACACGTACACAACCACACTAGGCCCCAATTACTATTGTTTGTACCCCTAAAAGGCTAGATGAGGAGTAGGGGGGGTATGGAACAGGCAGCACCCTCAAACCTTCAGAAGTATGAGATGAACCCCAACAACTTGGAAAGGTGGATCTCTCTCACACGTACCAACACAGACTATCCCCCAATTTAACTGATCCCCAAAGGTTTTTGATTAAATAGCGGAATAGAAAATATGATCCAAAAAAAGTGTATGTATATCACACGTACACAACCACACTAGGCCCCAATTACTATTGTTTGTACCCCTAAAAGGCTAGATGAGGAGTAGGGGGGGTATGGAACAGGCAGCACCCTCAAACCTTCAGAAGTATGAGATGAACCCCAACAACTTGGAAAGGTGGATCTCTCTCACACGTACCAACACAGACTATCCCCCAATTTAACTGATCCCCAAAGGTTTTTGATTAAATAGCGGAATAGAAAATATGATCCAAAAAAAGTGTATGTATATCACACGTACACAACCACACTAGGCCCCAATTACTATTGTTTGTACCCCTAAAAGGCTAGGAGTAGGGGGAGTATGGAACAGGCAGCACCCTCAAACCTTCAGAAGTATGAGATGAACCCCAACAACTTGGAAAGGTGGATCTCTCTCACACGTACCAACACAGACTATCCCCCAATTTAACTGATCCCCAAAGGTTTTTGATTAAATAGCGGAATAGAAAATATGATCCAAAAAAAGTGTATGTATATCACACGTACACAACCACACTAGGCCCCAATTACTATTGTTTGTACCCCTAAAAGGCTAGATGAGGAGTAGGGGGGGTATGGAACAGGCAGCACCCTCAAATCTTCAGAAGTATGAGATGAACCCCAAAAACTTGGAAAGGTGGATCTCTCTCACACGTACCAACACAGACTATCCCCCAATTTAACTGATCCCCAAAGGTTTTTGATTAAATAGCGGAATAGAAAATATGATCCAAAAAAAGTGTATGTATATCACACGTACACAACCACACTAGGCCCCAATTACTATTGTTTGTACCCCTAAAAGGCTAGATGAGGAGTAGGGGGGGTATGGAACAGGCAGCACCCTCAAACCTTCAGAAGTATGAGATGAACCCCAACAACTTGGAAAGGTGGATCTCTCTCACACGTACCAACACAGACTATCCCCCAATTTAACTGATCCCCAAAGGTTTTTGATTAAATAGCGGAATAGAAAATATGATCCAAAAAAAGTGTATGTATATCACACGTACACAACCACACTAGGCCCCAATTACTATTGTTTGTACCCCTAAAAGGCTAGATGAGGAGTAGGGGGGGTATGGAACAGGCAGCACCCTCAAACCTTCAGAAGTATGAGATGAACCCCAACAACTTGGAAAGGTGGATCTCTCTCACACGTACCAACACAGACTATCCCCCAATTTAACTGATCCCCAAAGGTTTTTGATTAAATAGCGGAATAGAAAATATGATCCAAAAAAAGTGTATGTATATCACACGTACACAACCACACTGGGCCCCAATTACTATTGTTTGTACCCCTAAAAGGCTAGATGAGGAGTAGGGGGAGTATGGAACAGGCAGCACCCTCAAACCTTCAGAAGTATGAGATGAACCCCAACAACTTGGAAAGGTGGATCTCTCTCACACGTACCAACACAGACTATCCCCCAATTTAACTGATCCCCAAAGGTTTTTGATTAAATAGCGGAATAGAAAATATGATCCAAAAAAAGTGTATGTATATCACACGTACACAACCACACTGGGCCCCAATTACTATTGTTTGTACCCCTAAAAGGCTAGATGAGGAGTAGGGGGAGTATGGAACAGGCAGCACCCTCAAACCTTCAGAAGTATGAGATGAACCCCAACAACTTGGAAAGGTGGATCTCTCTCACACGTACCAACACAGACTATCCCCCAATTTAACTGATCCCCAAAGGTTTTTGATTAAATAGCGGAATAGAAAATATGATCCAAAAAAAGTGTATGTATATCACACGTACACAACCACACTAGGCCCCAATTACTATTGTTTGTACCCCTAAAAGGCTAGATGAGGAGTAGGGGGGGTATGGAACAGGCAGCACCCTCAAATCTTCAGAAGTATGAGATGAACCCCAACAACTTGGAAAGGTGGATCTCTCTCACACGTACCAACACAGACTATCCCCCAATTTAACTGATCCCCAAAGGTTTTTGATTAAATAGCGGAATAGAAAATATGATCCAAAAAAAGTGTATGTATATCACACGTACACAACCACACTAGGCCCCAATTACTATTGTTTGTACCCCTAAAAGGCTAGGAGTAGGGGGAGTATGGAACAGGCAGCACCCTCAAACCTTCAGAAGTATGAGATGAACCCCAACAACTTGGAAAGGTGGATCTCTCTCACACGTACCAACACAGACTATCCCCCAATTTAACTGATCCCCAAAGGTTTTTGATTAAATAGCGGAATAGAAAATATGATCCAAAAAAAGTGTATGTATATCACACGTACACAACCACACTGGGCCCCAATTACTATTGTTTGTACCCCTAAAAGGCTAGATGAGGAGTAGGGGGAGTATGGAACAGGCAGCACCCTCAAACCTTCAGAAGTATGAGATGAACCCCAACAACTTGGAAAGGTGGATCTCTCTCACACGTACCAACACAGACTATCCCCCAATTTAACTGATCCCCAAAGGTTTTTGATTAAATAGCGGAATAGAAAATATGATCCAAAAAAAGTGTATGTATATCACACGTACACAACCACACTAGGCCCCAATTACTATTGTTTGTACCCCTAAAAGGCTAGATGAGGAGTAGGGGGGGTATGGAACAGGCAGCACCCTCAAACCTTCAGAAGTATGAGATGAACCCCAACAACTTGGAAAGGTGGATCTCTCTCACACGTACCAACACAGACTATCCCCCAATTTAACTGATCCCCAAAGGTTTTTGATTAAATAGCGGAATAGAAAATATGATCCAAAAAAAGTGTATGTATATCACACGTACACAACCACACTAGGCCCCAATTACTATTGTTTGTACCCCTAAAAGGCTAGATGAGGAGTAGGGGGGGTATGGAACAGGCAGCACCCTCAAACCTTCAGAAGTATGAGATGAACCCCAACAACTTGGAAAGGTGGATCTCTCTCACACGTACCAACACAGACTATCCCCCAATTTAACTGATCCCCAAAGGTTTTTGATTAAATAGCGGAATAGAAAATATGATCCAAAAAAAGTGTATGTATATCACACGTACACAACCACACTAGGCCCCAATTACTATTGTTTGTACCCCTAAAAGGCTAGATGAGGAGTAGGGGGGGTATGGAACAGGCAGCACCCTCAAACCTTCAGAAGTATGAGATGAACCCCAACAACTTGGAAAGGTGGATCTCTCTCACACGTACCAACACAGACTATCCCCCAATTTAACTGATCCCCAAAGGTTTTTGATTAAATAGCGGAATAGAAAATATGATCCAAAAAAAGTGTATGTATATCACACGTACACAACCACACTAGGCCCCAATTACTATTGTTTGTACCCCTAAAAGGCTAGATGAGGAGTAGGGGGGGTATGGAACAGGCAGCACCCTCAAACCTTCAGAAGTATGAGATGAACCCCAACAACTTGGAAAGGTGGATCTCTCTCACACGTACCAACACAGACTATCCCCCAATTTAACTGATCCCCAAAGGTTTTTGATTAAATAGCGGAATAGAAAATATGATCCAAAAAAAGTGTATGTATATCACACGTACACAACCACACTAGGCCCCAATTACTATTGTTTGTACCCCTAAAAGGCTAGGAGTAGGGGGAGTATGGAACAGGCAGCACCCTCAAACCTTCAGAAGTATGAGATGAACCCCAACAACTTGGAAAGGTGGATCTCTCTCACACGTACCAACACAGACTATCCCCCAATTTAACTGATCCCCAAAGGTTTTTGATTAAATAGCGGAATAGAAAATATGATCCAAAAAAAGTGTATGTATATCACACGTACACAACCACACTAGGCCCCAATTACTATTGTTTGTACCCCTAAAAGGCTAGGAGTAGGGGGAGTATGGAACAGGCAGCACCCTCAAACCTTCAGAAGTATGAGATGAACCCCAACAACTTGGAAAGGTGGATCTCTCTCACACGTACCAACACAGACTATCCCCCAATTTAACTGATCCCCAAAGGTTTTTGATTAAATAGCGGAATAGAAAATATGATCCAAAAAAAGTGTATGTATATCACACGTACACAACCACACTGGGCCCCAATTACTATTGTTTGTACCCCTAAAAGGCTAGATGAGGAGTAGGGGGAGTATGGAACAGGCAGCACCCTCAAACCTTCAGAAGTATGAGATGAACCCCAACAACTTGGAAAGGTGGATCTCTCTCACACGTACCAACACAGACTATCCCCCAATTTAACTGATCCCCAAAGGTTTTTGATTAAATAGCGGAATAGAAAATATGATCCAAAAAAAGTGTATGTATATCACACGTACACAACCACACTAGGCCCCAATTACTATTGTTTGTACCCCTAAAAGGCTAGATGAGGAGTAGGGGGGGTATGGAACAGGCAGCACCCTCAAACCTTCAGAAGTATGAGATGAACCCCAACAACTTGGAAAGGTGGATCTCTCTCACACGTACCAACACAGACTATCCCCCAATTTAACTGATCCCCAAAGGTTTTTGATTAAATAGCGGAATAGAAAATATGATCCAAAAAAAGTGTATGTATATCACACGTACACAACCACACTAGGCCCCAATTACTATTGTTTGTACCCCTAAAAGGCTAGATGAGGAGTAGGGGGGGTATGGAACAGGCAGCACCCTCAAACCTTCAGAAGTATGAGATGAACCCCAACAACTTGGAAAGGTGGATCTCTCTCACACGTACCAACACAGACTATCCCCCAATTTAACTGATCCCCAAAGGTTTTTGATTAAATAGCGGAATAGAAAATATGATCCAAAAAAAGTGTATGTATATCACACGTACACAACCACACTAGGCCCCAATTACTATTGTTTGTACCCCTAAAAGGCTAGATGAGGAGTAGGGGGGGTATGGAACAGGCAGCACCCTCAAACCTTCAGAAGTATGAGATGAACCCCAACAACTTGGAAAGGTGGATCTCTCTCACACGTACCAACACAGACTATCCCCCAATTTAACTGATCCCCAAAGGTTTTTGATTAAATAGCGGAATAGAAAATATGATCCAAAAAAAGTGTATGTATATCACACGTACACAACCACACTAGGCCCCAATTACTATTGTTTGTACCCCTAAAAGGCTAGATGAGGAGTAGGGGGGGTATGGAACAGGCAGCACCCTCAAACCTTCAGAAGTATGAGATGAACCCCAACAACTTGGAAAGGTGGATCTCTCTCACACGTACCAACACAGACTATCCCCCAATTTAACTGATCCCCAAAGGTTTTTGATTAAATAGCAGAATAGAAAATATGATCCAAAAAAAGTGTATGTATATCACACGTACACAACCACACTAGGCCCCAATTACTATTGTTTGTACCCCTAAAAGGCTAGGAGTAGGGGGAGTATGGAACAGGCAGCACCCTCAAACCTTCAGAAGTATGAGATGAACCCCAACAACTTGGAAAGGTGGATCTCTCTCACACGTACCAACACAGACTATCCCCCAATTTAACTGATCCCCAAAGGTTTTTGATTAAATAGCGGAATAGAAAATATGATCCAAAAAAAGTGTATGTATATCACACGTACACAACCACACTAGGCCCCAATTACTATTGTTTGTACCCCTAAAAGGCTAGATGAGGAGTAGGGGGAGTATGGAACAGGCAGCACCCTCAAATCTTCAGAAGTATGAGATTGTGTTCACTGTACCCCACAAAGATTGAGTTCACTGCACCCCACAATGATTGTGTTCACTGCACCCCACAAAGATTGTGTTCACTGCACCTCACAAAGATTGTGTTCACTGTACCCCCCAAAGATTGTGTTCACTGCACCCCACAAAGATTCTGTTCACTGTACCCCACAAAGATTGTGTTCACTGCACCCTAAAAGGATGTTGTTCACTGCACCCCACAAAGATTGTGTTCACTGCACCCTAAAAGGATGTTGTTCACTGCACCCCAAAAAGATTGTGTTCACTGTACCCCCCCAAAGATTGTGTTCACTGCACCCCACAAAGATTGTGTTCACTGCACCCCAAAAAGATTGTGTTCACTGTACCCCCCAAAGATTGTGTTCACTGCACCCCAAAAAGATTGTGTTCACTGTACCCCCCAAAGATTGTGTTCACTGCACCCCACAAAGATTCTGTTCACTTTACCCCACAAAGATTGTGTTCACTGCACCCCAAAAAGATTGTGTTCACTGTACCCCCCCAAAGATTGTGTTCACTGCACCCCACAAAGATTCTGTTCACTGCACCCCACAAATGATTTTGTTCACTGCACCCCAAAAAGATTGTGTTCACTGCACCCCAAAAAGGATTTTGATCACTGCACCCCAAAAAGGATGTTGTTCACTGCACCCCAAAAATGATTTTGTTCACTCCACCCCAAAAAGATTGTGTTCACTGCACCCCACAAAGATTGTGTTCACTGCACCCCAAAAAGATTGTGTTCACTGTACCCCCCAAAGATTGTGTTCACTGCACCCCACAAAGATTCTGTTCACTGTACCCCACAAAGATTGTGTTCACTGCACCCCAAAAAGATTGTGTTCACTGCACCCCAAAAAGGATGTTGTTCACTGCACCCCAAAAAGGATGTTGTTCACTCCACCCCAAAAAGATTGTGTTCACTGCACCCCACAAAGATTGTGTTCACTGCACCCCAAAAAGATTGTGTTCACTGCACCCCAAAAATGATTTTGTTCACTGCACCCCAAAAAGGATTTTGTTCACTGCACCCCAAAAAGGATGTTGTTCACTCCACCCCAAAAAGATTGTGTTCACTGCACCCCAAAAAGATTGTGTTCACTGCACCCCACAAAGGATTTTGTTCACTGCACCCCAAAAAGATTGTGTTCACTGCACCCCAAAAAGGATGTTGTTCACTGCACCCCAAAAAGGATTTTGTTCACTGCACCCCAAAAAGATTGTGTTCACTGCACCCCACAAAGGATTTTGTTCACTGCACCCCACAAAGATTGTGTTCACTGCACACCAAAAAGGATTGTGTTCACTGCACCCCAAAAAGATTTTGTTCACTGCACCCCAAAAAGATTGTGTTCACTGCAGCCCAAAAAGATTGTGTTCACTGCAGCCCAAAAAGATTGTGTTCACTGCAGCCCAAAAAGATTGTGTTCACTGCAGCCCAAAAAGATTGTGTTCACTGCAGCTCACACACAGAAAAATGGATGTGGATCACTGACACCTGCCTATCTCCAATCCCACACCACACAGCAATATCGATTGTAGTTTGTAGAACACAGTTTCCCTAAAATTCAGCAGACTCTGTCCCTAACAGGATTGAGAAGAGATCGTAGATCAGGATTGAGTGCAGATTCACCCCACCCCCCACACAGCAATATCGATTGTAGTTTGTAGAAGACACTGACCCTATAATTCAGCAGACTCTATCCCTAAAATGCCTACAACTCGCCCTGCCTAAACACTCCGACCTGTCCCTCAATTCTATCCAGACACAAATGGTTTTTTCCTGCCTATCTTTCCCTAATCAGCAGCCAGCACATTGATGTGTGCTCTGTCCCTTAGCTAAGCAGCAGAATGACGCTGCTGCGGCGGCTGCCTCGAACTTATAAAGACTTGGTCACATGCTTCAGACGGCCAATCACAGCTACTAAGACATTTGCAGGCATGGCTGGGATGGCTTAAGGCACACCAGTTAAACGATTGTTGATTGGCTGTTGAAAGCCCGCCATGAAAAGAGCGCCAAAGCATGCAAAACCCGGAAATAAAACGACCGAACACGGATTTTTACCCGAACATACAGTAAAGTGTCCGTGTCCGTGTTCGGGTAAAAAAAATCCAATTATTCGGTACGAACACGAATAATACAGTCCGTGTTCGCTCAACACTAATCCTAATAAGATTCACTTTCGTAAAAGTCTTGAACTGTCGGTATTCTATTTTTAATTTGGTACATTGGCTGCGCCACAAAGTAGAAGTGGTGCAAATTAGAACTAACTAAATTTGTGATACAATTTGTTCCCAAGACCAAAACTGTTGTAGCAGTTTCCTAAGAGGTGCAACACAATAAAAATAATCAGCATTTAACAAGTTGTCAACCACCCTCCGCATATTTACTGGGGCAACTTGGCATGGCTGTGTGAATCAATGTACCTGTACATCGCTTGCATGGTGGCGATTGGATTCATACAAGAACCTATCAATCTACAGGTCCTTCGCTAATGATTTATGGCCTAGAACTGCTGATCGGTTCTGACGAATCCCAGAACATCTTGTGCCTATGTAACATGAACATTAGCCCTTTCGGCTCCAGTGTGAGAGGAGATCACATCAGCTAGCAAGTACAAGCACTACACTGACCCCAGTACACATAGGCACATTTAACCCCTTGATCACTCCCTGACCCCCAGTTACTCTCACTCCCTGTCACAGTGTCACTATATACAGTGTACAGATATTTTACTGTATTAGTGTCACTAGTGACGTCAGTTAGTGTCAGCAGCAGTTAGCGCCAGTTAGCAGCAGTCCCATGTAGGTTTAGGGTACCCGCCATATATTCCCTAATAAAATTTTAACCCCTTGATCACCCCCAGTTAACCGCTTCACTGCCCTGACACAGTGTCATTAGTATAGTGTACAGATCTTTTCTCTGATCACTGTATTAGTGTCACGGGTGACGTCAGTTAGCGCCAGCATCAGTTAGCATCAATCCAAGACAGCGTCAGATTGCCAGTTTGATTGCTAGGAACACACACACACACATTAAACACCTCCATTACTAGTATAGTGTATAAATGGATCAATATCTTTGATCAGATAAGAGCTATATTAGTGTCCCTAATAGTATAGTGTTAGCAGGATCAGTCTCAACACCTGCCAGCACCTGCATTTAGCCCCTCCGCCCAGCCCACAAGAAGTGCAGTATGTGAAGATCACTGTCACTTATGATACACAGCACACAAAACTGCAGCGCTAGCAGAGTCAGGCCTGATCTCAGCTAGCGCTAGCTGTTACATTTTTTGGTAACGGTTTACCCAGGTGCTTTTTTTACCTGTGAGTTTTACCAGGTACCTATAAATATCCAAACAGAGGTACACTAGTGAAGAGTAGAGATGGCCTTGCAGTTCGCCCAGCAGTCGGTTCGTGGGGAATTTTGTTTGTTCGCTAACCGCCAAATTTTTGGACACATGGCGTCATTCGCCACGGCCATATTTGTTTACATTGGGGAGAACTTTGACCCGTGACACAGCCGCCAGGTGGAATGGGACAGCCAATTGAAACATTCCAGCACATGGACAGTCCCCCTACCCTATAAATAGACCCGATGTGGCGGCCATTTCACATTCCGCTTTCTGCCAGTGTAGAGAGAAGTCTGCTGTGCTCATCAGGGAGAGTTTGCTAGACACATATAGCGCTGTGAATATCCACAAAAGTCCTTTTCAGGGCTGGTATTTTTCGGTATAGGTCTAGTATCTTTTGAGCTTAGGGAGAGGTATCCAGTGGTTGCTTTAGGGGCAGTTAGAGATTGGCTGCAGTCACACAGAAATCGCTCTGTCAATGTCCACAAAAGTCATTTAAAATGCTCCAATGTCGTTTTAGGGTCTATTACAGTCTCTTTACTAGAGGTGCAGGTATCCAGTGGTTGCTTTAGGGGCAGTTAGAGATCGGCTGCAGTGACACAGAAATCGCTTTGTCAATGTCCACAAAAGTCATTTAAAATGTTCCAATGTCGTTTTAGGGTCTTTTACAGTCTCTATACTATAGGGAGAGGTATCCAGTGGTTGCTTTAGGGGCAGTTAGAGATCAGCTTCAGTCACACAGAAATCGCTTTGTCAATGTCCACAAAAGTCATTTAAAAAGCTCCAATGTTGTTATAGGGTCTATTACAGTCTCTTTACTATAGGGACAGGTATCCAGTGGTTGCTTTAGGGGCAGTTAGAGATCAGCTTCAGTCACACACAAATTGCTCTGTCAATGTCCACAAAAGTCATGTAAAGGGCTGCAAATTTTTTGGTATTGCTGTGCAGTGCACTAAAAAGGGGGGGGGGGAGGGGGTGGGGGAGGGGGGTAATCCACAGTATAATATACTTTGTAGAAAGCATATTATAGTGGATTAGTACTATTATTGTGCACTGTGCAGCATTGTGACAGGTGTGGTGGTGAGACTGAGCGTTTCTGCAGCAACATTACACACAGTGACAAAAGCACTTATAATGTATTATAACTGGTGTGATAGACCAATTGCCCCCCTAATGCCACATATTGAAGTGGGGTGTTATCTGAGTAAACTTTTTCAAGTGTATTTGTGTCATGCAACAATATTGCCTAGTTTGCTGAGTGAAGTCTGGTACACACAGGGCCAAACTCACTGGCCAATTTTTTGAACTGGTGTGCTACACCAATGCCCCCCCCCCCCCCCAATGCCACATATTGAATTGGGTGTTATTTAACAGTATAATTTTCTAAGAGTGTATTTTAGTCCTGCAAAAATTTGGCCTCTCGCTGTGTAAACAGTGCTACACAGAGTGACAACAATTACTGGCCAATTATTTGTAGAACTGGTGTAATAAACCTGTGCCCCCCCCCCAATGCCACATATTGAAGTGGGGTGATTTTTAACAGTATAATTTTCTAAGAGCGTATTTTAGTCCTGCAAAAATGTGGCCTCTCGCTGTGTAAACAGTGCTACACACAGTGACAACAGTTACTGGCCAATTATTTTTAGAACTGGTGTAATAAACCTGTGCCCCCCCCCCCCCAATGACATATATTGAAGTGGGGTGTTATTTAACAGTATCATTTTCTAAGAGTGTTTTTTGGAACTGGTGTGCTACACCAATGCCCCCCCCCCCCCCCATTGCCACATATTGAAGTGGGGTGTTATCTAACAGTATAATTTTCTAAGAGTATATTTTAGTCCTGCAAAAATTTGGCCTCTCGCTGTGTAAACTTTGCTGCACACAGTGACAACAGTTACTGGCCAATTATTTATAGAACTGGTGTAATAAACCTGTGGCCCCCCAATGCCACATATTGAAGTGGGGTGTTATTTAATAGTATAATTTTCTAAGAGTGTATTTTAGTCCTGCAAAAAATTGGCCTCTCGCTGTGTAAACAGTGCTACACACAGTGACAACAGTTACTGGCCAATTATTTGTAGAACTGGTGTAATAAACCTGTGCCCCCCCCCCCAATGCCACATATTAAAGTGGGGTGTTATTTAACAGCATCATTTTCTAAGAGTGTATTTTAGTCCTGCAAGAATTTGGCCTCTCGCTGTGTAAACAGTGCTACACACAGTGACAACAGCTACTGGACAATTATTTGTAGAACTGGTGTAATAAACCTGTGCCCCCCTCCCAATGCCACATATTGAAGTGGGGTGTTATTTAACAGTATCATTTTCTAAGATTGTATTTTAGTCCTGCAAACATTTTGCCTCTTTTGCTGTGTTAACTGTGCTACAAACAGTGACAACAGTTACTGGCCAATTATTTGTAGAACTGGGGGACTGACGGACCGGCAGATAGGGAGAAGAGGCAGGCAGAACTTGCAGAGCACAAGAGGTACACAGCAGACTGCACATGTATCAGGAGCGAGCCATCAACCATGTACAGTCACATCTGGCGCTCCCAGGACGCCAGCACATGGCTCCGCAGTGTGGGCTTTTTTTAATGTGTCCGTTGCTGACCAGTGTTGCCAGCTGCAGCCTTTGCAGTCAACGCATAAGTGGCGGTAAGCCCAACACTCAACTAGGGACAACCGCCTTAAGAAGGCACCTGAAATCCCATCACCAAGCCCAGTGGGAGCAAAACTGTCAGAACCCACAAAGCCACACTCCATGCTCTCACCGTCCAGCCTCTTCTCCTTCTCCTCTCCATTCTCCTTCTCCTGTCTCCTCACAGTTGTCCAACACTCCACCTTCCATGATGCCGTCGTCACATTGTTCTGGAAAAAGGCAGGCTTCTGTGGCTCAAATGTTGGAGTGTAAGAAAAGGTGTCCGACATGTGTCCAACTACATCGTGTTAACCTCCCTGGCGGTATGATTATGTCAGGAATTACATACCAAAAGCGGTACAATTGTTTTCAAGGAAATTTGGCGTTATGTATTATAAACCTACAATTCTTAGTAATTACTGACTTAAACCTGACCAAAACAAGACTCTAGTAGACATCCCAGATGTGATAAATTTGAAACACAAACACGTGAATTATAATCGAATCAATAATATTATTTTATTATTTAATATATAATATATATAATAAAATTATATTATTGATTAGATTATAATTCATGCATTATATATAGATATATGTGTGTGTGCATATATATTTATATATATATATATATATATATATATATATATATATGCATACATATATATATATATATATATATATATATATATATATATATATATACTGGTGTGTATATATATAATTATATATATATATATATATATATATATATATGCATATATATATATATATATATATATATATATATATATATATATATATAATATAAAATGTGTTTTGTGCAACGTTTTTTTTTTTTTAATTTCCCTCCCTAGTTCCACTCCCATGCAGCATTGCTGCTGCAGGGAACGGAACTAGGAAGTGATCAGACCGACGGAGGGACGGAGGAGCGGCGAGACTCTCGGCTGGCAGTCACAGCAATGAGAGATCATCGCTGGATCGCCAGGATAAGGTAAGAGAACACCGCTGCGCTCTCTGCAATCCACCCCGAGCGTGACTCGGGGTTACCACTCCTGATATGAAAAATCAACCCCGAGTCACGCTCGGGATTACCGCTAAGGGGGTTAATGGCCGATGTGGACGCTCTGAGGAGTGATGAACCCCTGGACTACTGGGTCGATAGGCTTGACCTCTGGCCAGAGCTTGCACAATTTGCAATGGAATTGTTGGCTTTCCCCCTGTCCAGTGTCCTGTACGAAAGGACGTTCAGCGCAGCAAGGGGGATCGTGACCGATAGGTGCACTCGCCTAGCTCATGACAGTGTAGACTACCTCACATTTATAAAAATGAATGAGGCATGGATCTCTGAGGAATTCAACACATGTGACCAGTAGACCAGGTTTCATCGAAATTCCTCATGCCAGGCCACATATATCCGAAAGGCCGCCATCCACCCACAACAATTCCTGGTCCTTGGCTTTGCTAAATACAGCGGCATAAAAGGCATTTCATGTCCATTGAATGGCTAATTTTTGCAGCCTATACAGGCCGACACTTACTGTTCTGTGTACTGTGAATGCCTACTGTACCTCTAGCCATCATATACTACATTCTTTGCTGTCAGTTCAACCCATGTGAGCTCATTTTTGCGGCCTATAGAGGCCGCCACCTACTTGTGTATACTGTGAACACCTACTGTACCTCTTGCCATCATATTTTATGTTCTTTGCTGTCAGTTCAACCCATGTGAGCTCATTTTTGCGGCCTATACAGCCCGCCACCAACTTGTGTATACTGTGAACGCCTACTGTACCTCTAGCCATCATATACTACGTTCTTTGCTGTCAGTTCAACCCATGTGAGCTACTTTTTGTGGCCTATACAGCCCGCCACCAACTTGTGTATACTGTGAACGCCTACTGTACCTCTAGCCATCATATACTACGTTCTTTGCTGTCAGTTCAACCCATGTGAGCTCATTTTTTCGGCCTATACAGCCCGCCACCAACTTGTGTATATTGTGAACACCTACTGTACCTATAGCCATCATATACTATGTTGTTTGCTGTCATTTCAACCCATGTGAGCTCATTTTTGCAGCCTAGAGAGGCCACCACCTACTTCTGTATACTGTGAACGCCTACTGTACCTCTAGCCATCATATACTACGTTCTTTGCTTTCAGTTCAACCCATGTGAGCTCTTTTTTTGTGGCCTATACAGCCCGCCACCTACTTATGTATACTGTGAACGCCTACTGTACCTCTAGCCATCATATACTATGTCGTTTGCTGTCATTTCAACCCATGTGAGCTCATTTTTGCAGCCTATAGAGGCCGCCACCTACTTCTGTATACTGTGAACGCCTACTGTACCTCTAGCCATCAAATACTACGTTCTTTGCTGTCAGTTCAACCCATGTGAGCTAATTTTTGTGGCCTATACAGCCCGCCACCAACTTGTGTATACTGTGAATGCCTACTGTACCTCTAGCCATCATATACTACATTCTTTGCTGTCAGTTCAACCCATGTGAGCTCATTTTTGCGGCCTATACAGCCCACCACCAACTTGTGTTTACTGTGAACGCCTACTGTACCTCTAGCCATCATATACTACATTCTTTGCTGTCAGTTCAACCCATGTGAGCTAATTTTTGCGGCCTATACAGCCCGCCACCAACTTGTGTATACTGTGAACGACTACTGTACCTCTAGCCATCATATACTACGTTCTTTGCTGTCAGTTCAACCCATGTGAGCTCATTTTTGCAGCCTATACAGCCCGCCACCAACTTGTGTATACTGTGAACGCCTACTGTACCTCTAGCCATCATATACTATGTTGTTTGCTGTCATTTCAACCCATGTGAGCTCATTTTTGCAGCCTATAGAGGCCGCCACCCACTTCTGTATACTGTGAGCGCCTACTGTACCTCTAGCCATCAAATACTACGTTCTTTGCTGTCAGTTCAACCCATGTGAGCTAATTTTTGCGGCCTATACAGCCTGCCACCAAATTGTTTATACTGTGAACGCCTACTGTACCTCTAGCCATCATATACTACATTCTTTGCTGTCAGTTCAACCCATGTGAGCTAATTTTTGCGGCCTATACAGCCCACCACCAACTTGTGTTTACTGTGAATGCCTACTGTACCTCTAGCCATCATATACTACATTCTTTTCTGTCAGTTCAACCCATGTGAGCTCATTTTTGCGGCCTATACAGCCCGCCACCAACTTGTGTATACTGTGAACGCCTACTGTACCTCTAGCCATCATATACTATGTTGTTTGCTGTCAGTTCAACTCATGTGAGCTCATTTTTGCAGCCTATAGAGGCCGCCACCTACTTCTGTATACTGTGAACGCCTACTGTACCTCTAGCCATCATATACTACGTTCTTTGCTGTCAGTTCAAACCATGTGAGCTCATTTTTGGAGCCTATCTGAGTATACTTTTACAAGTGTATTTGTGTCATGCAACAATATTCCCTAGTTTGCTGAGTGAAGTCTGGTACACACAGCGCCAACCTCACTGGACAATTTTTTGAACAACTGGTGTGATAAACCAGTGGCCCCCAATACCATATACTGAAGTGGGGTGTTATCTGAGTATTCTTTTACAAGTGTATTTGTGTCCTGCAACAATATTGCCTCTTTTGCTGAGTGAAGTCTGATACACAGTGCCAAACTCACTGGCCAATTTTTTGAACAACTGGTGTGATAAACCAGTGGCCCCCCAATACCACATATTGAAGTGGGGTGTTATAGGAGTATACTTTTACAAGTGTATTTGTGTCCTGCAACAATATTGCCTCTTTTGCTGAGTAAAGTCTGATACACACAGTGCCAAACTCACTTGCCAATTTTTTGAACAACTGGTGTGATAGACCAGTGGCCCCCCAATAGCACATATTGAAGCGGGGTGTTATTTAACAGTATACTTTTCTAAGATTGTATTTTAGTCCTGCAAAAATTTGGCCTCTTTTGCCGTGTTAACTGTGCTACCCACATTGACAACAGATACTGGCCAATTATTTGTAGAACTGGTGTGATAAACCTGTGGCCCACCAATACCACAGATTGAAGCGGGTGTTATCTATCAGTTTGCTGAGTGAAGTCTGGTACACACAGCGCCAAACTCACTGGCCAATTTTTTGAACTGGTGTGCTACACCAATGCCCCCCCCCCCCCCATTGCCACATATTGAAGTGGGGTGTTATCTAACAGTATAATTTTCTAAGAGTGTATTTTAGTCCTGCAAAAATTTGGCCTCTCGCTGTGTAAACAGTGCTACACACAGTGACAACAGTTACTGACCAATTATTTGTAGAACTGGTGTAATAAACCTGTGCCCCCCCCCCCCCAATGCCACATATTGAAGTGGGGTGATTTTTTTTTTCAACCAAACTTTTTTTATTGAAGTAAAGTAGGCATATACAAGTAGAAATGGCAAACATTTCCATACATGAAATTGCATAACAAGTTACATGACAAAGGTAAACAATTACAGTTCACTGAGTGTCGCTATATTGTCGTATTGTCTATGAACCCTATAATTTTCCTGCATAGCTGCCGTGGGGGGGGGGGGTGGTTCTTCCCTTACACATGGACTACTACAACACCTCCTATCAACTCCTATTGTGCCTATACCCCTGCAGGCTATGAATGGGACGCAAGGGAGTACCCGTCACCCCCAGGGGGAACACACTGTGATCGAGTATCCCTCAGTACTGCTACTGGAGGGAGCAAGTGCGCCACTACCTGCCCCCTTAGCCCATCAAAGGTAGATTGGATAATCCAGACCGTAGTCAAAGGAACCACCGCCACCCTCTGTTTGGCCAACCATAGGGTTTTCCTGGGTCCCACTAGACCCTAATCATTAGGGTGGTCGGACAAAGGTAGAAAGAAGGGTTAACAGGGGGGGATCATGTTGGTAAGGGGTTGGGGATGGAGGGAGGGGAGAACAAGGGAGGAGGGGGGATGGATAACTAGGAACCTGCCACTGGAGAAAAAGCCTAGAAAGTGCTGGAAGGTGCTTCACAGAAAAGTCAGAGAGCCCGAGAGGTCTAACCTAACATTATTCAACACTTAACAGTAGAATAGATAGAGTATAGAAAAAATAAGCGGCGCTGCGTGATGTGGGTAAACAAAATACATGTCCAAACAAAAAACAATGTCCCAAATATCAACTTGATTGACGCTGAAAACATAGATCACACTCCACGGTCTCTGTAGGAAATGTGCTTACCAGACAGCCACTAAAAATCTGCAAGATTCATATGCTGAGATGTAGTCACAGATCTGGGAGATGGGAGTTGTCAGAGTCCTCAGCGAATAATGTGAATAATATGCAAAAGAGAAAAAACTTGCATAGTGTGATACCGTAAATTATATAAATTCCACCACCAATAAGGAATCCCTATCGATTGTGCAGCAGCTCACCAAATGAATAATGAGCAAACGTGAATAGCCCAGTGTAAAGGGAATGAATGTAGAAACAAACCACCACCAATTGCGAAGCCTCTTACCGAAAGATAGGTCAAATGAGCAGATAGGTTAATCCAGATAGCCAAGATACCAGAAACGTCACTCAAAAGCCCTGTGGGCCTCTTACCAGATGACAAATAATCCAAGCAGTAAATCTATTAGCGCTTTCCCATCATACGTGAAGCTCCAGGACCATCAGCATCAAAGGTGTTAACTGTAAACTCAGTACCAGGATGTAGAACCAGCCCGAGTGAAAGAGAGAGCGCCAATAGTGTAATAAAATAATGACTAATTTATTGATTAAAAAGAAGAACACTCACAAACATTGTAGATAAAATTGCGATGGATGGAAGCCGCCGGCCGGACGGCAAGGCACATCCGCTCCTAGGATAACTTCCGGGATGACGTCAGCACGCCGCGACCTGACGGCGTTTCGTCCAAGAAGACGTTATCGAACAGGCAGGTATTAAGCTCCCCAGTCTACACAGGCACAAAACTGGTTGCAGGATGGATCTGCTTGGATTATTTGTCATCTGGTAAGAGGCCCACAGGGCTTTTGAGTGACGTTTCTGGTATCTTGGCTATCTGGATTAACCTATCTGCTCATTTGACCTATCTTTCGGTAAGAGGCTTCGCAATTGGTGGTGGTTTGTTTCTACATTCATTCCCTTTACACTGGGCTATTCACGTTTGCTCATTATTCATTTGGTGAGCTGCTGCACAATCGATAGGGATTCCTTATTGGTGGTGGAATTTATATAATTTACGGTATCACACTATGCAAGTTTTTTCTCTTTTGCATATTATTCACATTATTCGCTGAGGACTCTGACAACTCCCATCTCCCAGATCTGTGACTACATCTCAGCATATGAATCTTGCAGATTTTTAGTGGCTGTCTGGTAAGCACATTTCCTACAGAGACCGTGGAGTGTGATCTATGTTTTCAGCGTCAATCAAGTTGATATTTGGGACATTGTTTTTTGTTTGGACATTTATTTTGTTTATCCACATCACGCAGCGCGGCTTATTTTTTCTATACATTATCTGAGGGTGTGGTAGCACTTGAAGTCGCTGCTTTTTATACAATACTCACTTTAGCGCGGTTATTTTTCTCTTGTTATTCTACTTAACAGTAGAAGCTGTCAACCATGAGTCCCATTTTTTGTGGAAAGTACCCGCCTTTTTTTCTTTATACGCTAGCATCCTTTCCATTTCACAATGAGAATGAACTCTCCTATTGACATCATCAATTTTTGGGATTTCGGGAGATCTCCAAAGTGCTGCTATTACTATTCTTGTGGCAAACAGTATATGTGCCACTATTGTTCTGTCTGCAAGAGGAAGATCGTCCACTCCTATACTTAAAAGTGCCATAGCTGGGTTCAGAGTACACTTCTTTCCGCATAACTGTGAGATTAGAGAGGAAACCTGTCTCCAAATAGGGCGAAGCTTAGGGCAGTCCCAGAGCACATGGTACAAATTACCCCTTTCCTGGAAGTCCCTCCAACACAAAGGTGAGATGCTTGAGTCTATCACGTTCAGCCTAGAGGGGGTCATGTAGTACCTATGCAGAATTTTTTGAGCATTATCCCAATGGTCAACGCAGGCCGAGGCCCTATTGTTTAGTTTCATTGCAGCGGACCACTTAGTAATATGGAATGATTGATCTAAGACTTGTTCCCACTTAAGCATAGGTTGGAATTTAAGCACACGCGAGTTCTGATGGAATAGTTTATAGAAGAGTGAGATACCTTTCCCCGTAGATTCCTGGGAACCTATAAGGAACTTCCAGATATGGAGGGGTACTGTGAAGAGTGAGATACCTTTCCCCGTAGATTCCTGGGAACCTATAAGGAACTTCCAGATATGGAGGGGTACTGTGAAGGCGGGGAGAGGGTTGCTTTTATGCCAGGAGTGTATTTGGTGCATTGTAAAGGTTTCCAACACACTTGGCTGTCTGTCTGAGGATTCTAGATATTAATTCCCTGCTTTCTCCAACTGGACACTGAAAGACCCGGGATCAGGTGTGGGTAAACCGCTAGGGGTATAGATAGTTTCTTAACTCTCATGTCACCACAGTCATATTTAAGTAGTCTCTGCCACGCATATATAGAGGCCTCAATGGTCGGGTATGGAGGTCTTTTTACATTGTGTGCCATGCTCGCAGCCATAGCTAAAGCTGGTAAGTCGTGGCCCGCAGTCACCTGACGCTCAATTTGATTTCACCAGTTGTCTGCTTGGTTCGAGAACCAAAATCTAGTGTGATTTAAAAGCGTTGCATAGTAATAAGCTTGAGCGTCCGTTAACCCCGTACCACCTGCCTGCTTAGAATCATACAGTTTAGACATAGCTATCCTAGGTCTCCTACCGTCCCAAATAAACAGCCTACGTTTGGAAGCCAATTTTTCAAAGAACAATTGGGGGATAGGGATGGGAAGGGTTCTGAACAGATATAACAGCTTGGGGAGGATTTGCATTTTATACGCTGCTATTCTACCTAGCCAGGACAGTTGCACTTTCCTAATCTGTTGGAATTCCTCTTCTATTTGGGATAACAGTGGGGGGAAGTTACATTTATAGAGGTTTTCAATCGGGGAGGTCAGCTGAATACCTAAGTATGTGATAGAGGGGTGATCCCAATCACACGAGAATAGACTTCTTAGGGTTGGAACTTGCGTCTTAGGTACACATACCGGGAGAGCAGAGCACTTAGTCTTATTCACTTTGTAAAGGGAAACCGCTCCAAAGTGATCCAAAACGGTCTGAACCGCCATCAAAGATTTTGCAGGGTTAGTCAGGGTGAGGATTATTTCATCCGCAAACAGACCCAGTTTATGTTGCGTAGAACCTATCTGAACGCCTTCTATCACGGGGTCTGCCCAAATGGCCTCCGCTAGCGGTTCAATAACCAGTGAAAACAAAACCGGCGAAAGCGGGCATCCTTGACGTGTCCCGTTGGTCAGGGCAAAGCTTTGTGATAGTAGGCCATCCGTGTAGACCCTCGCCGAAGGAGCAGAGTATAAAGCCATAATGGCCGAGTGAATACCGCCCCCAAATCCGAACTTCTCTAAAGTGGCTGCCAGATACCCCCAGTGGACTCTGTCAAACGCTTTTTTGGCGTCAAGCGCCAACAGCACCGACGGCATCTGGGGGATTTGCAGGTGTGAAAGGAGATCAATCATACGCCTCGTGCCATCGGGTGCCTGTCTGCCTTTGACAAAGCCCACTTGATCCAAACCTATAAGAGTCGGAGTAACATGGAGCAACCTATTGGCTAATACTTTGGCATAAATTTTAATATCCACATTTAGGAGTGAAATGGGCCTAAAGTTTTGGGGGGCATCAGGTGTTTTTCCCGGTTTAGGTAAGGTAATTATCACAGCTTCCAGCATTTCTCGGGGGAAGGAACCCGTAGAGATTGCTTCATTAAAAACTCTAGCTAGATGAGGGGCCAGGCTATGAGGGAATGTCTTATAATATTCGGCGGAGAAGCCGTCTATCCCCGGCGATTTGTGGAGAGGGAGCGATTTAATCACTGCAAGAATTTCTTCCTGCGTGATAGGAGAATTCAATTCCTGAAGCATAGACGATTTCAGGCTAGGAAGGTGAAGGGCTTCCAAGAACTGCTGTATAGCGTCCCTGGTGGGCATCGAGTCAGAGTCGGAGTTTGCTAGGTTGTAAAGAGACTCATAGTAATCCTTAAATACTGCGGCAATGTCTGTTGGATTAGAGACCACCTTATTCGTCTTATGGTGCTTAACCACTTGCCTACTTTGCACTTAAACCCCCTTCCCATCCAGACCAATTTTTAGCTTTCAGTGCTCTCACACTTTGAATGACAATTGCGCGGTCATGCAAAACTCAACCCATATAAATTTTTCGTACTTTTTTTCATAGAAATAGAGCTTTCTTTTGATGGTATTTATTCACCGCTGGGCTTTTTATTTTGTGCGCTATAAATGAAAAAAGACCGCAAATTTAAAAAAAAAAACGTTTTTTTTTTAGTTTCTGTTATAAAATTTTGCAAATTAGTAATTTTTCTTCATAAATTTTGGCCAAAATGTATACT
The DNA here is from genome assembly GCF_965119305.1 of Pelophylax lessonae. Classification (NCBI taxonomy): domain Eukaryota; kingdom Metazoa; phylum Chordata; class Amphibia; order Anura; family Ranidae; genus Pelophylax; species Pelophylax lessonae. The sequence continues at coordinate 114,738,021 of NC_138777.1, forward strand.
TCTACATATCTTTGGTAAAAATAACACAAATAAGTGTATATTATTTGGTCTGTGTGAAAGTTTGAGAGTCTACAAGTTATGGTGCTAATCATTGAAAATTGATCACGCCTAATGTACTGACAGCCTATCTCATTTCTTGAGACCCTAACAAGCCAGGAAAGTACAAATGACCCCTTTTTGGAAAGTAGACATTCCAAGGTATTTAATAAGAGGCATGGTGAGTTTTTTGAAGTTGTCATTTTTTCCCACAATTCTTTGCAAAATTAATTTTTTTTTTTACAAAATTGTCATATTCAACAGGTTATTTCTCTCACATGGCATATGCATACTTACAACTACACCCCAAAACACATTCTGCTACTCCACCTGAGTATGGCGATACCACATGTGTGAGACTTTTTTACAGCCAGTTCACATACAGAGGTCCAACATTGAAGTAGCACCTCCAGGCATTCTCGGAGCATAAAATTTTCATTTCTCAACCACCTATTACACTTTTGAAGGCCCTGGATCACCAGCACAATGAAAAAGTCCACTAAATGACCCCATTTTGGAAAGCAAACACCCCAACGTATAATCTATGAGGCATAATGAGTCTTTTGAACATGTCATTTTTTTCCAGAATCTTTCGGAAAATGTGGAAAAAAAATGAAAACGCATTTTTTTTACACAAAGTTGTCCATTTATAAGATATTTCCAACACATAGCATGTACATAGCAAAAATGACCACCAAAAATACATTCTGTTACTCCTCCTGAGTATGGCGATACCACATGTGTGAGACTTTTTTACAGCCAGGCCACATACAGAGGTCCAAAATTGAAGTAGCACCTCCAGGCGTTCTCGGAGCATAAAATACACTTTTCATTTCTCAACCACCTATTACACTTTTGAAGGCCCTGGAGCACCAGCACAATGAAAAAGCCCACTAAATGACCCCATTTTGGAAAGCAAACACCCCAACATATAATCTATGAGGCATAATGAGTCTTTTGAAGATGTCATTTTTTTCCAGAATCTTTCGGAAAATGTGGAAAAAAAATGAAAACGCATTTTTTTTACACAAAGTTGTCCATTTATAAGATATTTCCAACACATAGCATGTACATAGCAAAAATGACACCCCAAAATACATTCTGCTACTCCTCCTGAGTATGGCGATACCACATGTGTGAGACTTTTACGCAGTCAGGTCACACACAGAGGCCCAACATGCAAAGACACATAGCATGCACATACCATGAATTACCATGAATTACACCCACAATACATTCTGCTGAGCAAATGGTAAACAAAAGCTTACCTGTAGTTTTAGAAGCGCAGTTGTCCACAGGAGTTGAGTCCAGGCAGCAGGCAGGGACTTGGTCAGCAACAGTGCATGCAATTCTCCAGGCAAGCATACCAGTCCAGTGTCAGTGCATGCGGCAGGCAGAGGCATGATGGTAGTCCTGCAGGCAGAAGTAGGGCCTCTGTCGGGATAGAATGGGGACAGGGGTAGAGGATTCTCCCACTCAAATCGCTTTAAAGCCTCCGGGATCCAGACCCTAATCTGAGAAGAAGAAAAACAAAAAAAATTGTTTTCTTCATCCAGAAAAACAATTCTGGTCCCCTCACATATGCGAGACCCCTGTGGTATGAATCCCACTACTTCAAGAGGCAGGCAAAAATCGTGGTCAAACAGTCCAGGGTCAGTTCCAGAGCAGGCAGAGGTAGGTACAAAATCAGCAGGCAAAGGCATGGTCAAATAGAATGATGTAGATAGCTACCAGGTAATTGGTTACCATAATCCCGTCATAAATTGAAAAGGAAACCCCCTTAGGTTTATGGGACTTTAAAGGTAACAGTAAAGGCTCTCTTAGGAGAAATTTTTACGTGTAATAAAGATAAAATTTATTTAGAAAAAGTGTGGATATAACAAATAATCATCATAAACTGTACATATTTATAATCATAGACTCGAAAAAAGCATGAATGATACAATACAGTTATAGGTACATAGCAGAGTCCAACGCGTTTCAAACCGTTTGTTTAGTACATAAATCTTCCTCAGGGAATCTGCATATGTTCCTGAAATACATAATTGAATATAAATTCCAAGAAACAAACTATACATAGGCATTTTACAGTGAAAGTTTTTTTACATGAAAAGAAGTATTATTTGCATCTGCGACCACATGTTGCCCTGAAAGTACCCTGGAAAACCTATTGCTTATCCAGGATACCCCTAGAGAAGAAACCTACTCCCAGAGATTGGGGGGGGAAAAGAGGGGGGGGGAAGATAAAGAGACCCCTTGTGTTAGAGAACATACCTGCAAAACAGTAGAGCCCAATAGGGTTCCCCTTCGGGGGGTTAAACTCCCATGCATTGAGAGCTAGAGTCAGGTATAAAGATTTATTCTTTATCTGAAACAGCGAGTATATTTGTAAGAAACTGTCAGAGATCCTGGATTAATGTAAATATGTTTACAAACATTGTTACAGAAAATATTCATGTAAATTCACCTGTTATGATGATTTTTGTGTAGACATATAAAAGAAAAAGAAAAAGGGAACGAAACCAGGAAAAATGGGGAAAAAAGAAAAAAAGAGAAAAAACTGATTTTTCCCAAAGAAATATTATTATCTTCCGATGTATATATCTCCCAAATTTATTATAATAGGATCCTATTAGGGGAGAAGAAGATGTGTCTTTTCAGCCTTTATAAATCAAGATAACGTATATAGCATATTTAGTGATTCGAATGTGGTAACTCTTACCTCACTAATTTATTGGAGGGTGTGGGGTATCCCATCGGCCTCCAAGAGTAGATTGAGGTAATGGTTTTGAGGAAACCTGTATCTTCCTAATGGGAATATAGATCCTTGCCTAAAAGGTATAGGACAGAGAGAATATGCATATGTACGTATACATTTTTACATATCTTAATGTTAGTTGTAAATAGGTATTCCACCTATAGAGATTATACCGTTCAGACTGAAGCCTGTCGTCACCGTATCCAGTGGAGACAGCGGCGTATCATCCCATAAGATATAGGATGTAATCTACCGTTACTCGTCCTATGGGTCCTGATAATAACATAAGGGGAAAATAAAACCCTCTTTCAATAAATTGCCATAACGGTTAAGAAAAAGAAGTAGAAAAAGAAGTTTTGCAGGTCTCCTCCAGAGTACTCACTGTTCTGTGTAGATATCAGAGCGATAGTGGACAAACGTCCTGTGTTGCATCGGAGAGATAGCTCTCCGTTCTGGCTCTCGGCGTCCCCTTAAATACCTAGAAAGTGTCCGAGAGTCTCGTAGTGATTCCCGCGGGAACTCTGTAGGTGATTACGTCATATCCGTCTTTTGCCACCGGAAGTTCCTCGGACTGGCGGTGACATCACATCCGCCCAGATCAGGGGCTCCGATGTGTGTCATTTCCGCCTGAAATGCCCGGAGATGATTCCGCTGGACTGGCGGTGACATAATATCCGCCCTTCTCTCTAATAGACTCCACTGTATGTCCGCCTTAGTTATAGCGGTATAGTCATACAGTAGATACATAAATGGGGAATAATTTTTTAATTAAATTTTGTTTTTTCAGGAACGTAAAAGAGAGAGGGAAAAGGAAGGAGGGAGAGGAAGATTTTCCTCTCTCCAAGTTGAATTTGATTTTTATAAATATTATTAAAGTAAAGTTCGTAATTATGGTAAATAATGCCTCTCTATATCGTATATGGAGACTGCTGATGGACACTTATTTAGAAAAGGGGAAATCTCTAAAAGATAACGCCCCGGGCACGGGTAATGCGTATATCCCCTGGAAAAATTATCCAGGGGTTTCAGAATGGAACATATGGAGCATTGCAGCCAACTGTTAACATCCCGAGAACGCTCGTTTCTCCAGATGTTAGGGGCCTGTAAATGGTCCCCATAGGAGATGTCTCACCCGTGCCGGGCTCTCATTTGCAGGGGAGCCCCCTGAAGGGAAAGAAAAAAAGAATGATACAAAAGCCATGTTGATGTAAATTGCATGGATAGGGATACAAGTCAGCTGGTATGCCTACACAGTGGGAGAAAAAGAGATGGCAGAATCTGGAAGGGGGAGGTTCATCAGGAGGGAACAGGGAATCCCCTGGTGCACAGGAGAAGGGGGCAAGGAGGGCAAAGATTCCCCAAAATGGGGGATTTTGCACAGAAGAGACCCTGACCGGGTCTGCAGTTGTAAACCCACCCACAGTTGGCCTGCGACAAAAGGGAAAAATGTTAATCGCAGAATGCATCACATGTTTAATTTAAACAATTTAGATGTATATCCTATTTGGGATATATTAATATATTATAGTGTTGATATTTTTATGACCCACTCAGAGATATGATATCTCATAAAGTTTAGTATCTTTGTACTGTCACATATTCACGATGGGGGGAGGGAGAAGAAAGGAAGGGTATACAATGTTATAATGGTCCTAGTTTGGAGAAGGAGAAGGTATCTGAGATATAAATGAGAAAGTTACCCAGATTTCTATGAGAGGTGGAGTCTACTCCACAAGAAAAGGGGGGGCATAGAGAGTGGGGACCCTCAGTCTGTTTTCCCCGAGGAAAATCCCTCTAAAAAAGGCCTGTAGCTTCCCGCCTCATTTAGGCCAGGGGGGGTGGTTGCCGCAAGCTTAGCAATCCAGCGCATTTCCCACTGGAGTAGCTGCTTGTTCCAATCACCCCCCCTGGCCGGTACATGTACCCTTTCAAGGGCACAAAAGGTTACCTTGGGGGTCCTGTATTTGTGCGCAATTGCCATGTGCCTACCAAGTGGTAGATATAGGTCTCCAATATTGAGACTCTGCATATGCTTGTTGATGCGTTTTCCTAGTTCTTGCTTGGTCTTCCCGACATAGAAGGCCTTACATTCGCAACGCATCAAATACACAACCCCCCTAGTTTTGCAATTCACAAAATGTCTAGGTTGAAAGATTTCACCATTGGGGAGTGTGGTTGTTTTGCATCTAACTATCACTTTGCATTGATCACATCTACCACAAGGAAATGTGCCTTTTTGTTGACATGGATCCCCTCTATTAGGGCCTTTATACTCACTTTGTACTAAGCTATCTTTCATAGAAGTAGCTCTTCTATATGTGATAGCTGGGGCGGGTGTCACTATATGTTGAAGGATAGGATCCTCCCTGAGTATAGCCCAGTGTTTTTTTAGGATACCATAATAAAACGTGCTATCGAAAAATTTCCGCCTCTATAGTCCAACAATTTAATGATGAATACTATGCTATCATTGATGAAGCTAGGACTACTGGCACTATCACTACAGAAATGTGGGAGTACATGAGGATACCACATCCACGTACCCCCACATTTTACTGTTTACCTAAAGTCCATAAAGACTTGAGAAATCCACCCGGCCGCCCCATTATATCGGGCAACGGCAGCATTACAGAAACTGCCAGCCGTGTTGTGGACGCCCACCTCAAACCCCATGTAACTGGTTTAACATCTTACACTAAAGACACTATTCACATGCTTCAAATTATAGAAAATGTTACCATTCCATTAAATGCTATTCTAGTAACCATAGACGCAGAATGTCTCTATAATTCTATACCACACGATAAAGGCCTGATGGCCATTAAAAATATTCTGCTACAAAGGGGACAACAAGAACCAAATTACAATAAACTTATTGTGGATTTGTTGAAATTTATCTTAGAACACAATGTGTTCTCTTTTCAAGGCTCCCACTACCTCCAGGTACAGGGAGTAGCGATGGGGACCTGTTGTGCCCCATCCTACGCGAACCTGTACCTGGGGGAGTGGGAGCATAAAATCATTACCAATGAAGACTTGTCGATGTACTCCTGCCACTTTCTATTGTGGCAGAGGTACATCGACGACATCTTCATGGTATGGGATGGCCCGGTGGAATTACTTAAAGAGTGCCTTACCAAACTTAATGAGAACAACATGAACTTATTTTTTACTATGAAATATGACTTTAAATCTGTGGACTTCCTGGATATTACCATCATCAAAAATGATGATGGTCAGCTGTCAACCACCTTATTCAGAAAAGCCACAGCTGGCAATACGCTGCTTCATGCAGAAAGCTTTCATCCCCAACCCCTCAAGAGATCTATTCCATACTCACAGTATTTAAGAATTAAAAGAAATTGTTCTTCTGAGAAAGACTTTAAAGAAAAGGCAAATGAACTAACACAGAGACTCCTAGAAAGGGGATATTCCAGGTCATGTCTCAGGAAAAACTATAACAGAGTACAAACCCTAAAAAGACAGGACTTGCTGTTTAAACCTCAGAAACAGGAAGAAGCACCCTCTAGGAATCCACCAAGAGTAATTCTAAATTACTCAACCGAACATGAGAACATTTATGGTATCCTAAAAAAACACTGGGCTATACTCAGGGAGGATCCTATCCTTCAACATATAGTGACACCCGCCCCAGCTATCACATATAGAAGAGCTACTTCTATGAAAGATAGCTTAGTACAAAGTGAGTATAAAGGCCCTAATAGAGGGGATCCATGTCAACAAAAAGGCACATTTCCTTGTGGTAGATGTGATCAATGCAAAGTGTTAGTTAGATGCAAAACAACCACACTCCCCAATGGTGAAATCTTTCAACCTAGACATTTTGTGAATTGCAAAACTAGGGGGGTTGTGTATTTGATGCGTTGCGAATGTAAGGCCTTCTATGTCGGGAAGACCAAGCAAGAACTAGGAAAACGCATCAACAAGCATATGCAGAGTCTCAATATTGGAGACCTATATCTACCACTTGGTAGGCACATGGCAATTGCGCACAAATACAGGACCCCCAAGGTAACCTTTTGTGCCCTTGAAAGGGTACATGTACCGGCCAGGGGGGGTGATTGGAACAAGCAGCTACTCCAGCGGGAAATGCGCTGGATTGCTAAGCTTGCGGCAACCACCCCCCCTGGCCTAAATGAGGCGGGAAGCTACAGGCCTTTTTTAGAGGGATTTTCCTCGGGGAAAACAGACTGAGGGTCCCCACTCTCTATGCCCCCCCTTTTCTTGTGGAGTAGACTCCACCTCTCATAGAAATCTGGGTAACTTTCTCATTTATATCTCAGATACCTTCTCCTTCTCCAAACTAGGACCATTATAACATTGTATACCCTTCCTTTCTTCTCCCTCCCCCCATCGTGAATATGTGACAGTACAAAGATACTAAACTTTATGAGATATCATATCTCTGAGTGGGTCATAAAAATATCAACACTATAATATATTAATATATCCCAAATAGGATATACATCTAAATTGTTTAAATTAAACATGTGATGCATTCTGCGATTAACATTTTTCCCTTTTGTCGCAGGCCAACTGTGGGTGGGTTTACAACTGCAGACCCGGTCAGGGTCTCTTCTGTGCAAAATCCCCCATTTTGGGGAATCTTTGCCCTCCTTGCCCCTTTCTCCTGTGCACCAGGGGATTCCCTGTTCCCTCCTGATGAACCTCCCCCTTCCAGATTCTGCCATCTCTTTTTCTCCCACTGTGTAGGCATACCAGCTGACTTGTATCCCTATCCATGCAATTTACATCAACATGGCTTTTGTATCATTCTTTTTTTCTTTCCCTTCAGGGGGCTCCCCTGCAAATGAGAGCCCGGCACGGGTGAGACATCTCCTATGGGGACCATTTACAGGCCCCTAACATCTGGAGAAACGAGCGTTCTCGGGATGTTAACAGTTGGCTGCAATGCTCCATATGTTCCATTCTGAAACCCCTGGATAATTTTTCCAGGGGATATACGCATTACCCGTGCCCGGGGCGTTATCTTTTAGAGATTTCCCCTTTTCTAAATAAGTGTCCATCAGCAGTCTCCATATACGATATAGAGAGGCATTATTTACCATAATTACAAACTTTACTTTAATAATATTTATAAAAATCAAATTCAACTTGGAGAGAGGAAAATCTTCCTCTCCCTCCTTCCTTTTCCCTCTCTCTTTTACGTTCCTGAAAAAACAAAATTTAATTAAAAAATTATTCCCCATTTATGTATCTACTGTATGACTATACCGCTATAACTAAGGCGGACATACAGTGGAGTCTATTAGAGAGAAGGGCGGATATTATGTCACCGCCAGTCCAGCGGAATCATCTCCGGGCATTTCAGGCGGAAATGACACACATCGGAGCCCCTGATCTGGGCGGATGTGATGTCACCGCCAGTCCGAGGAACTTCCGGTGGCAAAAGACGGATATGACGTAATCACCTACAGAGTTCCCGCGGGAATCACTACGAGACTCTCGGACACTTTCTAGGTATTTAAGGGGACGCCGAGAGCCAGAACGGAGAGCTATCTCTCCGATGCAACACAGGACGTTTGTCCACTATCGCTCTGATATCTACACAGAACAGTGAGTACTCTGGAGGAGACCTGCAAAACTTCTTTTTCTACTTCTTTTTCTTAACCGTTATGGCAATTTATTGAAAGAGGGTTTTATTTTCCCCTTATGTTATTATCAGGACCCATAGGACGAGTAACGGTAGATTACATCCTATATCTTATGGGATGATACGCCGCTGTCTCCACTGGATACGGTGACGACAGGCTTCAGTCTGAACGGTATAATCTCTATAGGTGGAATACCTATTTACAACTAACATTAAGATATGTAAAAATGTATACGTACATATGCATATTCTCTCTGTCCTATACCTTTTAGGCAAGGATCTATATTCCCATTAGGAAGATACAGGTTTCCTCAAAACCATTACCTCAATCTACTCTTGGAGGCCGATGGGATACCCCACACCCTCCAATAAATTAGTGAGGTAAGAGTTACCACATTCGAATCACTAAATATGCTATATACGTTATCTTGATTTATAAAGGCTGAAAAGACACATCTTCTTCTCCCCTAATAGGATCCTATTATAATAAATTTGGGAGATATATACATCGGAAGATAATAATATTTCTTTGGGAAAAATCCGTTTTTTCTCTTTTTTTCTTTTTTCCCCATTTTTCCTGGTTTCGTTCCCTTTTTCTTTTTCTTTTATATGTCTACACGAAAATCATCATAACAGGTGAATTTACATGAATATTTTCTGTAACAATGTTTGTAAACATATTTACATTAATCCAGGATCTCTGACAGTTTCTTACAAATATACTCGCTGTTTCAGATAAAGAATAAATCTTTATACCTGACTCTAGCTCTCAACGCATGGGAGTTTAACCCCCCGAAGGGGAACCCTATTGGGCTCTACTGTTTTGCAGGTATGTTCTCTAACACAAGGGGTCTCTTTATCTTTCCCCCCCCCCTCTTTCCCCCCCCCCCAATCTCTGGGAGTAGGTTTCTTCTCTAGGGGTATCCTGGATAAGCAATAGGTTTTCCAGGGTACTTTCAGGGCAACATGTGGTCGCAGATGCAAATAATACTTCTTTTCATGTAAAAAAACTTTCACTGTAAAATGCCTATGTATATTTTGTTTCTTGGAATTTATATTCAATTATGTATTTCAGGAACATATGCAGATTCCCTGAGGAAGATTTATGTACTAAACAAACGGTTTGAAACGCGTTGGACTCTGCTATGTACCTATAACTGTATTGTATCATTCATGCTTTTTTCGAGTCTATGATTATAAATATGTACAGTTTATGATGATTATTTGTTATATCCACACTTTTTCTAAATAAATTTTATCTTTATTACACGTAAAAATTTCTCCTAAGAGAGCCTTTACTGTTACCTTTAAAGTCCCATAAACCTAAGGGGGTTTCCTTTTCAAGGCATGGTCAAATAACAGTCCAGGGTCAGTTCCAGATCAGGCAGAGGTATGAACCAAATCAGCAGGCAGAAGCATGGTCAAAAAACAGGCCAGGGTCAGTTCCGGAGCAGGCAGACATAGGTACAAAATCAGCAGGCAAAGGCGTCGTTGAATAACAGTCCAGGGTCATTTCAGGAGCATACAGTGGCATAAGGGGTGAAGGCGGAGGACTACGTTTACCATACTAATAATTTAGACAAGTATGGTAACGGCGGAAACAGTCGTCTACACAGAGGCCTGGTTGGGAAGGACACTGGGGACAATAATAGCGGGTGTCTTTTCAAATTCCTGCCTTGGTACACACCCTACATTTTTTCTGCCGTTTTTGGTCTCTTTGTGTGGGAGGGATTTTACTGGGAAAATGGCGTTCAGACAGTCTGCTTATTACGTCAGATCTAATGTTTTCTGGTGGGCCATTTGGAAATATGAGGGTTGTGAAGATTTCCTCCAGGTAATAAAGGAAGGGTTGGGGGCTTTCGGTGGACTTGCGGTATAAAATTTAGGAATTGTATGTGGCCAAATGAAAAATATAAATTGCTACTTTTTTGTACCAATGGTATGTACGTCTTGTGGGTAGATAGGGTTCCATCATTTGGTCATTGAAATCCACTCCCCCCATGAATAAGTTGTACTCATGTACACATGTTGGCTTTCGGATTGGGCCATTCCTTCATCGGGATTCCACATAGTTGTCATTGTGGATCGAAGACAACATGTACACGTCTCTTCTGTCCCTCCACTTCACAGCCAGAACTTCCTCATTTCTCAGACTCGCCGTCTCCCCTTTTCTCAGCTTGGTGTTTACTAGCCTTTGAGGAAAGGCTTTCCGTTTTTTTCGGACCGTGCCACATGCAGGAGTCTTCTTTCTGTGAAATTTTCGGAACAGGGGCAAACTGGTGTAGAAATTGTGTACGTACAGGTGGTAGCCTTTTTCAAGGAGAGGGTAAATGAGGTCCCAAACAACTTTCCCGCTTGATCCCAAGTAGTCCGGACATTCAGGGGGATGCAGCTGGGTGTCCTTCCCTTCGTACACCCTGAAGGCATATGTGTACCCTGTGGCTCGGTCACATAGTTTGTAAAGCTTCACCCCATAGCGGGCCCGTTTGCTAGGAATGAATTGTTTGATGCCCAGCCTGCCGGTAAATTTAACAAGGGACTCATCCACACATATATGTTGGTCTGGGGTAAATAATTGAGGGAATATTTCTGAAAAATAATTTAGAAGTGGCCGAATTTTGAATAGCTTGTCAAATGCTGGGGAATTTCGGGGAGGGCACTGGGTATTGTCGTTAAAATGGAGGAACCTCATGATCATCAAATACCTGGCCCTGGGCATTACTGCAGAGTAGATGGGCATATGGTAGATTGGTTTGGTTGACCAATATGCTTGCAGTTCGTTTTTTTTATTGAGTCCCATGTTGAAGGTGAGGCCTAAAAATATCTTGAACTCCTCCACCGTTAGGTCTCTCCACTCAAAGGGACGGGAATAAAAAGATGTGGGGTTACTCTGGATAAATTGTTGTGCATACAGGTTGCACTGGGCCACAATGGACGTCAGCAGGTCCTCCGTAAAAATTAAACGGAAGTAGTCTATTGGGGCAAAGTTCTCCGTGTTGACCTGGACTCCTGGCTGGGCAGTGAAAGGGGGGATGATGGCTTCTCCTGAGTTGGGAGGAAGCCACAGGGGGTTCTGAAGGGCATAGGGAAGGCTGGCGTTGGTCCTAACCCTTTGGGGGCGAGGTGACACCCCACTTGAGCTTGGCCTTTCTTGCCGAGGCACTGTGGTGCTGGTGGATGGCACTGCGGAGCTGATGGATGGCACTGCGGAGCTGGTGGATGGCACTGCCTCCTCATCACCAGAACGCCTTTGTTTGGCAGGCGGGCAGTATTCTTCCTCGTCGGAGTCGGTCTGCGTTCCGCTGCTAATGACCGGCTCGTAATTTACTTCGGAGTCAGACTCTGACTCCGAAGATTCCGAAGCAGGAAGCTCCCTGTCCATGTCCTCACTGATGATATTGAAGGCCTCCTCGGCTGAGAAATTTTTTTTTGCCATCGTTGGTGACACTGATGGGCACGGTGACACTGATGGGCACGGTGAGACTGATGGGCACGGTGAGACTGGCTCACTGATGGGCACTGTGATGGGCACACTGATGGGCTCTGTGGGCACACTGATGAGCACACTTATGAGCACTGATGAGCACGCTGATGAGCGCTGTGTTCACACTGAGCACTGGGCACACTGATGAGCACTGGGCAGGCACTGATGAGCACTGGGCGGGCACTGATGGGCACACTGGTGGGCACTGGTGGGCACTGGTGGGCACTGGGCACACTGATGAGCACTGGGCACACTGATATGCACTGGGCACACTGGTGGGAACACTGGTGTGCACTGGTGGGCACACTGTTGGGCACTGGTGGGCACTGGGCACACTGATGAGCACTGGGCACACTGATGATCACTGGGCACACTGATGGCACACTGGTGGGCACACTGGTGGGCACTGGTGGGCACTTTTTTACACTTACGATCTCTCCTCTCCTCACACTGCAGTCTGTGTGTGAGGAGGGAGGGCTGGCAATGAGTGATGATCTCAAATGTTTACATTTGAGATCATCTCTCATTGGATGCCTCGATTGTGACAAATGGCCGCTGTGATTGGCCATTCGTCACGATCTGTGATTGGCTGTGTCCAAGGGACACGGCCAACACAGATTATCCCCGGTGCCGCGCTCGTGGGAGCGCGCGGGGAGTCTGTTACTACCGAGGCAATGACAGATGATCTCATATGTTTACATATGAGATCATCTCTCATTGGATGCCTTGATTGTGACGAATGGCCGCTGTGATTAGCCATTCGTCACGATCTGTGATTGGCTGTGTCCAAGGGACACGGCCAACACAGCTTTTGCCCGATGCGCGCTCGCAGGAGCGCGCGGAGGGCGTGTTAATGGGAGGCCGTTTAAAAACGGCCTCCCGAAAATTCAAGTCCGCGCTGCAGCCGTATATAGGCTGTAGCGTGGATGTGACCAGGTTAATATGCGGGATACGTGCCTTTATTCGTCGCTGTTTTAATTGGGAAGCCAAAAGTTTCCCTGCCTTATTACCATTGGAATACCAGGACAACCGCATCCTTTTAAAATGAAAGTCATACTCTGCAGTCAATATTTTCCTGAGTTCTAACCGTAGGGAAGTCAGTTTCTTCAGTATCTCATCATTACCTAATTGGGTCGTCTTGTGCTGCCTCTCTAAGTCGTTTATGTCGCCTTGTATTCTTTTTATTCTGCTGGTTTTATCCCTCCGCACCTTAGCCGCTTGCTGTATAAGGAGGCCCCTAGCCACAGTCTTGTGAGCACACCAGACCGTGGCAGGGGAGCATGAACCATCAGCATTGAATTCAAAGTATTCTGTTATCTTCTTATGTAGGTCCTTGCTGTATTGCGGATGAGACAACACAAAGGTGTTGTTTCTCCACAATGGCCTATGAACCGTGGCAGGGCATTTATCCAAGTCCAACGTGATCGGTGCATGGTCCGACCACGTGATGGAGTGGATACAGGCACTGGAGACCTTTTGAAGAGTGAACTTATCTGTCAGAAAAAAATCTATTCTGGAATACTTGGCGTGTACCGCCGAGAAGAAGGAGTACTCGCGCTCAGTGGTGTGGAGACATCTCCAGGGGTCATACAGGCCCTCCCCATAACAGAAAGGTCCTATGTTCGGCCTTCGTCTCCACCCCACTGAGGAGCAATCAACATCTGAATACATTACAGCATTGAAGTCACCACAAATAATCACAGATCCTTGCTTAATACTATTTGCCATATGAACCATTTTTTTTTATAAATTTAACTGTTTTTTTGTTGGGTGCATATATGTTCAGCAGGGTGTAAGGAGACCCGTTGATTTCCGCAACCAGCAGAACATATCTGCCCATGACGTCGTGCTGCTCCTCTAGCAACTTAAAAGATACCATGTCCCTTATAGCAATCAATGTTCCATTGTGTTTGGTCTGTGCGTTTGAAACAAATACATACGGAAACTTGGGATGAGAGCATCTAGGGGCTCTGTCCTTGCTGAAGTGTTTCTCTTGGACACAGAGGATATCACAGTTCATTTCCAATGCAGTCTTCCAAAGATTCCTCCGTTTTGCTGGGTGGTTCAGGCCTCTGACATTAAAAGACATCAACCTAAGTGACATGACATCCTTCGGTAGTGCTCCGGCTCCCTCCAGTGGCAGAAAAGGGAAAGGCAGGGGAAAGAGAACATGCATAAGTCATTGGGTAAGAACATAAATAGGCCACAACCGTAGGCCAACAAAGCTGGTAACTTTCTATCAGCATAGCATCTATAGAGTAACTCTCCAGAACTGTCGGGTGTGAGAAATCTCACACTGTATATTGGGGTGAGGAAATATGAGCCGTGCCCGGGTCCTAGGGCTCCAGCCAACTCCTGCATAACATACACAAAAACTCCTAAGATGCAAATGTTCTGTTCTAATGAGACTCAATTCGGTCTGCTTGCACTGGATCTGCCCCTCGATCCAGAAGCCTGAGCCTGCAGATTATCTTCCCTAGGGAGAAGCCCCCATTGGCGCAGGAGATCAAGCCCTTTTGCCGTAGAATGGATCACATGTGATGTGTTGTTCATAGTAACCAGTAATTTAGCCGGAAATCCCCATTTATAGAGGATTTTGTGGTTCCTCAAAATTTTTGTGATAGGGACCAGGTTATGGCGGGCCACTAACGTGGCTTGAGAAAGATCAGCATAGAGCGCAATCCCTCCATATGGGTCAGGAAGAGAAGCATTCTGTTTGGAGTACCTCATCAATTGATCTTTTACATGAAAGAAGTGAATCCTTGCTATCACATCTCTTGGCACTGATTCAGGAATGTGCGCTGGCTTGGGCAGTCTATGAGCCCTATCGATAATCACATCTGCCTTAGAGAGATCCGGGATAGTCTTAAGCATCAGCTGCTGCAGATATGGGGTGAGATCCGCCGGTTTCACAGACTCAGAAACCCCCCTGAATTTTATATTGTTTCTGCGGGACCTATCTTCAATATCTGCCACCTTCAGTCTCAGCTGCCTCAGCTCTTCTTCCAGCTCAAAGTGCTCATCTACCAGCTCATAGTGGGCCCCAGTAAATTCATCCATCTTTGTTTCAACATAATCCACTCCCTCTTCCATATCAGATAGTTTCCTGTTAGTAACCTTCATATATGATTCCATATCTTTTTGTAGGGCTCCCCTCAGTGTCTGTATTAGGTCTTTCATGGCACTGTCAGTAATGGGCTGCCCCGTGGTGGGGAAAGCATCCAGCTTCAGGCCACATTCATTTATATCATCCTTCTCCCATCCCGCTGCAGTGTCCATATCCTCTGAGGTATGTGTCCCGGTCGTGTGGGGATGGATGGGCGCTCCCTGTGCCTCGTGGAGACCTGCTGCGATTTCTCGGAGCGGCGCCATCTTGCCTGGTGCGGCCCGGCGCTGGGGTGAAGAAGTCGGACAGTTTCCTTGGCTTCTCCCTCTCCTTTCTTTTCCCCGCCGATGCCATTGCGTGCTCCAGGCGTTCGGGGTGCTGTGGGGTGATTTTAGGCCGAAAATCCCTGCTGTAGATGCCGCTGCGGATAGCTGTGTGGGACCCGAGGTTCAGAGCAGAAGGCTCACACGTCCATCAGCTCCGGCTGCCGGCTCCGCCCCCTCTGAAGTGGGGTGATTTTTAACAGTATAATTTTCTAAGAGTGTATTTTAGTCCTGCAAAAATTTGGCCTCTCGCTGTGTAAACTTTGCTGCACACAGTGACAACAGTTACTGGCCAATTATTTTTAGAACTGGTGTAATAAACCTGTGGCCCCCCCAATGACATATATTGAAGTGGGGTGTTATTTAACAGTATCATTTTCTAAGAGTGTTTTTTGGAACTGGTGTGCTACACCAATGCCCCCCCCCCCCAAATGCCACATATTGAAGTGGGGTGTTATCTAACAGTATAATTTTCTAATGGCACTTTTCCACTGCAAGTACCGGCTAGTACCGGCTCGGCCCTACTCGGCAGCTGCTTGGCCCGGTTTGCTTTTCCACTGCGGTACCGCATGGTATAGTGTCGGAACGGTTCGGTACGGTACGGTATAGGTTTGCTTTTCCACTAAAGTAGTACTAAAGTTAAGTGGGTGGGATAACAACGGGGTGGGTGTGATTCTCTGACCAATCAGTGGCTAGTAGTGACTGCATGCAAAGGATTGTGGGATATGGTACCAGTTTGGTACCTGTTGGAACCACAATAGAGTAGGTACTGTTTTTTCAGAGCCGTACCGTACCGTACCGTTCGGTTCCATGCAGTGGAAAAGCAAACCTATACCGTACCGTACCGAACCGTTCCGACCCTATACCATGCGGTACCGCAGTGGAAAAGCACAAAAGCAGGCCGAGCCGGTACGGTTCTATGCAGTGGAAAAGCGCCATAAGAGTGTATTTTAGTCCTGCAAAAATTTGGCCTCTCGCTGTGTAAACTTTGCTGCACACAGTGACAACAGTTACTGGCCAATTATTTGTAGAACTGGTGTATAATAAACCTGTGGCCCCCCAATGCCACATATTGAAGTGGGGTGTTATTTAACAGTATAATTTTCTAAGAGTGTATTTTAGTCCTGCAAAAAATTGGCCTCTCGCTGTGTAAACAGTGCTACACACGGTGACAACAGTTACTGGCCAATTATTTGTAGAACTGGTGTAATAAACCTGTGCCCCCCCCCCCCAATGCCACATATTAAAGTGGGGTGTTATTTAACAGCATCATTTTCTAAGAGTGTATTTTAGTCCTGCAAGAATTTGGCCTCTCGCTGTGTAAACAGTGCTACACACAGTGACAACAGCTACTGGACAATTTTTTGTAGAACTGGTGTAATAAACCTGTGCCCCCTCCCAATGCCACATATTGAAGTGGGGTGTTATTTAACAGTATCATTTTCTAAGATTGTATTTTAGTCCTGCAAACATTTTGCCTCTTTTGCTGTGTTAACTGTGCTACACACAGTGACAACAGTTACTGGCCAATTATTTGTAGAACTGGGGGACTGACGGACTGGCAGATAGGGAGAAGAGGCAGGCAGAACTTGCAGAGCACAAGAGGTACAAAGCAGACTGCACATGTATCAGGAGCGAGCCATCAACCATGTACAGTCACATCTGGCGCTCCCAGGACGCCGGCACATGGCTCCACAGTGTGGGCTTTTTTTAATGTGTCCGTTGCTGACCAGTGTTGCCAGCTGCAGCCTTTGCAAGTCAACGCATAAGTGGCGGTAAGCCCAACACTCAACTAGGGACAACCGCCTTAAGAAGGCACCTGAAATCCCATCACCAAGCCCAGTGGGAGCAAAACTGTCAGAACCCACAAAGCCACACTCCATGCTCTAACCGTCCAGCCTCTTCTCCTTCTCCTCCCCATTCTCCTTCTCCTGTCTCCTCACAGTTGTCCAACACTCCACCTTACATGATGCCGTCGTCACGTTGTTCTGGAAAAAGGCAGGCTTCTGTGGCTCAAATGTTGGAGTGTAAGAAAAGGTGTACGACATGTGTCCAACTACATCGTGTTAACGGCCGATGTGGACACTCTGAGGAGTGATGAACCCCTGGACTACTGGGTCGGCAGGCTTGACCTCTGGCCAGAGCTTGCACAATTTGCAAAGGAACTGTTGGCTTTCCCCCTGTCCAGTGTCCTGTACGAAAGGACGTTCAGCGCAGCAAGGGGGATCGTGACCGATAGGTGCACTCGCCTAGCTCATGACAGTGTAGACTACCTCACATTTATAAAAATGAATGAGGCATGGATCTCTGAGGAATTCAACACATGTGACCAGTAGACCAGGTTTCATCGAAATTCCTCATGCCAGGCCACATATATCCGAAAGACCGCCATCCACCCACAACAATTCCTGGTCCTTGGCTTCGCTAAATACAGCGGCATAAAAGGCATTTCATGTTAATTGAATGGCTAATTTTTGCAGCCTATACAGGCCGACACTTACTGTACTGTGAATGCCTACTGTACCTCTAGCCATCATATACTACGTTCTTTGTTGTCAGTTCAACCCATGTGAGCTCATTTTTGTGGCCTATAGAGGCCGCCACCAACTTGTGTATACTGTGAACGCCTACTGTACCTCTAGCCATCATATACTACGTTCTTTGCTGTCAGTTCAACCCATGTGAGCTAATTTTTGTGGCCTATACAGCCCGCCACCAACTTGTGTATACTGTGAACGCCTACTGTACCTCTAGCCATCATATACTACGTTCTTTGCTGTCAGTTCAACCCATGTGAGCTAATTTTTGCGGCCTATACAGCCCGCCACCAACTTGTGTATACTGTGAACGCCTACTGTACCCCTAGCCATCATATACTACGTTCTTTGCTGTCAGTTCAACCCATGTGAGCTAATTTTTGCAGCCTATAGAGGCCGCCACCTACTTCTGTATACTGTGAACGCCTACTGTACCTCTAGCCATCATATACTACATTCTTTGCTGTCAGTTCAACCCATGTGAGCTAATTTTTGCGGCCTATAAAGCCCGCCACCAACTTGTGTATACTGTGAACGCCTACCGTACCCCTAGCCATCATATACTACGTTCTTTGCTGTCAGTTTAACCCATGTGAGCTAATTTTTTCGGCCTATACAGCCCGCCACCAACTTGTGTATACTGTGAACACCTACTGTACCTCTAGCCATCATATACTATGTTGTTTGCTGTCATTTCAACCCATGTGAGATCATTTTTGCAGCCTATAGAGGCCGCCACCTACTTCTGTATACTGTGAACGCCTACTGTACCTCTAGCCATCAAATACTACGTTCATTGCTGTCAGTTCAACCCATGTGAGCTAATTTTTGTGGCCTATAAAGCCCGCCACCAACTTGTGTATACTGTGAACGCCTAATGTACCTCTAGCCATCATATACTACATTCTTTGCTGTCAGTTCAACCTATGTGAGCTAATTTTTGAGGCCTATACAGCCCGCCACCAACTTGTGTATACTGTGAACACCTACTGTACCTCTAGCCATCATATACTACGTTCTTTGCTGTCAGTTCAACCCATGTGAGCTCATTTTTGCGGCCTATAAAGCCCGCCACCAACTTGTGTATACTGTGAACGCCTACTCTACCTCTAGCCATCATATACTATGTTGTTTGCTGTCATTTCAACCCATGTGAGCTAATTTTTGCAGCCTATAGAGGCCGCCACCTACTTCTGTATACTGTGAGCGCCTACTGTACCTCTAGCCATCAAATACTATGTTCTTTGCTGTCAGTTCAACCCATGTGAGCTAATTTTTGCGGCCTATACAGCCCGCCACCAACTTGTTTATACTGTGAACGCCTACTGTACCTCTAGCCATCATATACTACATTCTTTGCTGTCAGTTCAACCCATGTGAGCTCATTTTTGCGGCCTATACAGCCCACCACCAACTTGTGTTTACTGTGAACGCCTACTGTACATCTAGCCATCATATACTACATTCTTTGCTGTCAGTTCAACCCATGTGAGCTCATTTTTGCGGCCTATACAGCCCGCCATCAACTTGTGTATACTGTGAACGCCTACTGTACCTCTAGCCATCATATACTATGTTGTTTGCTGTCAGTTCAACCCATGTGAGCTCATTTTTGCAGCCTATAGAGGCCGCCACCTACTTCTGTATACTGTGAACGCCTACTGTACCTCTAGCCATCATATACTACATTCTTTGCTGTCAGTTCAACCCATGTGAGCTAATTTTTGCGGCCTATACAGCCCGCCACCAACTTGTGTATACTGTGAACGCCTACTGTACCCCTAGCCATCATATACTACATTCTTTGCTGTCAGTTCAACCCATGTGAGCTAATTTTTTCGGCCTATACAGCCCGCCACCAACTTGTGTATACTGTGAACACCTACTGTACCTCTAGCCATCATATACTATGTTGTTTGCTGTCATTTCAACCCATGTGAGATCATTTTTGCAGCCTACAGAGGCCGCCACCTACTTCTGTATACTGCGAACACCTACTGTACCTCTAGCCATCAAATACTACGTTCTTTGCTGTCAGTTCAACCCATGTGAGCTAATTTTTGCGGCCTATACAGCCCCCCACCAACTTGTGTATACTGTGAACGCCTAATGTACCTCTAGCCATCATATACTACATTCTTTGCTGTCAGTTCAACCCATGTGAGCTCATTTTTGCGGCCTATACAGCCCACCACCAACTTGTGTTTATTGTGAACGCCTACTGTACCTCTAGCCATCATATACTACATTCTTTGCTGTCAGTTCAACCCATGTGAGCTCATTTTTGCGGCCTATACAGCCCGCCACCAACTTGTGTATACTGTGAACGCCTACTGTACCTCTAGCCATCATATACTACGTTCTTTGCTGTCAGTTCAACCCGTGTGAGCTCATTTTTGCAGCCTATACAGCCCGCCACCAACTTGTGTATACTGTGAACGCCTACTGTACCTCTAGCCATCATATACTATGTTGTTTGCTGTCATTTCAACCCATGTGAGCTCATTTTTCCAGCCTATAGAGGCCGCCACCTACTTCTGTATACTGTGAGCGCCTACTGTACCTCTAGCCATCAAATACTACGTTCTTTGCTGTCAGTTCAACCCATGTGAGCTAATTTTTGCGGCCTATACAGCCTGCCACCAACTTGTTTATACTGTGAACGCCTACTGTACCTCTAGCCATCATATACTACATTCTTTGCTGTCAGTTCAACCCATGTGAGCTAATTTTTGCGGCCTATACAGCCCACCACCAACTTGTGTTTACTCTGAACGCCTACTGTACCTCTAGCCATCATATACTACGTTCTTTGCTGTCAGTTCAACCCATGTGAGCTCATTTTTTGTGGCCTATACAGCCCGCTACCTACTTATGTATACTGTGAACGCCTACTGTACCTCTAGCCACTATATACTACATTCTTTGCTGTCAGTTCAAACCATGTGAGCTCATTTTTGGAGCCTATCTGAGTATACTTTTACAAGTGTATTTGTGTCATGCAACAATATTCCCTAGTTTGCTGAGTGAAGTCTGGTACACACAGCGCCAACCTCACTGGACAATTTTTTGAACAACTGGTGTGATAAACCAATGGCCCCCAATACCATATACTGAAGTGGGGTGTTATCTGAGTATACTTTTACAAGTGTATTTGTGTCCTGCAACAATATTGCCTCTTTTGCTGAGTGAAGTCTGATACACAGTGCCAAACTCACTGGCCAATTTTTTGAACAACTGGTGTGATAGACCAGTGGCTAGGGATGATCGAACGGTTCGGGTCGACCATCGGTTCGGCCCGAACATTGGGTGTTCGAGGTTCGGCCGAATTTAGAACTTTTTGCCCAAAAAGTTCGGAATTCGGCAACCAGAACCGCCCAAAATGCAATGCTTCAGGAAATGGGCTTTAAAAGCCCGTGATTGGACCAGAACCATTAGCAAAAGCCAATTGAGGGGGCAGGAGAATGCTAGGAATGTGATTGGAGTGACTAGGGATCCCTAGACCAATCATTAGTGAATACGCCCCCCAGTATATAAGATCGCCCCCGCCAAATTCCTAGCATTGTTATACTGGACATGGAAGAGAGTGGAAGCAGTTCTGTTAATTTTACTTAAAAAGTGTCATTTAGCTATTTTTAGTGTGAGGAAAGGGATATCTAGTGTAGTTAGAGTGCTCCTTTACACTTAAGTTAGCTTCAAAAATTTAATTTCTGTAGGGAAAGTATGAAGTGCCAGGGTGACCGTAATGTAGTGTAGGGGGAACTGACTGCCATGGCAGGCTGACCGACTGACCAAACCCTTCCATACCAGGGTGACCGTAATGTAGTGTAGGGTTAACTGACTGCCATGGCAGGGTGACCGACTGACCAAACCCATACCAGGGTGACCGTAATGTAGTGTAGGGTGAACTGACAGTGACTGCCATGGCAGGGTGACCAAACCCTTCCATGTCAGGGTGACCGCAATAGAGAAATGATCATTTCTCTGAATTGCTTCGGGACACCATTATGGCTTCTCACCAGCAAGCATTGTTTATGCTGCAGGGGCTGCCACTGTCAGTGCTTTTTTGAGGACATGTTTGATGTCAGACATGACATCTGAACATGTGTATAGGGGGTATATATACACATATATGTCTGAATATATACCCCTAGACATATATAGGTGTGATAGTAGCAGAAATAAATGCTTGCGCTAATGAAATCATTTACAGTAATATATTTCTGCTACTATCACACCTATATATGTTTAGGGGTATATATTCAGACATATATGTGTATATATACCCCCTATACACATGTTCAGATGTTTTGCCTGCCTCAAAAGAACCCAAAAAAATGCCAAAAAAACGCTAGCGTCAAAAAAAAATGCCCAGGTGTGTTTTTGCTGGCATTTTTTGGGGGGTTTTGGAGGCAGGCAAAACATCTGAACTTGTGCACATTACCACTATACACAAGTTCAGATGTTTTTCCTGACTGAAAAGAACCCCAAAAAATGCCTTCTATTAAACCGGGAGAGAAGCTAACTACCTGTCCTGAAAGAAAGTGTTCTAATACAAACAATCTTTTTTTTTCTGGTTCTTCAGTAGAACAATTTTTCAGTAGAACCGGGATGTGGGTCGGGAGCCTCCTTTAACTTTAACACCTATATGATATTTTTTTCTGGTTCTGGACATGCTACAGAGCTGAAACTTCGCATGCACACCTTTTAGACCCCCCAGATACGAAATCCAAAGTAAAAATCAAAAAAAATCTCTTTTTTTTTTCAATAATTGGCTTTTTTTATCAAAAATGACAATTTTTAAGAACTTTTTTTGTGTGATTTTGTGTCTGGGGGGTCTAAAAGGTGTACCTGTGAAGTTTCAGCTCTGTAGCATGTCCAGAACCAGAAAAAAAGATCATATAGGTGTTAAAGTTAAAGGAGGCTCCCGACCCACATCCCGGTCCTACTGAAAAATTATCTTTTTTTTTTCATGGTTCTGGACATGCTACAGAGCTGAAACTTCACATGCACACCTTTTAGACCCCCCAGATACTAAATCCAAAGTAAAAATCAAAAAATCTCTCTTTTTTAAAAAACATTTTTCAATAATTGGCTTTTTTATCAAAAATGACAATTTTTAAGAACTTTTTTTGTGTGATTAATAGTTAATGGGGCATGACCCAGAACCCTGGGCACTTTTTAGGGGCGTTTATTGGGTTTTAGGGCTTAAAAATGGTGTTTTTTGATTACCGAAGTTCGGGTCCCATTGATTTCAATGGGGTTCTGAAATCTGGGCCGAACTTTCGGGAAGTTCGGATGTTCTGGCCGAACCGAACTTTTCAAAAGTGGCCCCTACCAGTGGCCCCCCAATAGCACATATTGAAGCGGGGTGTTATTTAACAGTATACTTTTCTAAGATTGTATTTTAGTCCTGCAAAAATTTGGCCTCTTTTGCTGTGTTAACTGTGCTACACACATTGACAACAGATACTGGCCAATTATTCGTAGAACTGGTGTGATAAACCTGTGGCCCACCAATACCACAGATTGAAGCGGGGTGTTATCTACACAGACACATGGTCTAGCAAACACGGGCAGGGAAGGTATATCACTTTTACTGCCCACTGGGTGAACCTTCTGACGGCCGTTTAGCATGTAACCCGTGGCACCCGTGTAGATTTCGTTGTACCGCCACGGATTGCAAGCAGGCCTGCCTCTTCTTCTCCTCCTCCTCCATCCTCCCTCTCCTCCTCGGCTGACTCCTCCTCTTCCACTGCTACTGTCTCTTCTCCTGCATCGCCCAAGATCCCCAGAACCTATTCCACATGCCAGGTGAGACGTTGCCATGCTGTGCTGTGTCTGTTGTTCCTGGTAGCCAAGAATCACACTGGTCCTGCACTCCTTGCAGCTTTGCGTTCACAGGCAGATCAGTGGCTGAGACCGCTGAATTTGTCAGTTGGTAAAGTGGTGTGCGACAAAGTTGCCAATCTGCTAAACGCGCTGAAACAGGGCAAAATAACACGCGTGCCATGCATGGCACACGTCCTGAACTTGGTGGTGCAGCGATTCATTGGCAAATACCCTGAGGTCCAGGACGTCTTGCGCCAGGCCAGGAAAATCTCGGGCCATTTCCGAAGATCTTACACAGCCATGGCTCGCCTTGCTGAGATTCAGCGGCGACACAACCTGCCCCTCAGGCGTCTTATTTGTGACTTCCCGACACAATGGAACTCAAAATTGCATATGCTCGATAGGCTGCTCCAGCAGAAACGTGCAGTTAATGACTACCTGTTCGAACTCGGTGGCAGGACAGGTTCTGGGGAGCTTGGGTTTTTTTCACCCCGCCAGTGGCTGCTCATGCGGGACGCATGCAGACTTCTGCGGCCATTCGATGAGATTACCAAACTGGTCAGTCATGGCCAGGGCGCCATAAGTGACATCATACCTTACGCCTTCTTTCTGGAGCGTGCATTGCATTGTGTCATTGATCAAGCCATCGAGTAGCAGGAGCAGGAAGATCAGGAAGTCGCAATGTTGGATGAATTCCCATGGGGTGCTACTCCATCTGAGACAAATCAACAGCAGGAGTCTGAAGAGGAGTCAGAGGAGGAGGATGGTGCTGGGGGATGAGGAGGAGCAAGAAGATCATGCTTTAAACCTTTCTGGGATCCCTGGTGTTATCCGTGGATTGGGGGAGGAGAACAAGGACGACATTATCCTGGATGATGAGCTGGAAGCAGGCCACTATACCGCTTACAGTTTAGTGGGAATGGGGGCCTACATGCTGCAGTGTTTTAAGGGGGACCACCGTATAAAACTCATAAAGGCCAAGGACCAGTACTGGGTGGCAACGTACTTAGACCCCCGGGACAAACACAAAATGGCAGAAATGTTACCACAATCACAGAGGGCGGTCAGAATGCAGCACTTCCAGGCCTTGCTTAGGGAAATGCTGCATTTTGCTTTTCCGTGCACTGGCAGAGGAATTCCCAGTCACAGAGAGACAGTTGCGGGTAGCAATCCAACAGCGCCTGCAAGAAGAGGGCGGTTGGAAGATGTCTTGGTCACTTCAGATATGAGATCCTTCTTTCAGCCAAACCATCAACAGCTGTACTCTGGATCCAGCATGAGGGAACGCCTAGACCGACAGGTGTCCGACTACATCGGGTTAACGGCCGATGTAGACGCTCTGAGGAGTGATGAACCCCTGGACTACTGGGTGAGCAGGCTTGACCTCTGGCCAGAGCTTGCACAATTTGCAATGGAAATGTTGGCTTGCCCCCGATCCAGTGTCCTGTCCGAAAGGACGTTCAGCGCAGCAGGGGGGATCGTGACCGATAAGCACACTCGTCTAGCTCATGACAGTGTAGACTACCTCACATTTATAAAAATGAATGAGGCATGGATCTCTGAGGAATTCAACACATGTGACCAGTAGACCAGATTTAATTGAAATTCCTCCACCCACAACAGTTCCTGGTCCTTGGCTTCGCTACATACAGCGGCATAAAAGGCATTTCATATCAATTAATTGGTACATTTTTGGGGCCTTTCAGGTCCGAGAATTATTTTTTCTGTGAATGCCTTATGTACCTCCAGCCACCAAATACTAAGTTCTTTGCTGTCAGTTCAAACCATGTGAGCTGATTTTTGGAGCCCATACAGGCCGACACTTACGGTTCTGTGTACTGTGAACGCCTACTGTACCTCTAGCCATCAAAAACACATTTTTTTACTGTCAGTTCAAACCATGTGAGCTAATTTTTGGAGCCTATACAGGCCGACATTTACTGTTCTGTGTACTGTGACTGCCCACAGTACCTCTAGCCATCAAAAACAAAGTTCTTTGCTGTCAGTTCAACCCATGTGAGCTCATTTTTGCAGCCTATACAGGCCGACACTTACTTCTGTATACTGTGTGAATACCTAATGTACCTTCAGCCACAGAATACTGCATTCTTAGCTGTCAGGTAAACCCATGTGGGCTAATTTTTGGGGCCTATACAGGCCAACACTTCTGTATCCTGTAAATGCCTAATGTACCTTCAGCCACAGAATACTGCATTCTTAGCTGTCAGGTAAACCCATGTGGGCTAATTTTTGGGGCCAATACTGGCCGACACTTACTTCTGTTACCTGTGAATGCCTAATGTACCTTCAGCCACAGAATACTACGTTCTTAGCTGTCAGGTAAATGCATGTGGGGTAATTTTTGGGGCCTGGAATGGCCGACACTTACTTCTTCATCCTGTAAATGCCTAATTTTTAAGACTGGAAATGAAAAACAATGGGTCTGTAAAGGTTCCGCCAAATTGTGGAATGGATGCAGACCCATTTTACAGATGTGTGAATGGACCCTATATGTATTAGACAATGTATTTAACGGCTGCTGTCAGTTCTGGCTGATTTATGAAAAAAATATATATATGTTTTGCTGTAAAAAAAAAAAAAAATTAGGGCAACTTTTTCTATTGCAATACTTCTGTTATGACATTGTCCATGTGCTGGGACCATTTGTGCACAGCTAGTACGTCTTTTGTGGCTGCAAATATGACCTAAAGGTTTTTAAAGTTCGTCTCCCATTAAAGTCAATGGGGCACGCCGTGAACTCACGGTTAGCGGACTTTTGAGAAAATTTGCGGCTGGCGTTTGCGAACCGCCCCGGCCGATGTTCGTCTTCATCACTAGTGAAGAGGCCTACATGATGCTGAGCATGACAGATGAGAGTGACAGGGAAGCCTCACTGTCAGAATCTGGTTTAGCAATCAAACCTGTAGAGAGCAGCGGCACCCTGACAGAGAGATCTGACTACAGAGTAGTGCCCCCTGCTAAGGTCAGGCATACCCAACCCCGTTCCCAGGTTGCTCAGGTACAACAATTGCATGGGTCTCATATGCAGCAGAGTGTCAGTACTAGTGTCGCTCAACCTTCTGGTGAACTGGCGAGCACCAGTGGCCTAATACGTCCTAGTTGTAGACAAACCAGCACTGCAGTAACACTTGGTGACGTGGCGAGTCCCATAAGTGCAGTTCAAGCTGGTGTGGTGGCTAGCACAACTAGTGTCCCGTAGCCACCAAGAATTCAAAGACAGGCTCGTAGCGCCCATAGTGTCCTTCCTGATGCACTTGCAAATCCTGATTGGGAGCCCGCCACTTCTGCAGTGTCCGTACTTCCCCCATTTACTGGCCAACAGATCTATTGTCGACCAAAGCAATTTTTATGCCAATCAATTTATTGCGCAAACCCAAATGTGACACTTGCCAGAGAATTTGCATGAAAATGTATCACTGTTTCCAAATTTAGAACCTTTCTGGGCCTATCTCTCATCATTTGCATTACTAAAAAGAGTGAGTTGTGGTCATATTACTTAATTAAAAAAATTAAAAAGCCAAAAATAGTTGTTGTGTTATTGAGCTTCCCCGTACCTGCTACTTCCGCTACCCAGGTATGTGCAGGGGTATTGGTATTGGTGAAGTGTTGTAGTGGTGGAATGCTCACCTTTGCTGATCCTTTTTTTCCCAGTCTGTTTCTTTTGCCTGAAGTATGGATCCTGCGTCACCGCCCTCCTGTGGCCAGCCCGCTCATAACAGGTGGGTGCTGGTGCAGTCAAGGGGGGCGGGGGGGAGCTGGCTCCTGGTTCATGGCTAAAATCCTGTTTCTCCCCAAATTTTCTCTTTCTCCCGTCAGCTCTTCCAGGTCTGGTACACATCAGGATATGGACCCTGTCAGGCCGCAAAGAGATTAGTCTTCCAGATCCAGACGCCATGAGTCTCCATCAGGGAGCAGGCTTCAGAGGAGATGCTCTAGTTCCTCCTCCAGACACCGCACCCACCGCCACGATAGCCGCATAGCCCAGAGAGCCTTTAGGGGATGTGGGGCGCATGTCCCAGAGGACAAGTCCCTTTGCGAGGCATGTTTTGCTTGCGCAGCCAGTGAGAGGAACGCCGATGACCAGAGGTTGGAGTCCCTGGTGAAATGGGTAGTGCAGCAGTCCCTGAAAGAATAGGGGAATTTTTCTGCATCTTGAAGATCAGGGCCCTTCTCAACCAAGCTTTGCTTCCTGGAAATCATCTGAGAGTGATTCAGAAGAGGATGGAGCGGTAGGGGGCTTTGATTTTGCCCTAGTCTCACCTCTAATCAGTGGGTAAGATCCCGTGACACCCCAGGTGAAAAAACACAAGTTCTTTAAGCACCTGGGAAAGGAGTGTCCAAACTTCCCATTCCTTACAGAACTAAGAGACGTCATCACGGATGAGTGGAGCAAAGGGGACAGCAAATCGTCCCTATCCTCCAAGCTGGCAAAGCTTTACCCATTCAAACCAGAGGATGTGAGTCATCTGGAATTGGCCCCGTTAGTGGATGCTGCAGTTACTAGGCTGGCAAAACATGTCACCCTGCCCTTGGACGATGCTGTTTCCTTCAAGGATCCCTTGGACAGGAAAATAGACCTGGACCTGAAAAGGATTTATGTTACAGCAGGCGCGGCTATGTCCAGAGCCATGGAAGCCTGGGTGTCGGACGTTGAGGGCATCTCGGATGAGGTAGTTGAAAATTCTCCCATTCAAGAACTTAACTCAACTCGGTCATGCATCCATTGGAAGACCGCACAACTTCCGACTCTATGACCTCCTACACCATATCATGATCTATTTCGGATCTTACGCCATTAGCCCCACATATTTCTTCGGTTTGTCTTACAGATGTATGGCGTGTTACGCATCCTATTGACCGTGAATTTACTTTTTTTTCTTCTCCACGCCAGTTCTTTTCACGTATCGACTATTTTTTTCGTCATCATCTCTTACCCCTTTACTCCGAGACCCGGTTATTCACGACATGGCTATTTTGGACCATTGTCCTATAGCTATATCCTTTCCTTTTGTCGAATTCTCTACATTAACGCCTATATGGCGTTTCCTGTCTTTACTAAAAGACAATAAGTATTTCCTGCATATGATGCGATCATCATGGGAGGAATATTCCTCACATAATGCTCTGTATCTTCGTATCTCACCTCGAAGGTTCTTCTCCAGGGGAAAATCAGGTTTCCTTCCCCAGGATAGGCTCCTGTATGGCCAGAAGAAATCCCAGCTAACAAAGCAACATTCGGAGTGAACAAGGGAAGCCTGCTCCTACAGGCCTGGTCGGGACTTTCAGAGAAATTGGAGAGGAGGCCAGTCGTCCTCCCAAAGATCAGCTAGGAACCCAGCTCCTTCCAGGCAGGAAGCCACAAAGTCTTTTTGAGATTGGGACCGCTCAGACATGCCAGGTGGGGGCACGCCTGCTCCTCTTTTGGCATGTCTGGGCGGTCTCAATCTCAGACTTTTGAACCGTCAAAACGGTCTCCACGGGTCACACATGGAGAAAAGAGGAGTCTTGCTCGCCTATGTAGACTCTTTGGTGTCTCAAGGTGCAGTGGTTCCGGTGCCTGATCAAGAGAGATTCCAAGGCGTATACTCACCCCTCTTTCTAGTGCAAAAAAAAGAATGGATCCTGGAGACATGTTAAAAACCCACTTACTTAAACAAATTTAAAAGAAACAAGAGATTCAAGATGGAGACTCTATCTACCATTTAGAGAGCGGTGCTACCAGGCGACTGGTTGGCCTCGATAGACCTCAAGGCATGTGCCTGCGGCAGAGGGTTTCCACAGGTACCTCTGGTTTGCGGTCGAACATCGGCACTTCTAATTTACCTGCCTTCCTTTCGGCCTGTCTACATCCCCGAGGGTGTTCTCCAAGGTTCTCCTGGCAGTAGCGGCTCTCATCAAAACGAGAGGGATACGCTTACATCACTACCTTGACGACCTCCTCCTTGGGTCTCAGGACAGGGATCAACTGCTAGCCCACAGAGATCAAATCATTGTGACTCTAATGAAATTTGGCTGGTTGCTGAACCTGCAGAAGAGCCACCTGGAGCCTACCCAATGCCTAATCTATCTAGGGGCTCAGTTCGACACAGTCAGGGGTACAATCTCCCTACCCCTATAGAAAATCCCAGTGGTATGGGAAAGGATTCTTCCAGGTCTTTCCTCCTCCTTTCTGAGGGCTTCCCAGTGCCTCAAAATCATTGGCACAATGGTTTCCACGACTCCTATGATCAAATTGTCTCTCTGGAGAATGTGTCCTTTGCAAAGAGGCTTTCTCCAACAATGGGGCTCAGAAGAGCACGATCAATGTATCCTTATTTCTCCCAACATGAAAGTCAATCTTCTATGGTGGCTCTAGCACAAAAATCTGCTCAACTGCCATTCCATAGTCCCCGTCTCTTGGACCATCATCATGACGGATGCCAGAAATTCCGGTTGGGGAGCTCATTGCATGACGGAGGTGGCTCAGGGAAGGTGGGCTCCGCAATCCCACACTCCCGTCTCCAATATTCTGGAGCTTCAGGTGACTTTCCTAGCTCTCCAAGCCTTCTGCCATCTAACGGAAGGGAAGTCCGTGCTACTCAGGATGGACAATACCACGGCAGTGTCCTATGTGAAGAGGCAAGGCAGGACTCGGAGTCTTCTCCTCCTGCGGGAGCTGGACCCGATCATGTCATGGGCTCAGACTCATCTGGCTGACATATTGGCGGTCTATATTCCCAGGTCTCAAATGTCCAAGCGGATTTTCTCTCCAGAGTGCGGCTGAATCACAATGAGTGGTCTCTCCATGCGGAGACATTCAGGTGGATCCTGTCATTTGGGGTTTTTACCCAAGGTCGACCTGTTCCCCTCTCCCTGCAACCAAAAGTTGGGAGATATTTCACACGGGGCAAGTGTCATGAAGCCTGCGGAACAAATGCCCTGACCGACAAGTGGGAGTACAACAGGGCATACGCCTTTCCTCCAATTCCCATCATCCTCCTGGTTCCTGGCAAGACTCCAAGCAGAAGATGTGGAGATCGTTAT
Source organism: Pelophylax lessonae (assembly GCF_965119305.1). NCBI lineage: Eukaryota > Metazoa > Chordata > Amphibia > Anura > Ranidae > Pelophylax > Pelophylax lessonae. The sequence goes on from NC_138777.1 coordinate 114,768,776, forward strand.
GGTGGCTCCATACTGGCCGAACAGGCCATGGTTCCTGCTACTCCTGCAGCTCAGTTATCGGAACTCGATCCCTCTCCCCCTCAGGCTGGACCTTCTGTCACAGGGAGTGACGCTACACCCCTGCCCTGCATTGCTCCGGTTGACGGTCTGATTTTTGAGAGGGAGAGGTTGGAATCCCTTGGATGCCCCGCACCTTGTTGAACTCTAGAAGATCAAGCACAAATAGACTTTACTACAGAGTCTGGGCCAGATTTATGGAGTTCACATACCCAGAAGGGAGGTCATTTTCGGATACAGGAGGTCCTGAAGTTTCTTCAGTTGGGTCTGGACCTGGCCTTTTCAGTAGGCACTCTCAGGGTCCAAGTGTCGGCTTTGTCTGCTTTCACCGGTGTCTCTTGGGCCAAACATCCGCTCATTTGACAATTCTTTAAAGGAGCGGCCAGACTCAGACCACAGAGGAAACCAAGATTTCCAAAATGGGACCTTCCTCTCGTCCTTAATGCCTTCTCAAAATCTGGTTCAGTAACATCCACCTCCATCAAAAATCTCACCATTGCCATCTTCTGCCAAAATGGTTTCCAAGAATGGGGCCCTTTAACACAAGGAGCCATTTCTTACCTTTTTTCTGGATCGGGTAGTCCTTATACCCATGCTCAATTCAAACCCGAAATTCACATCAATCTTTCATAAAAACCAGGAGATTGTCCTCCCTTCTTTCCGGTCTTCTATAGAGTCTGAGCCCCATCCCCTGGATGTGGGTAAAACTTTAAGAGACTATCTCCAGGCTACGGCACTCTTCAGACAGTCAGACAACCTCTTCATCCTCTTTTCAGGCAGAAATAGAGGAAAGCGTGCCTCGTCTAGGACCATTGCAACCTGGATCATGGCAGCCATACAACAGTCATATAGAGAAGAGGGCTTGACTCCTCCAGAGGCGGTGACAGCCCATTCAACAAGGAGTATTGCGATGTCCTGGGCGGCTTCGCATCACGTGGCTCCAGAAGTGATCTGTAGAGCGGCCTCTTGGTCGTCTGTCATCACCTTTATGACCCACTAATGTGTGGAGCGAGCCTCCTTGTCTTCAGTTAATTTTGGTCTGACTGTTCTGTCAGTTAACGATATAAACTAAAGTTTTCTTTATTTAAGCATTCCCACCCATGTGGCGTTGGCTAGTTATTTCCCACACATAGGCTGCCATGGAGTCTGTCAGGAAAATGGAAAATTTCCTATCAAATACTTGCTGTAATTTTCCTTTCCTGATGGACTCCATGGCAGCCGGAGTTCCCACCCTCTGGTCTGGTATTCGGGTAGATATGGAACATGGTCTAGATCCATGAGCTGAAATTTATGGGAGGGGGTGTCCTATAATCTTGGAGAGGAGGCGGGGTTAACCCCACATGTAGGCTGCCCCGGAGTCCATCAGGAAAGGAAAATTACGGCAAGTATTTGATAGGAAATTTTCCGTTATATATATTTTGTAATTTTTCAAGCACTTGTGACAAAAGAATTAAATATTCAACACTCAACATGCCTTTCAGCAAATTCATTGGGGTGCCTACTTTCCAAAAAGGATTAATTTGGGTGAGGTTTTGTACTGCCCTGCCATTTTAGCACTTCAAGAAATGAGATAGGCAGTCAGAATGTAAAAGCTGCATAAATTCCAGTATATATACCATAGTTTGTAGACGTTTGTATAACTTTTGCGCAAACCAATAAATATATGCTTATTTTTTTTATCAGAGACATGTAGCTAAATACATTTTGGCCTAAATGTATGACAAAAAATTGAGTTTATTGGACAATTTTTATAAGAAAAGTAGAAAATATAATTTTTTCTCAATCTTTTCGGTCTTTTCGGTCTTTTTTAATTTATATCACAAAAAATAAAAATCCCAGTGGTGATCAAATACCACCAAAAGAAGGCTCTATTTGTGTGAAAAATATATAGCAATCAGGGTCAGGCTGAGGATGTCACGTGTCTGTGACGTAATGCGTAGGAGGAGCTAGTGACGCAAAGCATTCCTACACACAGTCTGTCATCACTCACAAGCTATCTCTCCGGCGAGGGGAGAGATCAGAAGCATCGGCTGCATCTTGTGAGTAGTAGCCATGGTGAGAGTACTGGCTGTTTTTGGAAACTTGGACTGCAATTTACCAACTGACCTGTCAGGGGAATAATGCACCAGAAGGTTAACCCTTACCTAGATGTAAGTGAGAAGTGTTTTTAAGGAAATAAAGTCTTTGATTGATACTTTAATTTGGACCTTTCTTATATATATTGAGCTGATTGCTATATGAAGACAGCCCAAGGAGATATCATAGGATATTTAAATGCTTTGTCTTTTTAAACTAAAGGTGAGCGTGCATTTTAGCCACACACTTTGGTGGAAGATAATTCACCCATTTTTTTGTTTTTGTGGAACACTGCACAGTATTTTTTACAGAGGTGGATTGTTTTTTCCACCTGATATCACTTTACTTGCACAATTGCACATGCCACAGCATGTTGGTTCATATGCACTGCACTGATTGATGAACCTTCTGTGTCACTTATTATAAAGATAATTGTCTTTTCTTGACAATATTACACTATATGCTGTTTATTTTTTATTTATATATCTGGGGAAAATACGTCAAGAGGAGAAGTCTCCCCACAGAGAGGAATCGCATCACAGTTTGTTACAAGCATTGACTCCAATTGTTAGAGCTGCTAGCACCAGATTATCCAATCAATTAGTGGATGAGCTTTTCACAGACTTTTTTCTTGAACTTTCCTTTTTTGGACTTTCAATATTAATTATATTTTTTATCTTTGGACTTACATCTCTCAATTCGTTTTTTTTTTTTTGCACTTTTTGGCATCATTTGCACATTCAGAAATTCACTGCAATTGGGAAGATTATATGGTTATATATATTTGTGCTTTATTCAGCATTTTATTTTTCATTTATATATATATTTTGGAGGTTTATCATATTGTTTTTTTATCTATTACACTTTCTGGTTTAAACTAATATTATTTTAGCTTCATCACACCTCTGAATAGCGCACTACCCTTTGCTTTTATATTTCCCAGTGTAAATGTTAGTTATAAGTTCAGGGGCGTACCAACAGGGGGAGGCTGGGGGGTGATCCATCCCAGGTCCCACACATTGGGGGGGGGGGATTGTCAGGCCAGGGTCACCAGCTGGAACTCTCAGGCGTCCAGGGACAAAAAATTTTCAGCCATAGGCTGACAACTAATATATTTTTCAGGCCTGGCCGGGCCCCAGCGTGCACTAGTGATGATTGATCATAGGAAGAAGGGGCCCAGCCAGGGTAGAAGAAGCCAGGATTAAGAAGGTTTGCAGGCCCAGTGCGCAGAGGCACGCAGGAAACGCTCCTGACATCATTATGTGTTGCACCACGTGCCTCCACACACTCGGCCTGTCCTGGCTATTTCTAGTTCTAGGGCAAAGGCCGCCACCTTCCTCGCCTTGTGGCCTCGGCAAAGAGTGCACACTGCACAGAATGGCAAAACTGGACCAGAGGACACACCAACAGCCAGCCACAGCAGGGCCAGGATGCCAGCCAGCCACCCATGGTGACCTACCCACAGCAGGGCCAGGGTACTGTGCTAGCCAGCCACCCACAGTGACCCACCCACAGCAGGGCCAGGGTCACAGCAGGGCCAGGGTGCCAGCCAGCCACCTACAGTGGCCCACCCACAGCAGGGCCAGGGTGCCAGCCATCCAGCCACCCATGGTGACCCACCCACAGCAGGGCCAGGGTGCCAGCCATCCAGCCAGCCACCCACGGTGACCAACCCACAACAGGGAGCCAGGCCAGTGACCCATCCACAGTGAGGTACACTGTCTGTGCCAGCCAGCCACCCACCCACAGCAGGGTGTACCATCTGTGCTAGCCAATACAGCAGGGAGCCAGGCCACAAACCCACAGCAGGGAGCCAGCCAACCAGCCACAGGAGCTAGCCACAGAGGATGTGGGAGCCAGCCAGCCACAAAAAATGTTGAAGCTAGTCAGCCACAGAGGATGCGGGAGGCAGCCAGCCACAGAGGATATGGGAGTCAGACACAGCTACAGTACCCATAGTTAGGGTAAGAGGAGCGCTACACAGTGCCAATTTTATTTCTACTTTGTGAGAGGTTGGGGCAAGGGTGAGAGTCATGGCACAAGGAGGGGGTCTCGTGAGAGTGAATGAAGGTGTTCACTGTACACTGTGTCTAATAGACCACAGATTTATCTATAAAGAGGACCTGTCACAGCCCATGCTGTCACAAGGGATGATGTTCATCACTTGTCTCAACAATAAAGCTAATAAAAAAAGAGACAGTGTAAAACATGTATATTTAAATAAAATAAATAATAACATTTTAAAAATGCTCATGCACAAATGCTCTTTGTTTGTGGATAAGCAAAGGGAGACTGCGTCTGAAGAGCAGAGCTGAACATTGCATAGTTGCTTCCTGGTGGAGATGGGGATTACCTGGAGGTCCTGCCATTGCTTCACAAAGTGAACCTTTCATTCATTCAGATTTCCTGGAGCATCAGTATTTAAAGGGGCAGTTATGTGGTGATTGTTATGAGAGTATACTAATTTTGAACTGTTATGCTGAAAGTTAAAACATACTACACAATGAGTTTGTCTATGTTTTGAAGGCGGACCTAAGTGTAAAAAAGCGTGGAGGACTATATGTTCCTGTATGTATGAGGAATGTTTTACCATAGAGGAGAATCATTTGAACGTTTTGCTGATTGTATCTGATATGCACACCTTTTGACTTGCCTACAGCCAGCTGGTTATAAACATCTGGAGAGCCTGCTACCTATCCACAGTTCAGAGGGTTAAGAGATTGTAATTGGTGTTGTTGCGTGAGTAGATCAATTTATGCAATTGATATAAAGTTTTTTGGTACATACTACTACCAACTATGGAGTTGGTTATGTTTTGATATTAATGCTACACTGAGGGGATGATTTATCACAATTATTTGCACTGAAGTCACTATATTGTGTTCTGTGGATAGTAATACTATATATATATATATGTATATATATATATGTATATGTGTGTGTGTGTGTGTATATATACTGTATATATATATATATATATATATATATATATATATATATATATATATATATATATATATATATATATACAGTATATACATCCTCTTGGATGTTTTGCACTAGCATACTTTGATCACTTGAGTCTTATTGTACATTTTGCACTATATAGCTTTTGATCTGTTTCCACTATAAACACTGGTTACTAAAAAGGTTTTTGTAAGTATAAAATGCAAGGGGTGTTAGTAAGTCACCAGTTGCTGAGGGTATACTTTATTTTTTGGCTAAACATGGGGGATAAGTTACAAGCTTACATATTATGCGTTGCTGCACACACTGTAGTGATACCTAGTTCTAGGGCCATGGTCCATTGTTTGCTATAAACTGAGCTCTGTAAGGGCTTTTAAAATGTCAACTATGAACAATTGTGAGTACCATAGTTTGTCGCTGTTTCACAGGCATGAATACATTTATGGGTCAGCATATTGGTATCAATTTGCTTAATTCAACCTCATAGGTTATAGTTTACATAAAATTGGTAAAATGTTGCTTGTGTGCACTAACTTACTTCACACTAACCTTATACACCAGAGATCCCCAAACCACAGCCCTCCAGATGTTGCAGAACTACACATCCCATGAGGCATTGTAAAACTCTGACATTCACAGATTTGACAAGGCATGATGGGAATTGTAGTTCCTGAACAAATGGAGGGCCATAGTTTGAAGACCCCTGTTATACACTAACCTTACTATACACCAGCCTTAGTATATTTTTTTACCAAAACTATGGATTGGATAAACTATTAAGCTGATATTGTGTGAGATGAACATAGTAAATAACAGCATTTTATTCTCCAGTGTCTCAAGCTTTCATGAAAAAAAAAAAAACAATGTTTTGAGGTTTGTCTAATCTTTAGGCCTAAAATGTGCATTTTCGAATGTATGTAAATAATGTAAAAATAGCTCTGGCGGCAAAAAGGTTAAATAAATGACCTTTTGTTGCATTTTTATAATGAGGCAAGACATCAAATTTCTGTTATTATTCACCACTTTCATGCCACTGGATCCCTGCTCATCTACTGTTGGACTGTGCAACATTTTTAAATATATATTAGCGCAGCAATGTAACAGTCATTTCATTTGACATATGTGCACTGTTGGGAAAAGGCAGAATGGCTATGTTTATTGTCTATAGTATTCTGATGAAAATCCATCAGGGCCAGGAGCTTTTTTTAAGGGTAGTGATAGGATCGCGGTGGAGATTTCCACCGCGGAGATAGGGAGGTTCAAGTCTGAAAACGCTGATGGAGTCAGTTTGGGCAGGGAGACTGTCGCTAGAAAATTATCTATGTCCTCCGGTGACGGTTGGGGAGTGGACACGTCGTCTTTCAAATTATAAAGGGAGCCATAGTATTGACTATCTTTGGGGTTGGTCAAGGTCTGTCCAGTCGAATGGTGAGTCAGTTTAGAGATGCGTTGTCGGATACGTTCGTCTTTTAGATGGTTGGCTAGAAGTTTGCCAGCCTTGTTTCCGTGAGCAAAAAAGTTAGCTTTCATCTTACGGATTTGAGTTTGATGCTGTCCTAGTAGCAGTAAGCGCAACTCATTTTGGGCCTGCGTCAGCTGGTCAGTGATGTGCGGAAGCGGGTTTAGCTTGTTAAGGGATTCCAACTGTTGGATTTTTTGTAACATGTCTTCCAACTGCTGCCTCCTCTGCCTCCGTTTAGCTGCACTTTTAGACATGAGGAAACCTTGCATAAATGCCTTATGAGCGTTCCAGACCATAAATGGGCAAGTTTCCCCATTGTCATTGTTGCGGAAGAATTCCTCCAGGGCCACTTGGACCTCGGAGGAAGTCCTCTGGTCACAAAAGATAGTAATGTCGTTTTTCCACCTGTTGGCTCTCGTGGAGCAGACCCGAGGGCCTATAGTCACTGAAACTGGTGCGTGGTCCGACCATGTAATTTGGCCTATGGTAGATTCCACTGCTTTTTGTAACAAAAACTTATCAGAGAGGATCATATCAATCCTGGAATACGAGGAATGAACTTTAGAAAAAAAGGAAAAGTCCCTCTCTGAGGAGTGATGACATCTCCAGATGTCCTGTAGGTCCGAGGAAATCAGAAATTTGGATAAATCCGCTCTGCGGGGGTGCATTGGATGGTCCCTGGAAATGTCCTGGCGACAATTGGCTACTAAGTTCAAGTCTCCCCCAGCAGTACAAATCCGGAAAGATCCGGTTTAATGTTTTTCCACAGCTTCTTCAAAAAAGAATTGTGGTTAGCATTGGGGGCATAGACGTTGAGGAGGGAGTACTTGACGTTGTTTATTTCACATTTCAACAAGAGGAAGCGGCCCTCAGGGTCAGAGTGGTGGGAGATGTACTTATAATCCACAGAGTCTTTAATGAGGATGGCCACTCCCCCTTTTTTCTTAGGGCCATTGGCATAGTAAACATGGGGGAACTGCTTGAACTTAAGCACGGGGTGCGTTGCAGCACAGAAATGGGTTTCCTGAATGAGCATGACATCACATTTTTGCGTTTTAAGTTCTCTGCACAACATATGACGTTTAAACGGACTGTTAAGACCTCGAACGTTCAGTGATGTCAGTTTGAAAGACATGGTGGTATGAAGCGGTGTGAGCTCTGCAAGGTACAGGCGTCAAAAAATAGTCAAAAGAAAAAGCAAAAATAAAGTATGAAAAAGATAACAAAAAAAAAGAAAAACACACACAACACAAGGCGCTAGGAACAGTTGGCGCCTATAAGTAAAAATTGACGATATCCGAGTGGAAATCTGAGCAGAATGAAAATCTGCTAACTTGGGGCAATTAGTACAAAATACTATAAGCAGCCGAACAGAACTGCCGGATATCTAAAACTGGGCGATCTAGTAAATGGAGGGTCAACTCCCACATGAAGCAAATAGACACTTTCAGAAAGAATTCCTCAGTCAGGTGGACGGGGAATAGTCAGGACCCCTAGATTGGCGCTGCCTGTCTGAGTCATCAGAGTCCAATATACCCCACTGACGGAGCAGGTTAATGCCATATTCCAGGGTAGTTATTTTAAATTCCTTGTCCCCCTTAGTGACTAGGAGTGTTGCCGGATAGTTCCAGCGATACTGGATATGGTGGTTTCTCAAGGGTTTCGTTACTGTTAACAAGTTTCTCCTCCTGTTCATGGTGTGGGCGGATAGGTCCGCATAAAATGACAGGCCTTGCACGCTGACCAGGAGGTCCACGGCCTTCCTCATCCGTGCCATGACCCTCTCTTTCACAGTATAGAAATGTATCCTGGCAATAGCATCTCTGGGGTACTTATCAGGAATATGCTTAGGTTTAGGTAGCCTGTGGATCCTATCTATTGCCAGGTCATTGGGTGCCACATTCGGTAATAAGTCCTGCATAATAGAAGTAAAGTAGTCAGACAGGTCTTGAGGTTTAACCGATTCGGGTATGCCTCTTATTTTGATATTGTTCCATCTGGAAAGATCCTCAAGGTCTGCCACCTTAGACTTAAGCCATATTATTTAGTCATCGTGATCGTTATGCGCATCCACCATATCGTTAAATGTATTGGCAAACTCCCCCATCTTGTCTTCAATTTTGTCACTCTGTCAGTCACAGCGACCACTGCAGTGTTGCACTGAGACATTAATTGCAGCATGTCAGAATGTATAGCAGAGCGCAGTGAAAGCATCATGTCCCTTAACATAGAGGCCATCACAGGCTGGTCCCCTGCAGGTAAAGCTGCCATAGTCTCCTGGAATTCCAGGGTGTCATTGATGGTAATGCCTTGTGATGGGGCTGCGGCGGCATGGTCCGTCTTTTGCTTGGATTTCACCGGGCTATTGGACTGTGAGGTCGGGGTAGACTGTGGTAGGTGGCCCACCTCGTTGTTTTGCGTGCCCGAGGGATTCCCACTGTCTCTGGAGCCCGGGGAAGACAAGTGCTGGGGCTGTGAGGAGCGTGGCGGGCCGGCGCCATCTTGGCTGCGCGGCCTAGCGTTCGGGGTGAAGAAGTTTAACATCTTACCCGGCTTTCCACGATCTTTCCGTTTGTGGGACATGTCCGGTAGGTGCTCGCAGGTGTCCGGAGTGTAGTTGCGGTGCTCTGGAGTGACCCTCTCCGTTGTAGTTTGCTCCGGTCTGTCTGCGGTGCGAGGAGCTGCAGGCTCAAGCTGCCATTCACCTCGCTAGCTGACTCCGCCCCCCCGGCTATGTTTATTGTCAATACACTATCCCTTGTCAATACTGTGTGCACTTTAAGTGGAGTACACACTAGTAGGAAATCTGCCGAAAATTCCCATCTGAGGTAAAATCGTACGATTTTCGGCTAGTGTGTACAGAACTTTCAGCAGCCGATGCCAACATTTTCAAGAAAAAAAAACACCAACATTTTTTTTGTCCGTTCCCAGCACCTCCAATTTTTGTTTAATGTGTATGTAGTACATCTGCGGAAAATCGGATACGTAAGACCATGCATGATCTGAAGTTGCTGATGACCCGGAAGTCTAGGTAAAAACGTCCCAAAAAAAAATAAATTTTGTGAACATTATGCACTGTCAAAAAAAGTAGGGTTGAGCAAACCCGGACTGTAGTGTTCAGGTTGGTACCGGACTTTTGGGTATTCGGTACCCGGACACGGACCCGAACATTTCACTGTATGTTCGGGTACTGTCCATTGTTCATTAATGTTATTTGATGTTTTGGCGCGGTTTTAATGGCGCGGTTTCAACAGGTGCAAGGCAGCCAATCAGCAAGCGTTTAACTAGTGTGCCCTTAGAAGCCATCACAGTCATGCCTACTAATGGCATGGCTGTGATTGGCCAGTGCAGCATGTGACCCAGAGTCTATATAAGCTAGAGTCACTCTGCTATAACTATACTAGGGAGAGGTTCCTGATACTTTTGCTGAGGGAGAGATAGGAGATTACTGTAGGGTCAGGCTGGAGATTGCTTTGAGGTAAAGAATAGGAAGAATCTTCTTTATTCAGACAGCAATCTACATTGATTTGATTGTGTGGGGGTGCAGTGCACAATCTTTTTGCCCGGAGGGAGAGATAGGAGATTATTGTAGGGTCAGGCTGGAGATTGCTTTGAGGGAAAGAATAGGAAGAATCTCCTTTAATCAGACAGCGATCTACATTGATTGTATTGTGTGGGGGTGCAGTGCACAATCTTTTTGACCTTTTTGACCGGAGGGAGAAATAGGAGATTATTGTAGGGTCAGGCTGGAGATTGATTTGAGAGAAATAATAGGAAGAATCTTCTTTAATCAGACAGCGATCTACATTGATTGTATTGTGTGGGGGTGCAGTGCACAATCTTTATGCCCTGACCTGAGCCCAGTGAGGAGGAGAAAGGAGAAAAAAAAAACTTTTATCAGTCTGTTAGGTGGGCGGCGTGTGGTGCTGCACATTTAATGCAAGCTCAGTGCATATGTGTCTGCTTAATCTGTATTTAAAAAAGAAAAAAACTTTTTTCCTTCATATTTTACTTTGACATACAGTGTTTAGACAGACACTGCTTTTCTAACCCGCTCTTCAAAAAGCACCAATGTAAGGGGAAAATAATTATTTTTCAGCTTTCAGGGGAAAAAAAAAATATTTTTCAGTTTTTCATTCAAATGGGTTTTTTTTATTCAATAGCGGAATAGAACAACAACAGTATCCAACCTGTTAGGCGTGCGGTGTTTAGCGGCTATTTCAAGCATATGTGTCTGCTTAATCTGCATTTAAAAAAGAAAAAAACTTTTTTCCTTCATATTTTACTGTGACTTACAGTGTTTAGACACTGCATTTCAAATCTGCTATTCAACAAGCACCAATTAAGGGGACAATTATTTTTCAGATTTTCCTTCATACGTTACAGTGAGATACACCAATTGCATACTGTTGTATTCCACTTTGCAATAAAAACCCATTTAGGGGGAAAAAAGGTTAATTGCGGCCTAGTCTGTATATGTTACAGTGAGATACACCCATTGCATACTGTTGTATTGCGCATTTCAATAAAAACCCATTTAGGGGAAAAAAGTTAATTGCGGCCTAGTCTACATATGTTACAGTGAGATACACCCATTGCCTACTGTTGTATTGTGCATTGCAATAAAAACCCATTTAGGGGAAAAAAAAGTTAATTGCGGCCTAGTCTGCATATGTTACAGTGAGATACACCCATTGCATACTGTTGTATTGCGCATTGCAATATAAACCCATTTAGGGGAAAAAAAATAAATTGCGTGCTAGTCTGCATATTTTACTGTGAGATACACCCTTTAGATACTGTTGTTCTATTCTGCTATTCAATAAACACCCATTTAGGGAACAAATATTAAATTGCGGCCTAGTCTGTATCTGTACGTGTGAGATACACCCTTTAGATACTGTTGTTCTATTCTGCTATTCAATAAACACCCATTTAAGGAAAAAATATTAAATTGCGGCCTAGTCTGTATCTGTACGTGTGAGATACACCCTTTGGCTACTGTTGTTGTATTCTGCTATTCAATAAACACCCATTTAGGGGAAAATTAATTATTTTGCAGCATTTGCTGATTATGTTACTGTGAGATACACCCTTTAAATTTGTTTGGCACATCTCCTTCCACCACCGAGGATTGCAGGGCGCATCAGTTTGCCTCCTGTTTCTAACTCCTCCTACTCCTCTTCCTCATCCTCTACCGCCTCAGCATCCAGAGCAGTGATCATTTCCAAGGCTTTCAGGGAAGTCATTCACAAGTGGCTCAGAGGGTGGGTTCCTGCATCCACAAACGCCAGGTACACAATTGTCAAGCAAGGGCAAAGTTCTGGAGGATGACGAGGTGGAGGATGAGATGGAGGAGGAGGAACCATGTTCACAGCAGAATGGCACCCAGATAACTGATAACAACAGATAATACACTTGATCTCTGAGGGTGGGTTCCTGCACCCACAAACAGCAGGTTTGTGACATTTGTCAAGCAAGGGCACAGTTCTGGAGGATGACGAGGTGGAAGATGAGGAGGAGGAGGAGATGGAGGAGGAGGAACCATGTTCACAGCAGGGTGGCACCCAGATAACTGATAACAACAGATACTACACTTGATCTTAGGCAAAAGGTCGAGAAGCGATGCTGATGGCATTCCCACCTGACAGCGGGGGCACAGTGGAAGCACAAGGCAAAGGCAGAGGAGGAGGAGGTCGTCAACGCAGCCAGGACACCGCCAGCACCTCAGAAGGCAGGGTTAGCATGTATGAAATGTGTAAAAGCTTTGTCGGCACGCCAAAACAACCAGGACCACCAGCGGTTTTATTTTTTAAGCCCCTGGTGTGGGAACACACTGCAAAGGGTGTACACATGGTCCTTGACCCTGATCCCCCGGGGCGCAAAGCTCCTGACAGGAACTGGGTTACTTACACTGGCTAACCTGGCCGAAACCAGGCAGCCCCGTTCTTTAGAAGGTCTGCTGAAACAGACCACCCCAAGTACTAGGTGGGGCTCTCCCGAAAAGAGACCACATGAGAGAGGGCGAACCAAGCCAGAAGGCCATATCCACTCCCTCCCAAGACTTTCAGGGACAGGCCCAAGGACCTACACCCTACTAATCACGCTGTGCAAAATAAAGTGTACTGCCACAATAAAAAGCACAAAACGTGAGACACAAATCACATGAAAGTGGGGAAAGGGATAGTGGAGAAGTGCAAGGTTAGTGTCACGTTGCAATACTATGGCAGGCCCTTCGGCCAGGAATAAAAAATTCCTCTGGTCCTGACTCCTGACCAAAAGGCCCGGTCCTAGAGGCAGGTGTGAAAAACATGTGTAGGAAGTGCAGTGTTCTTGGTGCCATACTCATAGTGTTGCCATCCACCGTGAATTATGGCACCCCTGGACAGCCACTCCAGGGGCACATACACCACAGGATTTTCTGAATCCCGGTCCCTGGCAAAACCAGTGCAGCCCCATCCCTACCAGAAGGCCTCAGAACTTAGACAGCTTTAGGAGAGCCCGGCCCACAACCAGGGACACATACCTTTTCCAAGGCCAGACTCAACCCAGAAGGGGGAAAAAAGCCCTCCCACTGCCGCCATCATCGTTACTTACCATACACCATATACAGTTCCTTACCGTTCCTTACGTACTATACACATACTGAATGATGGGTCTGCCCCCTTAGACTTCTGGGTCTGCAAAAAAAAGCTCAGCTATTTTTCTCTCTCTTTGTGCCCCAGCCAGGATACAGAACTTAAAGGTTTCTGCATAATGTATTATCTTTGATTTTTTTATTGTTATTATCCTGTATTTATTTAAATCTATTTAAGTACTTGTTAATGATTTTTCTTTATAAATAAATAAAATCCTTGCTTCCTTAGCACTTTGTTATTATTACTATTATTATCATTATCAGAATTAACTCAATTCAGGAAAGGACAAAATAAAAGTTTTTAATCCACCGAGTCATATTTATGCTATTTATGAAACAATTCAGCTGCTCACTGGTGAAGGGATTGTGCAATTAGCATTTCACCTACTCTGACCTGGTGAACCCAATTATTTCTAACAGACATTTTTTAAATAAAGTACTGTATGTATGTTTATGTGGAAATCTAAGTATCTTTGGAAAATTGACTTACTCACCCAAAAACACAAAATCACAAGAAATATAATTTTTAGACTAAAGCACTCTCTTTTTACTCTTTTAAACATTATTTTTTTTCCTTAACAGCTTTCAACAAATGACAAAGGTTTGTTCAGCTGTTTGTTGTACAACATTAAATGAGTACATCATGCTAAGGCATTAATTAACCGTATATTACAAAAAGACAATTGGTATGAGGCCACAGGGTCAGTATGACAGCTTGGGATCTAGTATTTTCAGAAGAGGAGGTCAGCAGGGGCAGTCTCTATACAACAGTTTCACATTAAAGGGAATCTATACAAAAGAAGCCCCTGATGAAACATTTATTACTGCCTCTGTGATTCGTTGTTATTTTCTTGACAGTGAAGTTACTTGTAGTGAAACTGTATGCATATAGTTCACTTTCACTGCCCTAGAATTAGTATGAAGCTAAGTAATGAGAAATAATGGGTTTAATTTGAGGTTTCTAGGAATATGTGTCTTAAATTTGTTCTTTCTTGACAACATCACATTTTTAAAAAAATAAAATACACATTTCATACATATTGGCTCTATTTTAATTCATGAGCTGCACATGTGTTCTAATGTCTTATTTTAGCTAAAAGACAACTAATTGCCGAGTTGGCAACATTGAGGAGGCAACAAGGAGGATTTATTGTGTCTGACAAAGGTATGAATCTCATTAGCTTATTTTGGCATGTGTTATGTTAAGAGTTTGGGTTTTTTGCAAGTCCATAATTTGTGAGTTGTGATGGGACATGTGTATGTAAGTGTTTTTTTGTGTCTGGACTGGAGCACTTGTGTTCTCTCAATATAGACAAGTGTGGTGGCGAATTTTCAAGAGCTGCACCATTTTGCTTTTCTCTCTCCCTCTTCCCTAGTCTGTAACACAGAAAAATGTAGGTGTCTTCCAGACAGTGTTCAGTAACTGTAATAATATACAAAATACAAAGTACAGCGCCAATGATGAAAATGCTGGAAATAATCACTGTGAGGTAAAAGTCCAACAGATGTAAATAACAATCCTCAGTTGAAGATAAAAGTCCAACCACCAAAGAGTGGAATCAAATAGATGCAAACCTCAACACCGCGTGCATCACAATGTAAAAGATGTCTGCTTACCAATAGTGTTGAGCGAACACGGACTGTATTATTCGAGTTCGTACCGAATAATTGGATTTTTCTTACCCGAACACGAACACGAAAACTTTCCTGTATGTTCGGGTTTAAAATCCGTGTTCGGTAATTTTATTTCCTGTTTTATATGTAATGGCGTGCTTTTAATGGCGGGCTTTCAACAGCCAATCAACAAGCGTTTAACTGGTGTGCCTTAAGCCATCCCAGCCATGCCTACTAATGTATTAGTAGCTGTGATTGGCAATCTGAAGCATGTGACCCATATCTTTATAAGTTCGAGAGCCACAGCGCGGCGCGTCATTCTGCTGTAGATTAGGGAGAGAGCACACATCATACGTGCTGGCTGCTGATTAGGGACAGACAGTGAAAAATTGTGCCCGAAAAGAATGCAGGGACAGGTCGGAGTGTAGGCAGGGACAGTTATTTGAGCATTTTAGGGACAGGCTGGAGAGATTAGGCAGGGACAGTCTACATCGATTTTGCTGTGTTGGGGGTGGTGCAGTGAACGATCTTTTTGCCCTTACTTAAGCCCACTGAGGAGGAGGAGGAGGGAGAAAAAAATCTATTTTTATCAGTCTGTTGTGTGCAGCGTTCAGCTATATTTCACTACAGATTGCTGTTCTAATCTGCTATTAAAAAATCAAGTTAAAGGGGAATTTTTTTTCCCCCTTCATAGCCTGCTTGCTGCTGAGCTGAGCTGACCTTGACATAAGACACTGCTGTGTTCACATGTGCTATTGAGTGATTTTCAATTTTATACACTTTTTTCTATTCCACTATTCAATATACACCCTTTTGGGTTAACAAAAAAATAAATTGTGGCATAGTCTGTACTAATCTGCTATTTAAAAATTACAAACTTAAAGGGGAATTTTTTTTTCCCTTCATAGCCTGCTGCAGAGCTGACCGTGACATAAAACATAAGACACTGCTGTGTACAATGCTATTGAAAAATCACCAATTTTATATCATATTTTCTATTCCGCTATTCAATCTACACCCTTTGGGGTAAAAAGAATTAAATTGCGGCATAGTCTGTATCGGTACCTGTGAGATACACCTTCCAAATTTTTGGGGCGCATCTTCCACTGCCGAGGATTGCAGGGTGCTTCAGTTTGCCTCCTGTTCTGAAGTCCTCCTACTCCTCATCCTGCCTTTAGGATACAAAAAAATGTAATCGGGGCCTAGTCTGGGTCTGTACGTGTGAGATAGATACACCTTTTGATATCATATTTTCTATTCCGCTATTCAATCTACACCCTTGGGGTAAAAATAATTAAATTGCGGCATAGTCTGTATCGGTACGTGTGAGATACACCTTCCAAATTTTTGGGGCGCATCTTCCACCGACGAGGATTGCAGGGTGCTTCAGTTTGCCTCCTGTTCCGAACTCCTCCTACTCCTCATCCTGCCTTTAGGGTACAAAAAATTGTAATCGGGGCCTAGTCTGTGTTTGTACGTGTGAGATACACCGTATTATAAAATTTTTTCTATTCCGCTATTCAATCTACACCCTTTGGGGTAAAAAGAATTAAATTGCGGCATAGTCTGTATCGGTACGTGTGAGATACACCTTCCAAATTTTTAGGGCGCATCTTCCATCGCCGAGGATTGCAGGGTGCTTCAGTTTGCCTCCTGTTCCGAACTCCTCCTACTCCTCATCCTGCCTTTAGGGTACAAAAAATTGTAATCGGGGCCTAGTCTGGGTCTGTACGTGTGAGATAGATACACCTTTTGATATGATATTTTCTATTCCGCTATTCAATCTACACCCTTTGGGGCAAAAATAATTAAATTGCGGCATAATCTGTATCGGTACGTGTGAGATACACCTTCCAAATTTTTGGGGCGCATCTTCCACCGCCGAGGATTGCAGGGTGCTTCAGTTTGCCTCCTGTTCTGAACTCCTCCTTCTCCTCATCCTGCCTTTACGGTACAAAAAATTGTAATCTGGGCCTAGTCTGGGACTGTACGTGTGAGATAGATACACCTTTTGATATCATATTTTCTATTCCGCTATTCAATCTACACCCTTTGGGGTAAAATGAATTAAATTGCGGCATAGTCTGTATCGGTACGTGTGAGATACACCTTCCAAATTTTTGGGGCGCATCTTCCACCGCCGAGGATTGCAGGGTGCTTCAGTTTGCCTCCTGTTCCGAACTCCTCCTACTCCTCATCCTGCCTTTAGGGTAAAAAAAGAATTGTAATCGGGGCCTAGTCTGGGTCTGTACGTGTGAGATAGATACATCTTTTGATATTATATTTTCTATTCTGCTATTCAATCTACACCCTTTGGGGTAAAACAAATTAAATTGCGGCATAGTATGTATCGGTACGTGTGAGATACACCTTCCAAATTTTTGGGGCGCATCTTCCACCGCCGAGGATTGCAGGGTGCTTCAGTTTGCCTCCTGTTCCGAACTCCTCCTACTCCTCATCCTGCCTTTAGGGTACAAAAAATTGTAATCGGGGCCTAGTCTGTGTTTGTACGTGTGAGATACACCGTTTTATACATTTATTTCTATTTCGCTATTCAATCTACACCCTTTGGGGTAAAAAGAATTAAATTGCGGCATAGTCTGTATCGGTAGGTGTGAGATACACCTTTCCAATTTTTTTGGGCGCATCTTACACCGCCGAGGATTGCAGGGTGCTTCAGTTTGCCTCCTGTTCCGAACTCCTCCTACTCCTCATCCTGCCTTTAGGGTACAAAAAATTGTAATCGGGGCCTAGTCTGGGTCTGTACGTGTGAGATAGATACACCTTTTGATATCATATTTTCTATTCCGCTATTCAATTTACACCCTTTGGGGTAAAAATAATTAAATTGCGGCATAGTCTGTATCGGTACGTGTGAGATACACCTTCCAAATTTTTGGGGCGCATCTTCCACCGCCGAGGAGTGCAGGGTGCTTCAGTTTGCCTCCTGTTCTGAACTCCTCCTACTCCTCATCCTCATCCACCCTTTTGGGTACAAAAAATTGTAATCAGGGCCTAGTCTGTGTTTATACGTGTGAGATACACCGTTTTATAATTTTTTTTCTATTCCGCTATTCAATATACACCCTTTTGCAGTGTAAAAAATTAAATTACGGCATAGTCTGTATCGGTACGTGTGAGATACACCTTTTAAATTTTTTTGGCGCATCTCCTTCCACCGCCGAGGATTGCAGGGCGCTTCAGTTTGCCTCCTGTTCCGAACTCCTCCTACTCCTCTTCCTCATCCTCATCCTCCCTTTAGGGTACAAAAAAATTGTAATCGGGGCCTAGTCTGTGTTTTTACGTGTGAGATACACCGTTTTATATCCTTTTTTCTATTCTGCTATTCAATATACACCCTTTTGGGGTGAAAAAAATTAAATTGCGGCATACTTTGCATATTTGACTGTGAGATACACCCGTTGTATTTGTATACTGTTTTTCTATTCCGCTATTTAATAAACACCCTTTTGGGGTAAAAAAAATTAAATTGCGGCATAGTTTGCATATTTGACTGTGAGATACACCCGTGCAAGTAGAGGCGATAGTAGATTGGTTTGCTGCTGACAGTGCCTCCAGTTCCTTCACATTGTCTCCCACCCAGTCTAATGCAGAAAGGTCAGAGTTGGCACCTGCAGCCGATGTCCAACCGTCTTTCACCTCACCCTCTTGCAAATCAGGCAAGCAGTCTGAGCCCCAAGTCATGCAGCAGTCTCTTCTTCTTTTTGATGACTCTGTCAGCAGGGTTTCCCAGGGCCATCCACCTAGCCCTGCCCCAGAAGTGGAAGAGATTAAGTGCAGCGATGCCCAACCACCTACTTCTCAAGATGAGTACATGGAAGGACCATCGCAGCACGTCTCCGATGATGACGAAACGCAGGTGCCAACTGCTGCGGCACTCAGAATTGTGGAGACCGACAAGGAGGGCAGGGGTGAAGACTGGGTGGAAGATGATGTGGAGGACGATGAGGTCCTCGACCCCACATGGCATGAAGGTCATGCAGGTGACCTGAGTAGTTTGGAGGAAGAGGCGGTGGTCGCACAGAGCCACCAGCACAGCAGAAGAGGGAGAAGGGTGCAGAAGCGGAGCGGCCGTGCCCTAGACACTACGCCTGCTACTGCCCAACGCAGCAAGGGACCGAGCGCACCAAAGCCAGCTCAAAGGAGTTCTCTAGCATGGAAGTTCTTCAGAAAATGTGCTGATGACAGGACATGAGTGGTTTGCACCCTGTGCAATCAGAGCCTGAACCGAGGCATAAACCTTCTCAACCTGAGCACAACCTGCATGATCAGGCATCTAAGGGCAAAGCACGAGCTGCAGTGGAGTAGACACCTTCAAAACGAAGAAAGGTCCCTGGCTCCTCCTGCTTCCTCTTCTGCTGCAGTCTCGGCCTCTCCATCCACCTCTGTAGTGATACCGGCACCTGCCACCCCGCAAACAGACGATCTGTCAGCAACACCACCACCTGGGTCACCAACCATCTCCACAATGTCCCGTGGAAGCGTTCAGCTTTCCATCTCCCAAACACTTCAGAGGAAGAGGAAGTACCCCCCTACCCACCCGCGATCCCTGGCCCTGAATGCCAGCATTTCAAAATTCTTGGCCTTTGAAATGCTGTCATTCCGTCTGGTGGAGACACACAGTTTTAAAAGCCTTATGTCGGTGGCTGTCCCACAGTACGTCATGCCCAGCCGCCACTACTTTTCCAGGCAAGCCATCCCTTCCCTGCACAACCAAGTGGGGGAAAAAATCAGGTGTGCACTGCGCAACGCCATCTGTGCCAAGGTCCACCTAACTACCGATACATGGACCAGTAAGCACGGTCAGGGCCGTTATACCTTCACCACCAACTTCAGCACAGCCAGGGGTAAACGACAGCAGGCAGTTTTAAAACTTGCTTGTTTGGGGGAAAAACCACACACCATGCAGGAGTTGTGGAGGAGCATGGAACAGCAGACAAATGAGTGGTTGCTGCCAGCGAGCCTCAAGCCCGGCCTGGTGGTGTGCGATAACGGGCGAAATCTCATTGCAGCTCTGGGCCTAGCCGGTTTGACGCACATCCCTTGCCTGGCGCATGTGCTGAATTTGGTGGTGCAGAGGTTCCTTAAAAATTACCCCGATATGTCAGAGCTGCTGCAGAAAGTGCGGGCCGTCTGTGCGCACTTTTGGCGTTCTCACCCTGCTGCTGCTCGCCTGTCAGCGCTGCAGCGTAACTTCGGCCTTCCCGCTCACCGCCTCATATGTGACGTGCCCACAAGGTGGAACTCCACCTTGCACATGCTGGAAACACTGTGCAAGCAGCAGCAGGCCATAGTGGAGTTTCAGCTGCAGCACGCACGCGTGAGTCGCTCTGCGGAACAGCACCACTTCACCACCAATAACTGGGCCTCCATGCGAGACCTGTGTGCCTTGTTGTGCTGTTTTGAGTACTCCACCAACATGGCCAGTGCCGATGACGCCGTTGTCAGCTTAACTATCCCACTTCTATGCCTCCTTCAAAAAACGATTCGGGCTATGATGGAAGAGGATGTGGCACAGGATGAGGAGGAGGAGGATGAAGAGGTAACATTTCCAAGGCTTTCAGGGCAGTCATTTGCAAGTGGCTCCGAGGGTGGGTTCCTGCACACACAAACGCCAGGGATACAATTGTCCAGCAGGGGCACAGTTCTGGAGGATGAGGAGGATGAGGAAGAGGAGATGGAGGAGATGGAACCATGTTCACTGCAGGGTGGCACCCAGGCCAGCTCATGGCCATCACTGGTGCGTGGCTGGGGGGATACAGAAGACACAGACGATACACCTACCACAGAGGACAGCCTTTCGTTGCCTCTGGGCAGCCTGGCACACATGAGCGATTACATGCTGCAGTGTCTCCACAATGACCGCCGAGTTGCCCACATTCTAACTTGTGCTGATTACTGGGTGGCCACGCTGCTGGATCCCCGTTACAAGGACAACGTACCGTCCTTAATTCACTCACTGGAGCGCGATCGCAAGATGCGCGAGTACAAGCGCACGCTGGTAGACGCCATGCTGCTGGCATTCCCACCTGACAGCGGGGGCCACAGTGGAAGCACAAGGCCAAGGCAGAGGAGGAGGAGGAAGAGGTCGCCAATGCAACCAGGGCACTGCCAGCACCTCAGAAGGCAGGGTTAGCATGGCCGAAATGTGGAAAAGCTTTGTCAGCACGCCACAACAAACAGCAGCACCAGCAGCTCATATGGAACGTCTTAGCAGGAGGCAGCATTTCACCAACATGGTGGAGCAGTATGTGTGCACACGCCTACATGTAGTGAATGACGGGTCTGCCCCCTTCAACTTCTGGTTCTCCAAATTGGGCACATGGCCTGAGCTTGCTCTTTACGCCTTGGAGGTGCTGGCGTGCCCTGCAGCCAGTGTATTATCTGAACGTGTATTTAGCACGGCTGGGGGCGTTATCACAGACAAGCGCAGCCGCCTGTCCAGAGACAATGTGGACAAGCTCACGTTCATTAAAATGAACCAGGCATGGATCCCACAGGACTTTTCCGTACCTTATGCAGAATAGAGATGGATACCGACCTTACCCAGCCATTGTTATATTGTTGATCTTTCTCACTCTTTTGGGGTGTACCCTAATTTAAAATGACTGAAAAAAAGCAGTGTTGGCTACCTTGTCCCCCTCCACCGCCGCTTCCACCTACACCGCCACATCCACCGCCACCTCAACCTCCCTCCTACTCCATATGGGCCTCGTCCTTCACAGATGAAGAAAATTGTTTTATTTTTCTCTTTTTTTTTGTTGTTTTAAGTTATTTCCCTATCCACATTTGTATGCAGAACACTTGCCATGCTCCTAACTACGTTTTGCTGCCATTTGCAGCACTCTAGCCCTTTCCATTGGTGTTTTAGAGCCATTTTAGTGCCTGAAAGTTCGGGTCCCCATTGACTTCAATGGGGTTCGGTGTCCGGGTAAAGTTCGGAAAAAGTCTGGGACACGGACCCGGACTTTTTTTTCAAGTTCGGCCGAACCCGTCGAACACAGACATCCAGGTGTCCGCTCAACTCTACTTACCAGAACTTCATGACCCCCTGTTAAGGTGGGTCAAATAAGCGTGTAGTAGAGAAATCCAAGGAGGGGGTCCTCTGGGCTAATGAAACCAATCCGTTAAGATCACTCCAGAACAGGCAAGCTTCCAGCATCCAGACAAATCTATGCAGTAGATGAAGACAGTACCAAACCGAGACACACCGATCACCTTCACTCCTCTCTCTTCTTCTTTCCCGCCAGCTTGTCTACTGACGTCACTCCGAGGAGGGATTCCCCACAGAACCCCGCCTCCTCATCTTAGTAACTGTAATAAACATAGTGATGCAGGTGTACATAAAAAAAAAAATGTTGAAAATGAATCCATAAATGTATATCAACTGTATAATCTATAATGACTGATTATTCTCCTTGATATGCTCCACCACCCCCAAAAAAAAAATTTCAGACAGAATTTATTTATGGCTTGTGTGTAGCTTCTGTGTCTTGGGGCTTTCTGATTCCAACTTTTTTTCCCCTGGCATTTGTTTTCCCCTCTACCAAATGTGGGTGTCTTCCAGACAGTTATAAGTAACTGTAATAAACATGGTGATACAGGTGTAAAGCATATATCAAGAAAGATGTTGAAAATAATGCCTGATTATTCTTTGATTTGCATCCCCCCCCAAAAAAAAAAAAAAAAACAATTTCAGACAGAATTTATTTATGGCTTTGTGTGTAGCTTCTGTGTCTTGGGGCTTTCTGGTTCCAGCTTTATTTTCCTTTCCTGGCTTCTGTTTTCTCCTCTACCAAGTTATACTCACAGGCTGTACACATTTCTATGGAAAATGCATTGCCTGATTTCTAATAAATACTGTCTGTGTAAAGCCCCGTACACACGTACCGATCGTCGGCCGACAGAACGTCCTACAAATGTTCGCGGCTGGTGTGTTTGTTGTTTGTCTGTTGAAAAGTGCTCAAAACTTGCCCAGGACATTTGTCTGCCGACAGAAAATGACGTCACTACGTTCCACGCACGTTCGCCGCTACAAAAGAGGAAGTGAGTGTTTGGCCGTGACCCTTCTGGGCATCTCGCGCTGATTTCGGTAGCATTTGTTTGGTTGATGACATTTCGCTATTTTCCGAGACATCGTTCGAGAATTTATTATGGCGACCGTGAATTCGTCCGTTGCTGTCGTTAGTGTTGGAGTTTTGGCTCTGAGACGACGTACGAGCAATAGGAAGAAGAAGCGGACCTCCTGGACGAAAAATTGGTTGCTTAACCGTGATCAATTTTCTCATATGTCCTTGCTGAGGGAGCTCCAGGAAAATAATCCTGATGACTTCAGGAATTATTTGAGGATGACGGATCCCATCTTTTACCGTCTTCTTGCCCTGGTGTCCCCCTATATTCTGAAGCAGGATACTTGTATGCGGCTTGCAATTACTCCTGAGCAAAGGTTAATTGCGACGTTGAGGTATCTTGCAACAGGGAGAAGCCTGCAGGATCTGAAGTTCACCACAGGCATCTCCCCCCAAGCTCTTGGTATCATCATCCCTGAGACCTGCTCTGCCATCATCAAGGTCTAGCAGAAGGACTATATCAAGGTATGTTTGATTTTTTACATTACATTACATGTATTACTAGTTTCACCCGAATTATGATGTTTTTGGATGTACAGCAATTGACACAGGCCATTATTTGTAAACTACCCTCTGTCCGCATGCACATAGTAGTAAAGATGTAGATTATCTTTAACCATTTGTAAAATTACCCACTAACCACCCCACCATTCTCTCCTATGTGTCCCTAAACGCATTGCCTGTTAACAGTATGTCGAATTTTTCAAATTTTATTGCTTTCCCTCAAACAATTATTCCTTGGCCAATGTTTTAGTACCTAGTTAATGATTTATCTAAAATACATCAGTCCATCCATTCCCACCTATGATTCTGTATGTTTATGTAATGATGTTAAAACCTTCACTGACCACAAGCCCTTATTGATGTATAAATGCCCAGTTTTACTTACCCATCCCCCACCCACATGCTAAATCTCAAAGTCAGCATATACCAAAGCTCAAGTTCAGAGGTCTTCAAACTATGGCCCACCAGTTGTTCACGAACTTCAATTTCCATCATGCCTAGTCATGTCTGTGAATGTCAGAGAATTACAAGGCCTCATGGGATGTGTAGTTCTGCAACAGCTGGATGGCCGTAGTTTGTAAATCTCAGCTCTAGCTGGTGAGTATAATGGGCCATACACACTAGAAGATTGTCAGAACAATTTATCCTTCCGATTTACCAAAACCAAATAATATGAGGTCCAACAAACACTTTCAAATCCTATGCAATCTGGTAGGCCCTTGCACTACATAGAAAAGGTAAATCTGCACGAAAAAGTCTTCAGAGAATCTTCTAGTGTGTATGGCCCTTTACAATATAAGAACAATAGGAGGTTGAAAATAAATGTATGTAGATGTTACATCCCCATATCCAAACCTTTGCCTTCCTGTTGTATATTTTTTTAGCAAGTTGCATAAGCATTTAACAGACAACTGTGTGTGTAATTAATAATGTGATGTGCTCAAGCACTAATTTTATTTTTTTTATTTTTTCCCCACAGTTTCCTTCAAACGCAGAGCAATGGCTGGAGATTTCTGATCAATTTCTGGAGAAGTGGAATTTTCCCAATTGTGGGGGTGCTATTGATGGGAAGCACGTCCGCATTGTCCCCCCTCCGAATTCCGGCACATTTTTTTATAATTATAAAGGTTTTTTTAGTATAGTCATGCTAGCCATAGTTAATGCAAACTATGAGTTTATTTTTTTGGATATTGGCAAAAATGGCCGCAATTCGGATGGGGGAGTTATTGATCAGACGGAGTTCGCTCGTCGTCTAAAGAACGGCACTCTGAACCTGCCATCCAGGGAGCAAACTGTTGAGGGTATGAGCTTTGTGTTTATCGCAGATGAGGCTTTTGCGCTTGGGGAGCATCTCATGAAGCCCTACCCTCAGAGGAACCTCACCCCAGACCAAAGGATTTACAACTACCGGTTGTCCAGAGCTCGCAGAGTTGTGGAGAATGCCTTCGGGATAATGGCCAACCGGTTCCGGATATTCCTGACGTCCATAAACCTGGCACTGTACAAAGTGGATAATGTGGTCTTGTGTTGCTGCATTTTGCACAACTTCCTACGCAGGAATGCACAAAATTATGTATTGCAGCAACTGGATACTGACCCTGCTATGCCAGGTACAAGTGGAGAGGCCCAACCTTCTAACCAAGTGGAGTCCATGCCGTCAATGGAAGTTGGACGGTCAGCATTGGCATCACACAGGGCCCGTCAGATCCGCCAGGAATATCGGGACTATTTCGTGGGGAGAGGAGCTGTGTCCTGGCAGCAATCACTGTCACACACCCATTAATCTTGTTAAAGATTGGACACACAAGATAAATGTCAGAGATATATTATTTTTCAACACATTAAACAAAAATTGCAATGATTCTGTATTGTGGATTATAATCATTTGGGCACATATGCCAAACACAATTATTTGGGTTAATCATGTGTTATATATGTGTGACTTTGGAAGGGTTAATACATTCATCAGTGTGTTTCTTGACTGTAGTCTCTCACCAGCTGATCCAAAGTGATGATGGCCATGTGTTATTTTTTAGCCAGTGGTGTAAATACAAGGGCCTTCTGCACCCCACAAAATGTACACAAACCCTGTCACATTGAGAACTAGGTCACACCCAAGGTTCATCTAATGTCACCTTACATTGGTGTTCATTGTCCAGAAGTTGCCCATACTATATATTTCATATAATACATTAGGGTATTAACAAAGTACCTACACCTGTTATGTTGTGTTCATTTATGACATCCTTCTCACTGCCCACCAATGTTAGGATATGTCAGTGTTATGTGAAACTTGATCATTGTTCATCTCAAAGTGTTATATATATAGGTAATGGAAAGTGAACTAGAGCAACGAACAAGCAATACACTATAGATTACACTGATCTCCCTACACTGATTGCTACTGGCAATATCAATGCCATATTGAATCCTAGGAC
The DNA here is from genome assembly GCF_965119305.1 of Pelophylax lessonae. NCBI lineage: Eukaryota > Metazoa > Chordata > Amphibia > Anura > Ranidae > Pelophylax > Pelophylax lessonae. The sequence continues at coordinate 114,794,681 of NC_138777.1, forward strand.
TGCTAGTACCTTGAGTGTTGAGTCACACTTATGCGATGCGGGAAGTCTGCGACTTTGCAGCCTTCCAGCATTGCATAAGGGTGACCCGCCACTTACTTTTTGCACAGGATTGTATTCCACAAGTGTTAAGCACTGTGCGATCCAATCCAGATACATCAGAAATAAAGGGTCATGTGCGACTTGTATGCGTGTTCAGTGCGAATGTAGCCATACAAAGTGTATGTCTCAATTCACACTGCACATCTGATGGCATGTAATATCGTAGCGCACTGCTCCTTTATTACATGCGATCAGATGTTCATGCGAAAATCAGCTATACAGTTTGTATGGCTCAATTCGCACTGCACTCGCACAAAAGTCGCACATGATGCATTTATTCAGCCGCATCAGGATAGGATCGCACAGTCGTTCAAACTTGTGTGATCCGATCCTGTGTGAAATGTCAGATCGCACTGTGATATGCGTTAAAACTGGGGGTATCTTTAACATTTCATTGACACCTCCAGCAACTCGCATATGGCAGTGTCCAAAATGCTTTCATTAACATGTAAATATGTGAATAGGACAGCCATCATACATTTAGTGCTTCTTTACACAGCTTTAGACCTCGACCCCCCAACGAAAGTCTAATAAAGAATTGAACACACATTGTTGAATGTAAAAATGTTTTAGTATCAAACATTCACAGGGTTAGGGTTAGGGTTAGGGTGTTGTAAAGTGCTTTTCCCAAACTTGGGTACACTCTTTAACATCTGAGTGTAATTAAAATGCCATAAAACATAAAAAATTTGTAACATCAGGAACATCCCAATACAAACATTAAAAACGTAGTAAAATTGTGGCTTAAAATTTGCCAATCATGTCCACAAAATTGCGCATTTTGATTTGTAATGCCGTTGCAGTCTCCTTTATTTGTTCCAGGTCTGCGCAGCATTGGAGAGCCTCACGGGTCAATTTGGCTAATGTGCAACTATGTAAAACATGGTCTGTAAAAAAAAAAAAAAAATGAGTCAATGTGAATCACCTACATGAGGTTATAATAATAGAGAAACATTTGGTGTCCAGGTAATCTTAAATTCCTCTCGAGTTAATACCTACCCTGTTCTTATGCTCTTTTGCCCTAGGCTCTTCTTCTTCCTCCTGTCCTCCTCCGATGCTGTTGCTGATGATTCTGCCGGTCTCCTGAGCTTACTATAGATTTATTAGGGGTGTGAACGCATGATGACGTCATTGTGAAGGCATGGTCGTAATGTATATATATTAAGATGCAGAGACCAGAGACGGGCAGAATGCACGGCAACAGCATCGGAGGAGGACAGGAGGAAGAAGAAGAGCCTAGGGCAAAAGAGCAGACAACATAAGAGCAGAAGATTGGACAGCAGAAGAGTGGAGAGGAGAAGATCCAAAGAGCAGAGTGGAGAAGACCGGATGAAGATATTTAAGAACATTTCATAAACGTCTCCTGTCGTTATTCACATACACTTCCATTTATGTGGTTAATGTGTAGGGGTACTATGTACCCCATACCCATTCACATAGGGATTGGGGTCTGGGATCTGGGGGCCACCCTTTGTTAAAGGTTGCTTCCAAAGTCCTAGGAACCCCCTGGCCGCATGACCCCCCAAAACCACCAGACAGGGTTGTGGGGATGAGGCCCTTGTCCTCCTCTACATGGGAGCAAGGTGCTTTTGTGTGTGCGGTGCAGAGGCCCCCTGGCCCAAAGCAACAAAACCCCCCCATGTTGAGGGCATGTGTCCTGCTGTGGTCCAGGGGGTGTTTGGTCCGCTTGCTCGTTCTCTTTCCTGGCCTGACAAGCTGCATGCTTGGATAAGGGTCTGGTAGGGGTTTTGGGGGTAACCCACGCTGTCTTTTTGTTGTGGGCATACCCTCAAACTCAATACCACACACAAAAGGCCTGGTTGTAAACTTGGGGTGGACACCCACGGTGGGTTATTCAATTTGTCTGTGTACTTCCCCCTCAAAAATCTTCACAGCGCAAGTGGCCCCGCAAGTCAGAGCATCCTGATCCGACTTACGGTGCCACTTCCATTCAAATAAAGAGGCTCCCATAGGGAACTAGTGTTGACAATTGGAGGCTAAAAAAACACTGATAAAAATCATTATGAAAAAACCTACGTGGGCACACAATTGGCTCTCTGACACTTGGTCCTGGATCCTCCACATTTTCGGAAGTGGCTTCCACGCTGCTTGGCAAGTTGCCAGGAGATCTGGGTTCTGACCTGGCTGGGGATGCCACATCCTCGCATGACGCAACATCTGCAATGTAAATTTGTAAGGGAATACAAGAATATAAGGTTAAACAATCATTGCAAATACACATATTTCTATGATCCCACTACACAAAAATCTGTGCCTACAAACCTTCATGTTGCTCTGGTGTCTCATCACTTGTTGGCTCCACCAGAATAAGTTCAGGAATAATGTCTTCATCTACATAATACAAAACATTGGCCGTATCATAAAAGTCACAAGAGGTACATTTGTTAGGACATGGTGCCCTGCTTGATAGCTCTTTTAGTAACAAATATGAAGACATGTACATGGTTATCTACGAAAAATATGGTACATTAATGTTTGACAGTGCATAGGAACCAATTACCTTTAGTGGAATCTGTGCCACCATCTGGGCCCATGTCCTCCTCTTCTTCCACAACTGCCGATGGAGCTGCCAAACCTCTCCTCCTCCTTTCCCATTGTTTGGCACGGAGTTTACGTTTTTCTCCTATTTAAAGGTTTGAATAATAATCTGTGATTAATAGGAATGTTTGCTGAGAAGATTCGTGCAGGAAAGAACGTTCGTTGCAACACAATACATATATTTTTAACTATGGCTTCCTGACTTTTAATGTCATATACTAAAACATCATCAATAGATCGATCTAATCACGACATGACAACTAAAATGAGTAATCTAACTTTTTACATAGACATTATAATCTAGACATGTTAATACAACATACACAAAATTATAAAAAACATATTGCATGATTAAAAAAAAAATTAATAAATAAAACTTACTTTTTTTCAAAATCCGATGGATTTGGCCCAGCTGATCCTGCTCACGGTGTTTCAGGTCAGACCACCGTTTACGAATCTGATCTTTCGATCGCTCCACACCGAATTTTTTTACCAAACAGGCCACCACTTTATCCATGATGCCATCTTTCCTGGCATTGGGCCGATCGTAATTTGCCAACTTGCCATCATAATCCATTTTTTCTAAAATGGAGAACATCTCCACCATTTCTGGCTTTGACATGGGTGTAGCCCTTGATTTTCGGGTGGCCCAATCACTTCGGCCCACACTAATTGAGCTCCCAGATTGTTGAGACATTATTCTTGATTACAAGATTTTTCCACTGCTTCAGGTGTGAGTGTCGCATGTAGGCCTGATCTTCGGCACGTACACACCCCTGCACAAGCCCGCCACTGGAGGAGGAGTTGACGCCTGCGCTGTATTTAAAGGACGCCAGATCGTTCGGCCGACGATTCGCTAGCGGACATATCGAGAGTTGGAGCACGATCGAGCGGCGAATCACGACTTTTCCCCACAAACAAAGGTACGACTCTTTTAATAGAAAGTGTGTGTTTTGGGCCCTATACAGCTTTTATTAGGAATATCTTTATTATGTGCCAAAATACATGCTATTTTAATATGTTTTGTGTTGTTTTGTGTCTTGCAGGCATATACTGTCCTGCAATATGGTGGACAATTACACCAGCCACAACTTTCTAATAAGTTTTATTGATGAGTTCAGGCAACTGCCGTGTTTGTGGCAAGTGAAGTCCGCAGATTATAAAAATAGAAAACTCAGAAAACAGGCCATGGAACATTTGGTGGCCTTCTACAAGCCCGTCTGTCCTGGGGCAAATTTTAATTATATACGCAAAAAAATAAACAGCATTCGCACTGCCTACAGGCGGGAGTTAAAAAAAATAGAGGAGTCCACCCAGTCTGGAGCAGGTGCACGGAATGTATATGTACCACGGCTGTGGTACTATGATAACATGCGATTCCTGGCAGACACCATGGAATCCAGGCCGTCAATTTCAACACTGCCTTCTACTTCGGCAGAGGGCTCAGTGTCGGTTGATCCAAGCTAGGATGAGGATTTCCTGGAGGAGAGTTTTACTCAGGTATGGCATTTCACAATATATTGTCTGCTAAAATGTAATCATGTAACAAAATTATAAGCTAAACCATAATTGACCCTTTATGTAAACGGGCATAGCAAGGGGTTGGCATGACAGGCAACCGCCAGGGGCGCAGGCCAAGGGGGGTGGGTCACAAAAACATTGGCATTGTTTTATTGTTTATTTTAACAATCCACTCAGCCTGCACACCCCAGAACCCCCAGTTTGCAGGCGGATTCATGCAGGTGTAAAACATTGAGAGCTGCTTCATGCAGGTGTAAAACATTGAGAGCAGCTGAGCCAAAAGACCAGGAGACTGAGACTGCCTCTCACTACATCCCCAGCACACCTCTGGTCTTACAAACACTGCTGCATCCCCAGCACACCTCTGGTCCTAACAAACACTGCTGTAGCCTCAGCATTCCTCTGGCTCAACCTTTTTTAATACAAAACTAACAGCTCCTGCAAATGATACATCCATCCTTGCTTCCATGTCTCTGGTCTCTCACTCTGGGTCAGCAAGGCAGGTGGCTTCCTTATTCCTGTTTCCCTGCACTGCTTCACCCTCAATGCCCTACATCAAGCCCTCTGCAAGTTCAGGCCCCTCTCTCTCTGCAACCCCCTCCTCTCTCTCTCACACCCCCTCTTTCTCTCCCTCTCTCTATCTCTCAACCCTCTCTTTCTTTTTCACACCTGAGACAATGATTGCCCACTAGAGAGCTCTACACTGGGCAAACAAGGGGCAAATTAGAAACTTTTAATGCCCTTTAATTTTTTTTTTTGGGGGGTGGGTTACAGTTTTACATTGATCTTGGGGGGGGGGGGTTGTTGCCAAATACAGCTCCTCAACAAGGGCACTGGAGACCCTAGATACGCCACTGTATGTAAAGTCTGCTATTTGTTCACAATAATATAACAAACATGCATTTTTATATACACTATAACATTCTAATCAATTGTTCATTTCATCAACAGGGAAGTGTCACTGAGGAGGAGCCAGGTTGCAGCCAGGAGCCTGGGGAGCCTGCGGAGCCTGAGGAGCCTGTGGAACTATTTCCACCACCACCTCCTCCTGCCAAACGGAGGCAAAAGAGGAAGCACGTGGATGACATAACCGATGAATTTATCCAGGAGGCCACCATAGCCCTACGTCGGAAACCGGAGGCCAATGAGTCCTTCGGCAACATGACGGCAAAAATTTTGGATAAGGTGGACCTCAGGCAGTGTCAGTATGCCAGAAAAATTATCCTCGATGTGCTGCAAAAGGCTGAAAACGGGATCCTTAATGAGCACAGCCATGCATGCCAGGAGCACCCGTGCCCTCCACCTCCACCTCCACCTCCACAACACCCACCACCTCGCCAAATGCCACATGGCCAGTGGCAATATGGCCAGCAGGATCCAAACCTGCCCTCATGGCAACCTGATTTCAGTTACCAGCAACTTTAATTTTTGTAACCCCCTATTATTTATTTTACCCCTGTTTGCCAGTTTCTAGTTTAATTTTGTCCAAATGGAACTTTTTTATGTTTAGTTTATTATACGGAAAGTATTGATGTTTTCTTTGTTTTTTTTTGCTGAGATACAAAAAATAAAGAAAATGAAAATAAAAAATGGCCTATCTGAATTTGTTAACATGTTTAATATTGTGCATAACCTGAAAAATATGTTTTAGACATTAATTCATACAAGAATAAAGGGTCATATCAATAGTTAGATCTTTGGTGTGAAAATACAAAAATAATGGTGAAGAGTTCAAATTATTTAATTATAAAATTTGATAGAACAGATAGAATAGACAAACATTATCTTCATCATAACAGAACACATGCCTTTTTATTAGAAAAGTATGGCATTATGAGCAGCATCTTCCTTCTTCTCACATTTATCAAGATGAGCATGTGCTCCGCATTTCACCTATTTCTTGGACTTCCGCGAGCCGAAAGTTCTTTCTGAATAAAATGTTGAGTTTACTAGAGAAAATTCTTCCGGGAACTCATTTGGTTTGATCATGCGTGTTGGGATTTGTAGCTGTGTGTCGGCCGAATTGTGTACTGACAGGCGAACAATCGTCCGTTCTGGTGTCCGCAGACAAAAATTTTCATGTTTGCAAGAAAGACTTTTGTCCGCGGATTGTGCGCAGACATCTGTCGGAAGGCACCATACTAACACGCGTACAATCGGCAGATCTTTCGTCCGCCGACGTTTGTATGCCGACGATCGGTACGTGTGTACGGGCCTTAAGAAACATGGATATTCCTATAGCTAACAAAGGGGCTTTTACAGTCAGAAAAAAAAAACATCAAATGCTTTTAAAAGTGGTGTTTTTTTTAAGGCCAGTGTGCATGAAGCAAAGAGAGCAAGCTGAGAGAGTTTTAAGTGTCCATGCACACATATGCATTTACATGAATATTAAAAGAAGAGCATTTTACAGGCTGAAAAAAAAAACAAAAAACAAAACATTACCAGTGTAGGAGAGGAACATTTAATCCATGAGCTGCACATGTGTGCTAATGTTTTATTTCAGCTAAAAGACAACTAATTGCTGAATTGGCAACATTGTAGCAAGGTGAATTGATTGTGTTTGACAAAGGTCTGAATTTCATTAGCTTATTTTGTCATGTGTAATATTAACAAGGACATGTTCAGTGTAAACCATTTATGCTACTCTCATAGGAGAACAGTTATAGCTCTACTCTATATTAAAAAAGAATAGCGCGCAAATGCAAAGGAAATTACTACCAAATCTGAAGAGAGTCCATAAATAAAAATGGGGGTTTGGTCCCACCATATGGCCATATCGTGCTCAAGCCCACTACTGCGTCAAAGTACCCCATTATCAGTGGGTCCTACACTATCCATGAAAAAGAGATGAATCCAGCCTTTCTAACCCATGGAGATAATACTCCTTGCTGGGAAAAATGTGCAAATGCACTACAGGGGACTCCTCCTATATCCACTTGAGGTGGACACTGATTGAGTACAGGTGTGTGTGGGGGGTGGGGAGGGCTGCTCAACCTCGATAGTCTGGTCAGACCGAATACATAATAAACAGGCAAAAAATTTGGGGGAGCATACCCATGTATTTCCAAAGCTGCTGCAGCTATGAACCAAAAAACATGTATATTAAAAAAGAATAGCGCGCAAATGCAAAGGAAATTACTACCAAATCTGAAGAGAGTCCATAAATAAAAATGGGGGTTTGGTCCCACCATATGGCCATATCGTGCTCAAGCCCACTACTGCGTCAAAGTATTGGAGTATTAAGGAGTATTATCTCCATGGGTTAGAAAGGCTGGATTCATCTCTTTTTCATGGATAGTGTAGGACCCACTGATAATGGGGTACTTTGACGCAGTAATGGGCTTGAGCACGATATGGCCATATGGTGGGACCAAACCCCCATTTTTATTTATGGACTCTCTTCAGATTTGGTAGTAATTTCCTTTGCATTTGCGCGCTATTCTTTTTTAATATACATGTTTTTTGGTTCATAGCTGCAGCAGCTTTGGAAATACATGGGTATGCTCCCCCAAATTTTTTGCCTATAGCTCTACTCTGTCATGCAAGGGCTGTTTAAATTTGAAAACAGTCCTTTAAGCATATTCAAAGCTTACATACTTTTATCAATATGTAAGTGACATTCTTTAATCAAACAGAAGGGGCCTAAGCGATTATTAGTCTTAACATGCAACACTGGTGTCCCAGGTTCCAAAAGGATCCCTATCTTCATTAACCACTTAAGCCCCGGAAGATTTTACCCCCTTCCTGACCAGGGCCTATTTTGCGATTCGGCACTGCGTGACTTTAACGAACAATTGCGCGGTCGTGCGACGCTGTACCTAAACTAATTTGGCGTCCTTTATTTCCCACAAACAGAGCTTTCTTTTGGTGGTATTTGATCACCTGTGCGATTTTTTGATCATGTGCCAAAAAACAAAAAAAGAGCGCCAATTTTGCAAAAATAACAATATTTTTCACATTTTTTATATGAAATTCCAAAAAAAAATGTAAAAATCTAAATTTTTTTAACATTTTAGGTCAATTTTTTTTTTTACCATATGTTTGGTAAAAAAAAATTGCAAAAAGCGCATTTTGATTGGTTTGCGCAAAAGTTATTGCGTTTACTAACAAAGGGAAAATTTTTGTCAATTTTGTTGTTTTTTTTTTAACGCGTAATGGCGGCGATCTGCGATTTTTTTTTTTGCGGGACTGCAACATTGGGGCGGACAGATCGGACCCTTGACTGACATTTTTGACACTTTTGGGGTTACCAGTGACATTACTACAGTAATCAGTGCTATACATATGCACTGTTACTGTAAAAATGACACTGGTAGTGAAGGGGTTAACTTTTTTTGAGAGGGAGGGGTTAAGTGTGTCCCTAGGGGCGTGTTTCTAACTGTGATTGGCTGTGGCTTGATGTGTAAGAACAGTGATCAACGGTCCTACATAGTAGAACAGTTTGATCACCATTCTTACACAGGGGAGACTGACAGGCGGCTTTGTTTACACTAGCCGCCTGCCTTTCTCCCGCTGTCACGGACGATCGGGTCCACCGGGCACACGGGTCCGTGACGATCGGGTCCGTGACCGAGCGGGAGCACGCATCTGGCGGCACGCGCTCATTCCCAAAACCCTTACAGGCTAGCGACGTAGCCCTATGTCGCTTAGCCTTTGAGGGGCTGACTGCCGACCTAAATAGTCGTGTGACAGTCGGAAAGTGGTTAAGTTTGCTGTTGGTTGGTTCAGTTTCATCCACAGCCCCTCAAACAACATGGTGGACTGATTGACTTTTTATG